>NW_023270855.1:23373013-23676649 GCF_011800145.1 Mirounga leonina
CTTCTTCTTCTTCTTCTTCTTCTTCGTAATATCAATATCTGTCTGATTTTTTAACTAAAAATGGCATACAGGATAATTTCACAGTACAGAATGTCTCCAGATACTCGAGTATTTTATGAAATCAGTAAAATATTTTAATTGTTATGCATCAGAAATGGCTCCAGGCACCTACTTAGACAACCGTTGCTTTTTTTTTTCCCCAAGACTTACCTATCCTCTGACCTATCCCCAGAAGATCAAGTAGCCACAGTGACACTTTGATGAATGAACCCCAGTAAAGGAGTTCCTGGCTGATAAGGTGTTAATTGTGGCTATTCCTCTCAGTATCTATTTGCAATTAACAGAGACTTCAGATGCCATGACTGAAAGGAGTGGATAATATGAATGTTTTACTGGCAACACCAGAGAGAGAAATCTATGGAGGCAGAAGGGCATTTGTGCCTTCAAATCCAATCATACAAGAACAAAATTTGTAAATCACATTAAAGATTTTGGGTTTTATTCTCAACAGCGTGCCTCCCAGCTATAATGGGAAGTGATATAATCATATCTGGACTTTAGAAAGGTCACTCTGGATTGTGTGGAGGCAGGACAGGAGGCAGGGGAAGTTGGAGAAGAGTGTGGAAGTCCATGAGTGAGGAGAGCTGGCGGTGAGGATGGAGCGATATGGGGGGATATTAGGAGTTAGAACCTATAGGTCCTGATTATCAATTTAATGCAGAGTGTGAGGGGGAAGAAGTCAAGGATGTTGCTCAGGATGCAGATATGGAAGAAAAGGTAGATGGCTATATCACAGCAACAAAGAAGACAGCGAGAGAGGCAGGCTTGAGAGGAAAGGTGGTGAGTTTCATTTTGTGCTGGGTTCGAGGTGATGGGGAGGTATTCACATGGACGTACCTGGTGGATGCAGGAGTCTGGGAACCTAGGAAAATAGTTGCCACTGTTATAGAAATGACAGCAGAAGCCATGGGAATGGATAAGCTCTGACAGTAGTCAGTCAACAGAGACTGCAGGTGAAGACACGGGTGCTGAGCCCTGCTTACTTCAGCCCTCTTGGGTTTGTGGTTTCACCTGATGGACATTGTTTCTTTTTATTTTTCCTAAAGATTTTATTTATTTATTTGAGAGAGAGAGAGAGAGAGAAAGGAGGATGGGCAGAAGAAGAGGGAGAGAGAATCTTAAGCAGACTCCGCACTTAGCATGAAGCCCCACACGGGGCTGATGTAGGGCTGGAGCTCACAATCCTGAGAATCACAACATGAGCCAAAACCAAGAGTTGGTCGCTTAACCAACTGCATTATCCACGTGCCCCTAGAATTAGTTTCTTTGAGGAGAATAGCTCCTGCTATTAGCGAAGGTGTCAGAGTCATTGGGCTATCTTTAAACGTTTAAGTTGGAAGAGATTCTCAAGATCTTATGCAGATTAAAGATGGCCACAGATTTTTGGACACTCTTCCCTTTTAGAGATGGAATCTATTCCTCCCCTCGACTCCCGTCATGTTTTAAGTCTGGGTGGTCTCTGTGACCACTTTGAACAGTTGACTATGATGGAAGTAACCCTGGGCCTGCACACACTGCAAGATCGGCGGCTTCTAGTTCCTATCTTTCCGAATACTTGCTTTTGGCCGCCACGTAAGAAGTCTCACTATCTTGCTGGAGAGACCACTGACAGAGGCTCTGAGACTTCATGGAGCAGAGGAACCTGGCCAAGCCCAGCCTTCCAGCTGGCCCCCACCAAGGCGCACATGGGCGAAGCTGTTCTGGACGCTCGGAACCAGCTACCAGCTGAGTACCACAGAGTGAACCCTGTGATCCCAGTCAGTGCCATGTGGAGCAGACGTGCTCTGTTAGGCTTTGTCTGAATTCCTGTCCCACTAAATTGTGAGATACAATGAAATGTTTGTTTCACTGAGTTTTGGGGGGTTATCTATTCAGCACTAAAGACACAATTGTCTCTAGAACTTTGTAACACATGGTGTCATCAGTTGAGTGTTCTGTTAACCCAGAGACCTATACGTTGGACCAAAACCTGTATTTTCATCTGTAAACCAAGGATGATAAAATCTGCTATTCCTTCTTCTTAGAGTTATTTTAGGGCTCCAGAGAGGTAATATATATGCATTTCACAAATTATAAAGCACTCAACAAATACAGATGAATTTAAATAGAATCGTGAAGTACTCTACAGATACAGTTTAAATATAATTTTATTGTAAAAAAAATGGTTTAGGGGTGCCTGGCTGGCTCAGTCAGAGGAGCATATGACTCTTTGATCTTGGGGTTATGAATTCGAGCTCCACATTGGGTGTAGAGATTACTTAAATAAATAAATAAATAAATAAAAGAAAAAATTAAAAGAGTTTTAAGCTGATATTACAAAGTTTTAGAACAGTGTTAAATATAAAATGTTAATTAATGTACTTACAATTTTAAGTTACATTAGATTAATCAGAATTACTTTGACTCTTCATAAATTGATTTGGAAGCTTTTTATCAGTCCTCCCTGCTTGTTTAGTATTTTGATTCTTTGTAAAAAGATGGAAGTTCATTTTTACCTCTTCTTTCACCATGTGTTGCTCTAAAAAGGGCCTTATTTACTTAAAGAAATTGAACAGATTCATTTTGGTTGAGAAGGAGTAGAATTGGATCAAAATTGATACACAGCAGGTACTGACTTCCTTGGATGGCTTGGTGCTAGCTACAGACGACTAGCTTTTAAACATTTGTCACATTACCTCTTTAGTAAATTGAATTACCAAATTAGCATCAGTTGCTCAGCAATCTGGTGATCTGATACCAGTTTTCTTCAGGGTAATTGAATTAATTTGTATAATTTAAATGAACACCAATCTTGCAATTTTTCCATCATGATGCTTTTGAAAAAGTGGATGGATATAGAGTTCAAATCGAATTGTGGTCCTTAATAGAAACATAGGGAGAGATGCTTTCCAGTGTTTACATTTATTTGTTGGACACACACCTATAGTGTTCAATGCAAAGAAAAACAAGATAAAGTCAGGTGTGAGGTGGGGGTCAGTTAGGATGGGTCCTGTAGACTAGGCTTTCTCATTTTTGGCCCTATTGACCATTTGAGGCCAGATAATTCTTTGTTGTGCAGGGCTGTGCTGTACATTGTAGGATAATTTAGCAGCATCTCTGGCCTCTACCCACTAGATGCCAGTAGCAACTCTCAGCCCTCAACTCAGCTATGACAACCAAAAATATCTATGGCCATTACCAAACGTGTTTTCAGGGGCCCAAATCGACCCCTGCTGGGCATCATTATTTTAGACAGTTGAGTGTGTTTCTCATACGAGGGAGCAAGCAAATTTTGCCCCAGATTCCTCCCCATTTTTCATTCCCCCCTCCCCAACCAACAGCTTAATGCATCACACACATTTCTGTTTAATCAGCCCATCCCTGGTAGTGTTTTCTAGGGCAGTGAGCTCGTGTTTATCCCCTTTGATATTTGACAACGGGCTGCTCTTCATTAGACTCATTCGGAAGCTGACATACACATTTGGAGGGGATTTTTTTTTTTTTTTAAAGAAGTCATCCTTTAAAAGGTCATAAAACACTTGGCATTAGGTTCTTAGAGTGTGTGATGAATATTTTAATAGTTAAAAATGTAGCCAGGCAGCAAGGAAATGATTTAATGTTGTAAATAAATCTCTTTGTGGGATTTAATGTGCAAAAATGGACAGGAATGGCTTTAAAAAAGCATTCCCCAAATGATGGGATCTATACAATGGTGCACTCTGTATGTTGGATCCGTATCTGGAGGCAGTGTTCACTATACCTTTTTTAGGTATTGGAGGAAGACACTAAGATCATTTTCTCTCTTAGGACCTCTATCTCTTTTTCTCAAAACTGGAAGCCCATAAAGTCAACTTTCTGGGAAATAGTACTAATACCAGACCCCGGGAGAGAATAGCATTCATCACCTTCCACTAGATAATACGAATACCTTGTAACATGGATGTGGTGCTTATGATGTGTCAAGCACTGGTCTAAGAGTTTTACATGTGTTAATTCATGATTTGATAAACTATGGCTTGTGGGCCAAATCTGGCTGCTGCCTGTTTTGTACCGCCTGTGAGCTATGCATGTTTTTTACAGTTTTTTAAAAAAAGATTTGATTTATTCATTTGAGAGAGAGAGAGAGAGAGAGCAAGAGCGGGTTGAGGGGCAGAGAGAGAAGCAGACTCCTGCTGAGCAGGAAGCCTGATGCAGGGCTCCATCCTGGGACTCCAGGAACATGACCTGAGCCAAAGATAGATGCTTAACTGACTGAGCCACCCAGGTGCCCCTTATTTACAGTTTTTAAGAGTTGAAAAACCAAATCAGGAGGAGAAGATTTCTTGACAACTGAAAATTATATGAGATTCAGCAAAAGACACATCTGATAAAGGACTATTATCCAACATATAGAAAGAATTCTTAAAACTTAAAGATAAGAAAACAAACAACCTGATTAAAAAAGGGGCCAAAGACCTTAACAGAAAGCTCACTGAAGATATACAGATGGTAAACAAAGCTATGAAAAGATGCTCCACATCAGAGGCCATCAGAGAAATGCAAATTAAGACAACAGTGAGACCCACCGCACAGAGAGTGGAGCAGCTCTAACAGAATGTGTGGACTGCAAAGCCTGAAGTATTTAATATCTGGCTTTTAGAAAAAGTTAGCTGACCCTGAGCTAGCTATTATTACTGTCCCCATTTTACAGAGGTGAGACAGAAGTACAGAGAAGTAAGTGGTTTGTTCAGTCACATATCGAATATGTGGCAGAGTCAGGATTTGAGCTCACACAGTCTGACTCTAGAGTTTCTTGACTCCTCTGTGGTACCATAGTACCGTGACAATAGAACTCGCCAGAACAGAACTCCTAGTTTAAAAAACAGATCAACAGAAGCAGCTCCCCACAATTGAGCTCTTTTTATTATACTATACAGCCCATTCATCCTTTATTTTTGTACATAGGTCCCTGAGCAGCAATTACTGAATGAAATGAAGAGCATTTTGCACTCCTTAGGCTATGTATATATTCCCTTCAAGATTTCCAAGGATGAACATTGGTAATTCTCCCTTTATTCAGCAGGATTCTTGCCATCCAAGGAAACATCCCTGAGGTGCAGGGTCCCGAAGGCTGGGAATACTGGAAAATGACTGTTTTCCCGCAACACGGGGACAAGTGAGGAAGAAGGAAATGTCAAGGACGGAAGGACGGTTTCTGGGTCTGCTGTAATGGAAGTTTTAATGTCTATGTAGAAGAGTTAGGAACTTAAAACAAAACAAAACAAAAAACCCAGAATCTCATCCAACAGTCCGGCTCAGAATTGGCCGTGCTTCATTCAATTTATCCATTTCAGAAGATGAAAGGCTGGGTCGTCTGCCAGGATTTAGCGTCCAGTTCCAGGGAATCATTGTGTTTCTAATCTGATGTTTGGGCCATGACGCCATCCCCTCTGCCTGCCGGTCAAGATCAGTTCCCTTTTTTGTGATGTTGTTAAAAGGCCCTGGCCATGGGCTAGTTTCAAACAGCATTTGGCTCTGTAGGGAACCCAGCTAACAGGTCTTTCGTTTTATTTTATTCCTTTTAGAATTTAGAGGGGTGTTCATTCCTAGTAGCAGAGGGCTATAATAATTTTCATTTTATTAAAAACAGCCACACCAAAAAAATTAAGAGCATGGAATGTTCTAGATCTTGACTGGAGTGATGGTTCTATGAGTAGATGCATTTGTCAAAGCTTATCCAAATGGTATGCTTGGGATCTGAGCATTTTTACCTCAATTTAAAGGACATTAGAGGGGGAAAAGTATGGAAACCAGATTTTTTTTTTTTAAAGAGTAAGAACAGTTAATTATAGCACCTTTCTAAGGCTGGTTAAAACCAGAATTACTCTCTAGTAATCACTTCTAATTCTTTAGATTTCTTGAATCCCAGATCAAGGTATCTCCTTGCGGGAGGCTTAAATTCATTCTCTCTAATTTGTGTTCTGCATTCCTTTGAAAGCAGTCATTCTGAGGCCACATAAGGATAACTGATATTTATCCCTATAAATAGTCAGTGTCAGAAAGGTAATCTTTATCTTTGAGTCTCTTTATTATGCCACATTGGATTTACAATTAAATAAAGGTAGAAAATCTACCTGGGATAGGGGGCAGTGAATGTATGTAGTGCTTATTTCCTACAGCTTGTGAGGTAAGTGAAGTGTGGAGATAAGAAATATGACTTTAAAATAAAAAATCTTTGGTTGCAATCGTTCATCATGACTCTGATACAGATTTCCAGTCTTAGATATAAATATTTCAGGATCAAGATGCTTTCATCTTTCTCTGCCTTGCAAGAAGGGAAGATTGGAAACAATCTTCCTTAAAGTAAGCAGTTTTAATCATTGTTTCTAAATCAACTGAACTGTGTTGGAAAAAAAGAAGATGTAAGAATCCTATAATCCCTGGTTTAGTGGTAATGAAATTGTCCAGGCTGAGGAGGGAACAGATGGATTTTGATTAATTTCTACTAAGACCAGCAAGTATCAACCTCAATATTCTTTATAAACTTGTCAGGGTAAATGCTTTATGGTCATAAGAGGATGAAGGAAAAAAAAGATGTAAAATAAACATGATTTATAACTGGGTTATGAATAGTTAAGGGGGATATACTTAAAAACACTGTCCTCATCAACATGTCAAAATTCAGATTCACTGAATCAGAGCAGTCTTTTTCAGAGACCTTTTCAGATTTAATTTCACAAAAAAATGAAAGGGTTTGTTTTCGTTGTTGTTTTTAAGAGAGGACCCGTTGCCCTAGTTTCCAGTAAAGCAGGCCATCCCCTATCATGGGCTTAACAGTAAGAAGGATCCAAACAAGACTCACAGAGCTGAGAAGCCGTTGCTCAGATTCGACATTTATGATTCCGGGATGATAATTGGAAACAAAGATGAACTTTACAAGACATAATTTGGAATGAACTTAGACAATTCAGTTGCCACAGTTCATTAGTTTTATGGTTGATATTCAAGGATGCTGAGGGGCAGATTCTCAGCTTCCCCTGTCCTTTTAGGGACCTCCCCCCTGCCCCAGTCTGTCAAAGAATTGACTGGCAAGGGGGTATCAGAGGGATCTAGGGGCTTAGAGATTTAAATTTGGCATTACCTTGAATTTACAACTGAAGATTAAAAAAAGGCAAAGAAAGAATCTGAAGTGCCCTCCGTCCCACATTGTGTAGGGCGTGAGGCATGAAACTCCAAAAGAAAATCAATAACTGTTTGTTTTCGATTTAAAAATACTTCTGCTGCCTAGCCTGTCTTTTTCCCAGCACAGTTTCCCACTGTCCACTTCCTTCCGCCTGGTCTCTGAGACGCTCACAGACTGAGAGCTGGCTGAGCAAGTAGGATCCCGAATATAAACTTCAAGATCATCAATACTTAACAGATTGCCAATTAAAGGCAGTATTCATTATCAAAACATTCTTGGTTCTCATTTGAAAACAAGACAAAAACCACCAACTTGCTTTTCCAGTACTGGGAGCAAAACTGTGACCTGAGAACACATAGAAATGTTCTCTCCTTTCCAGCTATGGAGTGATGTATTCATGGAGGGGAAAGTGAGGATTATTAATGAAGGATGTGATTGTTGTGCCATCAGCCCCTGGAATGTGGTGAGTCGTAAATGAATTGGGCATTAATTTAACACAAGATACTCCATTTTTCTTTCTTTATTATCTTGTCATCGTAGCTGTGACTTGGAAACAGGATCTATTTAAGGACAAGGATGCCGGGTCTGCTGTAACGGAAACAGGCTGTTTGGGAAATCTGACCCGAGGATCATGATCTTAACTTGATAGTAGCCACCTTCCTGCGAGCTTCTATTTTTTGTCTGTGAGGTATGCCAGGTAGAAGAGACAGCATCTGTCAGAGTCCTGGCAGAAAACGAGCAGGACTGACTTCCCCATTATGCATAACAGGCGCAGTGCCTAGGGCCCATGACGTTTCTAGGAGCCCATGAAAGTGGTCTACTTTCTTTTAAATTCAGAAGAGAAAAAGTAGAAAAATCTGTTTTTTTTAAAAACAGAAGAGAAAAAAGAGAAAAATCATCCAACCTGGCTTACATTCATCTTTTTACCAATACAGTCACAAAATATAATTTTTAGTAGTTTTTTATGGAGGAAGGCATTCATGAAAATAGAAATGCCAAGGGCCCACCAAAGGCATCATGTGGACCTATAGACTCATGACAACTTCAAAGGGCTTCACTGAGGAGAATGAAGCAAAGGGGCTCTTTGCAAAGGTGTTGTTTGGGTTCGATAAACCAACAAGGAGTGGTGACACACTCAAGGACGAGCAATGGTGGGAATTACCACCACCTTTGGGCTTGAATTCACAAGGGCAGGAGACCAATGGCCAAACCCAACTAGAAGCCAGAGGGAAAGGAGTTCAGAGGTTCAATCCATGTGGGTCAGCCTTGTAGGGCGAGGAGCAAGGAACAAGGCACACAGGAGCAGAAAATGCACTGGGGACGGGACATGGGGTTGTCAACAAAAGATAACCAGTACTAGGACTCATATTCCAACCATTGCATGCTTCTAGACTTTTTAGGTGAGTGTAACCCCTGCCTTTGTGTAGGTTTAATAGGATCTATGCATGGATTATAGAAGGAGGAACTTATTTTCTTTCTTATTTTTTCAAAGATATATTTATTTATTTGAAAGAAAGAGAGTGCGAGTGGGGAACAGGGGAGGGGAAGGGTAGGAGGGGCAGAAGGAGAGAGAAATTAAGCAGACTCTGCTTGATCTCAAGACCCTGAGATCATGACCTGAGCCAAAAACAAGAGTTGGAGGCTTAGCCGACTGAGCCACCCAGGCGCCTCAGGAACTTATTTTCTGCTTCAAAAGAAAACACACAGATTCGAAAGGACAGTACCCCACTGTGTGGCAAGTGACCCAACCTTTCATGCTCCTTTGCTTCAGTTTGGAAGCATCTGTCTTAGGTTTTAGGTTTCCTAAATCCCTTCACAATCAAGGGCTCAACCTCTCGTTCTAGCCCAACGAGGAGCCAGGTGAGAGAAGTGGTCAAGGAAAGCCTTTTGAATCAGACTGTCTGGCCAGCTGGGATATATATCGAATAAGCTATATGACTTCCCTGTGCCTCAGTTTCTTTATCTGTAAAAGTAGGATAATATAGTACGTGTTTCATAGGATGGGGGGAGGATTAAATGAAATAACAGTAGCAAATATGTGTATAGTGCTTATTGTGAGATGAGCACTATTCTCAGTGCTTTATGTATATTAATTTCCCACACACAGAAAAGCAAAGATTACAACATGAAGAGAGACAAGTTTGTGATGGCATTATTTGGGTATCTGCATGCAGCTGTGCTCGAAAGTAAACTGCCACTCAAGTTTTCATATATGTGAATCAATAAATATTTCCTAATTTTTTGGAGGGTTTCTAAGCCAGTCAAATTGAATTTCTGTCACTTGCAACCAGGACAGTTCCAACAAAGTGGATGTGCTCTCTCTCTCTCTATATGTATGTATACACACCTGTGTATATTGTATATATTGATATACACATAAATATATCCTTATTAGCTAAACAAATCAAGGGGAGGATGGTAGAAGGTATAGATAATGTCTCTGAACTCTGAGGAATGCTACTCTAGAGAGCCTTCCATTAAGAGAACTGATGAAAATGACCTTGAATTTTTTTTTTTAAGATTTTATTTATTTATTTGACAGAGAGAGACATAGCGAGAGCAGGAACACAAGCCGGGGGAGTGGGAGAGGGAGAAGCAGGCTTCCTGCAGAGCAGGGAGCCTGATGTGGGGCTCGATCCCAGCACCCTGGGATCATGACCTGAGCCGAAGGCAGACGCTTAACGACTGAGCCACCCAGGCGCCTGAAAATGACCTTGAATTTGGTCAGTAGTTATAGTGCCAGGTGATGGTGTGTATCTGATTTAAAACTATCCTCACAACCACCATGTGAGGGCAATCAGTACTGGCATTAGCCCACTTTATCGAGGGAGATATGAAGCCCTAGAAAGCTAGATTAACTTTCCTAAAGTCAATTAACTGATGAGTTTGTTGAGCTAGAATTCAAACCCAAAGCCCATGCTCTTTTTCCTATAATAGGCCTCTTCCCCCTCAAAGTGCAGGGATGAAGGGGCCATGGATTTGAGCTGGTGAGTCTTTTGCCAGCTTCTTTTGTTGCATCAAAGAAGCCTGCATAACCACAAGAACAGGGTAAAGGATGATGGGGTCAGAATTGTGGCGATGAACACAGTTGATAATAATAAATGAACATTCTGCATCAGCTTTGAAAAGGCAACCATCTCTCCCACAGAGGAACTGAATGGACAGAGGCTTTCCTCTAGCTGTTTCCACACACTGTATGTGCGTTAATGGCAAAGCTCTCCGTGTTTACTTCTGCAGCAACTGTCTTACTGTGTTATGTGCTTTGGCAACAACAGAAGAGTCTAAAGTGGCACCCACTGGCCCACATCCAGAGCAAATTTCTTCCTAATGATTCCTATCTGTTAACAATATTTCTGCCCTTAGTGCAACCAAAGGCAGGTCCTACTGGTAAGTGGAGGTGGGCAGAGGGTCGGGGAGTATTTCCTGGGCTCAGAGCTTCAGCCCCTCAGTTCTCCAAGAGGGTGCCTGGGGTAGGGGTGGTGAGCTGGTGAGCCTGGAGGCTCACTCTAGCAGGCCGCAGGACTCAGCCTTTATCATGTCCTTCAAAACAGGAATGAAGTGGGGCGCCTGGGTGGCTCAGATGGTTAAGAGTCTGCCTTCGGCTCAGGTCATGATCCCAGCGTCCTGGGATCGAGTCCCGCATCGGGCTCCCTGCTCCTTGGGAGCCTGCTTCTCCCTCTGCCTCTCTCTCTCTCTCTCTGTCTCTCATGAATAAATAAATAAAATCTTAAAAAAAAAAAAAGAAAAAAACAAAACAGGAATGAAGAATGGAGGAACATCCTTAGATCTTTCCAAGCCCAAGGTTCCCATCTCTTGGAACTAATATCAAATGATTGTCAAATTTTCTCTGTCCTTCCTGATGCACAACTCCTTTCTCCTTCCTCTTGCTTCCAGAGCTTGAATACAGCACTCACTGTATTTTTCTCCAATACATTTTCCTTTTTTTTTCTTTTTTAAATTCATTTCCCTCTCTGTAATGTAAAGTCATTATATTCTAGGGCACTGGAAAAAAGAAAATACTCATAATTCCATACCTGAAAAGAACATTCTAAACATTTGTACTCTCTTTCTTATTTTATTTTATTTTGTTATTTTTTAAGATTTTAAGTAATCTCTATATGGGGCTCAAAGTTACAACTCTGAGATCAAGAGTTGCATGCTCTACCAAATGAGCCAGCCTGGCGCCTCTCTTCCTTTACTTTAAAAGATATTTTATTTTCTATTTTATTTGCTAGTTAAAAGCATGTGACACCAAAAGGGCAGCAGTCTCTTTATATTTTAGGTGGCTAGCACATAGGGGCTTTTGGGAAATGTTTGCTGAATCCACTTGGTTGAAGTGAGCACAAAACCAGTGTTGATTTTCTCTTGCTTAAAAAAAGTTTTTTTTTTTTTAATTACTTATATCAAAGTAGCCTAGAAACTTCATCAGTCAACTTAGACCAAGGAGGAAAGATACTTCTCTTAGTAGCTAAACCTCCTGGGCCTCAGACTCCTGGTTCCTTTCTTCTGACTCCTATCTGTCTCTGCCTGTTTTTGTTTTTTTTTTTTTAAGGCCTTTTTTGAGATATAACTCACATCCCATAAAATTAACCTATTTAGAGTGCACAGTTCAGTGGTTTTAGTCTATTGACAGAGCTGGGAAATCAGCACCATTACCTTATATATTAGAACACTTTCATCCTCCCAAAAGAAACCCTATACCCATTTAGCAGTCAATCCCTGCTTCTCCTTCCTCAGCCCCTGGCTATTAGTCTGCTTTCTCTCTCTATGGATTTGCCTCTTCTGGCTATTTCAGATAAATGTAATCATGCAGTATGAAGTCTTCTGAGACTGGATTATTTCATTTAATAATGAAATGAAACATGATGTTCTCAAGTTTCCTCCATGTTATAGCAAGTATCCAAACTTCATTCCTTTTCATTGCTCTGCCTGTGTTTTGCTGTCTATTGCTTCTTCACAGTCTTCGAGAGCTGTTAATGGTATATTTATTTAGATGTCTCTTGCTCTTTGACATTTGCCTCCTTTACCCAAGCAGTGTTACATCTAACATATCCCTTCACTCAGGGCCCCAAGGATCAAGTAACAACCATGTTAGAATTTGTCAGGCTCTAAGAAACCCTGTATTTACCCAATGGGATGTCCAACTCTTAGAAAGCAAGTATGTTTGAAGGCAATAATCTCCTACAAAGAGAAAGACATGCATGTACAGAACAGTTCCAAAGGCTAGACAATCAGGAAAAGTAACATAAAATTTCTAGATGAATCTGTCAAATACTTTATTAAGAAAAAGTACCAACCTGGGGTGCCTGGGTGGCTCAGTCATTAAGCGTCTGCCTTCGGCTCAGGTCATGATCCCAGGGTGCTGGGATTGAGCCCCACATCAGGCTCCCTGCTCAGCGGGAAGCCTGCTTCTCCCTTTCCCACTCCCCCTGCTTGTGTTTCCTTTCTCGCTGTGTCTCTCTCTGTCAAATAAATAAGTAAAATCTTAAAAAAAAAAAAAAAGAAAAGAAAAAGAACCAACCTGAAAAAGAATTTTAATTAACTGGAGGATGGATTGGCATAAACTGGGTTCTAGGAAATAGAAAAGTTATATGATGTTCTAAATTGTGCTCATTTTTTTGGTATTGTTAGAACCAAGAGAAATCGGTCCAAGGTTTATCTGGAGCTTTGAAGTCTAGCCCTCAAATCAGTGAGGGTCAATTTCTTCAACGTATGCTGCCAAGAAGATCACTTATTATTAATGGATTGTGAAATGGATCACTGGGATGTTAGGGTAATTCTTTGTTATGGTTCTGTCTCTGAGTACAATTGAGTTGTTTTCCTACCTGTATTTCAGAGGTCTAGGATATTTCTGTATCTAATCAACTCATCACCTTTTTCCTCTGCATATTATTAAGGCATTCATTAGCTTTCAGTAGCACTGCAGAAGTTGGCTTTGGTTTAAAATTGTGCCCATGGTAGAGGGAATGTTTCTACAAACCACTTAAAACATTATTAAGCTGTATTCTTTTCCCCCTCCGAATTTATTTAATCTCATTAAACCTAAAAAATGGCTAAGCAGTGGGTAGCATTTTCATTTTTTTCTTGGTGAATCAAAACATGAAAAAGAATGCAAACATTAAGAGGTAATGAACACTGGATGCACTCTCTGTTCTAACTTTTCAGACTTAAAGCAATATAAAATACTTAGATGTCATTATCTAAAATACTTATGACGGGGTTGTTTTTCCTCGATAAGAAATTAATTGGTAATAAATCTGTGTTAGAGCGTAACTGGAAGTAAAAACAGACTGTACCAACTTAATTTGGCTTCAGGGATAAGATGGAAGCAGATGTTGGAATTAACATTTTAAAATATTATTCCTCTAAGTCAGCATTTGGAGAGGAGATTGGTTGTGGAATTTTGCATGGGAAGCGATAGGTTCACTCATCCAAGGTCTCATAGCCTTGGACTATGTTTTGGGACCTCTGGAATATACACAAAATAGCACTTAGAGACAGAACTCATAACCAAGAATTATCCTAACATCCTAGAGCCCATCACTATTTGCACATCAACCATGAGCGTGAGACATACTCGTCCTCTCTGAATTATTTCCATTTTGGCAGCATATATGCTACCAATGTGAGCACTACTAGCCAAAAACCCAGGTGACAAAGGTGAGATGGGTTTTAGTCCTCTGTTGCTAAATAATTGTGTTGCCAGGGAAAGCTATTTAACTTCTGGGAACACCAGTTTTCTTGTCAGTAAAAAGGGACAATTACTAGCTTCCCTGCATATTTGACAAAGTGGGAAGCACTGTGGGAAAGTAAAAAACACTAGAGAAATAGAAGTAATAATTTAAATCAGCAAACTGTGACTTAAAACAATGAAATAGCAAATGTTATAGACACAACTCCCAAATACCAGTTTTTTCCTAAGAACTTTCGTTAGGAATTCATGCTAAGAAAACAATGAAAGGAATATATGAAAATGTTCATCAGAGCATTATCAATAATGATGAAATATTGGGAGTAAGCTAAACATCCAACAATAGGGGACTGGCTAATTAAATGATGTTATGGCTATTTCAAGGAATTCCATACCTCTATGAAAATCCACAACATGTTGTGAAGTAAAAAAATTGCAAGTTATAAAACAGTATAACCTATGGTTACATGGCCTCATTCTTTGGTTTTGTGGAAATAAATTACGTATATAGGAAAAATTGTGTGTAGATAAAACATTAATAATGATTATTTCTGACAGGGTAGAATATGGATGATTTTGGGGGGGTGGTTTTGTGTGTTCTTAAAGTTTTCTATATAAACAACATACAACTTTTTTATTAGAAAGATATGTATGTATAATCTCTATCTCTTTCTCTCTTCCCATATTATTGATTCTCCATCTGGGCATTTTCTCTCCACCCTCCCCTCTCCACCCTCCACCCCAGTGAACATCTGGCAATGTCTGAAGTTATTTTTGGCTGTCAACTTGGAGGTATTACTGGCATCAGGTAGGTAGAGGCCAGGGATCCAGCTAAACATCCTGCAATGCCCAGTGCAGCCCCCACAACAAAGAATTATCTGGCCAAAATGTCATTAGCACCAAGGTTGAGGAGCCCTGTGCCTCTCCATCCTAGGTCAGATTTCTGTTGTTGGTCTCACACAATTTAGGAGAGCTGTCCATGGTGGTCTCTGTAGGTAAGGCTCACTCTCCTCTCACTTTCTTCTTTCCATTGGATCTTCTCTTCCGTCCAGCCTATGGAATCTTGCCTTGTCTGAAAGCTAGAAGGGAAGCTATTTTTTCCCAACCTATTGTTCAGGATATGCTGTGGCTTTTTGATATTCAAAAACTTGGCTTCTGGGTCTCGGAAACCCTTTCAAAACTATTATCTCCAGCATGGGTTTCAGCGGCCTATTTTGAAACTCATAAGCCGTCGCTTTGTGTCTTTGTTCTCCGAGTTTTGCTTTGGTACATTTTCCCCTAGGGTTGTAAGCATACTGTCTAGCTGCTTGAATTTGTTGTGGGTAAGAATAGGAAGTAGGGTCATGGACCAAAAAGAAGTACAAGGGAATATTTTAAAAATCATCTCAGCACATGTATTTACTCCTTAAAATTTATGTCAGTGTGTGCTAATAACCTTACAAAATAAAGTGCTGACATGATGAATCACACTTTACTTTTTATTTGTGGCTCTTAAAAATCTTATTAAAATGTTAGAATGTTCTGAATTCACCAGGGGCAAAATCAACTCAGTGTGGAACCTTGTTTATCACAACTGGGTGGAAGTGTTGCTTTGAGGATCACCCTATTCAACCTGACACCCATTCCTTGATATTCTCTGTCTCATTCTCTTCAGCCTGGCCCTATATGCCTGTGCCAATTTGCAAGATTTATTTAGAAATTCATGTGTAAAAGGGAGATTCTCTTGAAATTTTCAGGCTGGGTGCAATGTGAAGATATGCAGCATAAGCGTGGCAGGAAAATTACCAAGTCCTACAAAACAAACTATTTGAGGTTTCTTTCATCTTATGGCACCTAGAAGCATGATCACTGTTATCTCCACCAATTCTACCTCAACCTCCCTTTTGCTGAGAGAGTACATAATGTGTGGAACCTTGCTGAGAGTGAGCACTAATAGGCAAGGGCTATCACAGCTATTCCCTATCTGTGATCCTTCCCTGTGATCCTGCTCCTTCCCAAGGCTTTAGTGAATATCTCTAGGAGTCTAAGTAGATAGATGATTTCCAAATCTGTGCCTTCATCCCAGATTTTTCTATGCTACTCAAGGTTCTGAGGAATCTTGTAGTAGAAGGAATGCACATTTTTGACTTAGAGACTTTCTACCTTGAGAAATCACATTAAGAAAAATCAGATAGGTTCTCTGAACCTCAGTTTATCATCTGTAAAGTGGAGAGAATTAAAGATTCTCTAAAGGAGTTATTACAATAAGGAAATGAGATAATGTGGGTAAAAGCACCAAATGTGTTAGTCATTTCTTACCTGGAAGCCCCAATGAGATCACAAAATTTCCAGACACTGGAACTCCCAGTAAACTGGGTCAGGGACTCCCTGAACCTTTTCTTTCAGAGGTAATATGGTCTCAGAGTCAATGTTTCTCTCTGCTCTGATCTCTAATTCTGTAGATTGGCTTCTTCATAACTTCAACTGCATATTGCCTATAAGGATCTGTCATATAATTTAGTTCATCTGCTACAAATAAATGGCTCAGTCTCTTGGGCTCCCCCCTTTTTTTGTGGGGGATCCCATTTTCCAATTCCAGGGAAGAAAATTGTGATTGGTTCATGCCACTTTTCTAGCTAGACCACGTGAGTCAGAAATACTGGATGATAGTTCTAGGCTTAGAAGCCCAAACTAATCTAGTTAGCTGTTGTCATATGGGTTGGTCAATCAGGGCATTGCTTTGGGCAGACTCCTAGAATGGACATTAGTTATTGTCTCCTTCTTTTGGAGGAATTTATAACTGTGTGAGTATAGTGGGACTGCTATTCATGTCCTATATCCTGCCTGGGTATGGGGATAGGCTTTTAAAACAAGCTGGCCTGGATTTCTTTAATTTGAAGTCAGAGGAGAATTCTTGTTGAATTTAGGGTCATATTGCTGGATATGGCTCGGAGCTGTTGAAGGATATCTTTCTTGCCTTTTGGAAGAAACCTTCTCTTAGTAAGAGAGAATGAGGCCAATCCATACAAAAGAACAAAGTCAAGAGATGGGGAAGAAATACACATTCATGCCCTTTCTTTTTTTTTTTTTAAGATTTTATTTATTTATTTGAGAGAGAATGAGAGAGAGCACATGAGAGGGGGGAGGGCCAGAGGGAGAAGCAGACTCCCCGCCGAGCAGGGAGCCCGATCGATGCGGGACTTGATCCAGGGACTCCAGGATCATGACCTGAGCCGAAGGCAGTCGCCCAACCAACTGAGCCACCCAGGCACCCCATGCTCTTTCTTGAATACCAGTATCTAGCTACATTTCTAGAGCATCTCAGTTATGGAAACAGCTGCCTCTTTTTGCCTCTGTCCGTCTGTGTTGAGTTTCTGTCACTTACAATCAAGGATTCTGGCTGGGACACTTTCTCAGAAGGGGTTGTTTGGCAGGCAGGCAAATGTCTAGTACTGCAACTTGCTTGAAATCCATGGGATTTGAGGCCCCTGATAGATTTGGCTTCCCTGATGGGTAAGTCCCTGATCGAGAGTATTCCAAATGTCAGATGTCCAACTGAAGCCTCTTAAATCCTACTTTAACATTTATGACCTTTGACTAAATAATGTTGTTTCAAGGTAGAGGCAAAATATTCAAGTCCAAAAATAAAAGTCGAATGGCATGTGAGTTTTGCTGCCTATACTAAAATAGAGCAGATGGAAAGAAAGTTGGAATAAAACCCAGTGCTTATTTTTCTGTTTTCTCCAAAACTTTCCTCTAGAAGTCTAGGAGAGTCAATAGGACAAGTAAGGACTGGAAATGTTAATATTTCCACCATAAGTTTGCCATAATCTCAACCTGCATGATATAAGCACAGCATCCTTGGAATCCAAGTTCCAAAGATACTTGATGACCTTCCTCTCTTTGCCATCATCCTCATCCAGATTGAGTCTTTTCAGAGGAAGCTGAGTTGGTGAACAGGGGAGGAAGAGATTCTCAGTACATGTTGTCAATCAGTGTGATGTGGGGTGGTTGCTCCTAAGAGTGCAGAGTTAGAAAGGGAAGAATGTTGGGGCTCCTGGGTGGCTCAGTTGGTTGGGCATCTGCCTTCAGCTCTGGTCATGATCCCAGGATCCTGGGATCGAACCCGCATTGTTGGGCTCCCTGCTCAGCGGGGAGGCTGCTTCTCCCTCTCTGGCTCCCCAGATTGTGTTTTTTATTTCTCTCTCTGTCAAATGGATAGATGAAATCTTTAAAAAAAAAGAAAGAAAAAGAAAAGGAAAAAGAAAGGAAAGAACATTAATAATGGAGCCAGGCTAGACACATGGTGGGATACAAATGTAACTCCAAACCCTGTTTTTCCTCAGAATAGTATTCTCATCAGCCTATCACTGGTCAAGCATTTCTGCATTTCTGCCAATACAGTCTCTCCTATGTTTAAAAATTTCAGCCTCTTTCCTGATTTTGCTGGACCTCGCCTCAATTTTGCTATATGCCTGAATTATTATTACTATTATCATTGTATTTTTCTTAATTGGTGTCACCTTTTATTTTAATCTCATTCTAAATAACAATATCCATGAAATCTCAAGTTTGGTGTTTTCATTTAGCTTCTCCCCCTCCAGTATCCATTACAATAAATTAAAACTATTAAAATAATCCTTCTGTGTATCACCCAAAATAATTTTGTAAGAAAACTGTGAGATGAAAACCACATTTTGGAAAAAAAAAAAACAACCCTAAGTTAATATTCTGTTTCTTGCGTTACTGCACATATATGTTAAGCCTGGTAAGCTTTGATACAAATTGAATTACACCTCACATTTTAAGCTTTAAAATTTTGCCAGTTTTGATTAATTTAGGAGAATTTCTGTTAGTTTAAAACATTTTTAGATTGTGGCAAAATACACATAACACAAAGTTTACCACCTTAAGCATTCTTTTTTTTTTTTTAAAGATTTATTTATTTATTTATTTGACAGAGAGAGACACAGCGAGAGAGGGAACACAAGCAGGGGGAGTGGGAGAGGGAGAAGCAGGCTCCCCACGGAGCAGGGAGCCCGATGCGGGGCTCGATCCCAGGACCCCGGGATCATGACCTGAGCTGAAGGCAGTCGCTTAACCAACTGAGCCACCCAGGCGCCCCACCTTAAGCATTCTTAAGGGTAGTGTTGAGTGGTGTTAAGTATATTCATGTTGTGTTGCAATCATCACCACTATCCATCTTCAGAACTCTTTTCATCTAGCTGAAACTCCGTACCCTAACTCTGTACCCTAAACACTAACTGCCCATTCTCCCCTCTCTCTATCGTCTGCAACTACCATTCTACTTTCTGTCTGGACAAACTGACCACTCTAGGTACCGCATATAAGTGGAATTATATGGTAGATGTCTTTTTTGACTGGCTTATTCCACTTAGCATAATGTCCTCCATGTTCATCCTTCTAGGAGCATGTAGCAGGATATCCTTCCTTTTAAAGGCTAGATAATATTGTATTGTATGTGCATACCACATTTTGTTTATCCATTCAAGGACGCTTGAGTTGCTTCTAGCTTTTGGCTATGTGTATACTACTGCAATGAACATGGATGTACAAATTTGACAAACAAAAATTTTAAATGAATTCATAAAAGAATCAGTGAAAAAAATAAATTAATGAGTGACAATGGGGTCTTCTGGGGAGCTGGGGGCGATATGACCACATTGGGAGATGGTGGGTGGAAGGGATGGGGAAAAAAAATAGTACCAAACGAGTATTATTTCTTTGATGGTTCTACTCGAGGCTGGTCCTGCTCGGAGCTAGCTCATAGTACTCCATGCAACAGCTCTTGTGTGATCTCTAAAAATGCCCTCCCACTGTGGTTTCATAAATCCTTCTTATGCTAATTTGCCCTGAAGTGCTGTTCTTTTCCAGGGCATAAATTATTGAGGCAGTTGTGGTCAGTGAAGGGAAGGATAGTGAAACCCACCCGAGCCTTCCAAAGCAAACAGCCAGACACCTTGTCTGGGTTCCAGAAGTTTAAAGCAAGCCTGACCAAACCATCCCAGGCAGGAAGTCATTTCACAGCTAAAACGGCTGCCCACTTCCTAAGTGAGGCCTGGGGGAGGGGGTGAGTCTGGGATGCAATGAGAGATACCTCACATCTTCTCACCATTGCAAGTTTCCCGGGCTTTTTCCCTGACCAAGACTGTAGGGAAGCTGCTAGAATAGAAAGTGATTCACAAAGACCAGCTGAAGCCATTTTTAGATGTTCACTCTCAGGGAGGAGAGCCTATTAGCATCTGTGTGAAGAGGCTAAAGCTGGCGTTCCACATCGTGCCCAGCATTTGGTTTGGCAGGGGGGCGTATTTGAGTGAGGGGAGGGACCCCCTTTGTGTTGGGGAGTGTCAGTGTGTGAGGTAGGGATGTCTGAAAAGGCAGGCTGAGCTCAAGAAGCTTGACTCACATTTCCTCAGAGGGTGCTTGAAAAACAGGCTGAAAACAAAAAAAATCTATCAGTCATTTCATTTTTCAAAGTTCTTGCAGTTCCCAGTTTGAAGTAAGGGAAAGCAAAGCAAATATCTGCCTAGAAAAGTGAACTTGAAAGCTAGAGGGCTGGGGTAAATAGAAAAAAAAAAAGTCAGAAAACAGTGCTTTGAAAATTTCAAAAAACAAATGCAAAGGAATGCACAAATGCTTTTTGCTTCCTGCTCGCCCGCCCCCGCAAAAGCCTTGCAGTTCAAAGAGACTGGCTCAAGGCCTAAGTCTGCCATCACATAGCAGTTTCAACTGTGGGCATATTACTTAACCTTTTTGGAGCCTCGGTTTTCCCATCTGTGGAATGGATGTTCTATACAAGAGAACTTACGTCCTAGGGTTGTGAGGATAACAATCCACGTGAAGCACTTAGCATCGCGAACCACACACAATCCCCCATTTAATGGTAATTAGTATTCTTATGAGTCTCCTAAGTAAAAATTACATTCGAAGTTCATGAGCACTGCACAATTTTAAAACTGAAGCTTCACTTGATAATAAGAAGATTTTATGAACGGGCCTCATAGAGTTAGAATTTTCCTTCTCACGCACAGTTGGTTATCAGTAGATTGAATTAATCCCCAGGATGTGCCCAACAGATGCTACAAATACGGAAAATAAACACAATGTCTAAGTCCTGTGGTATCACCGTCTACAAATACAGAGGCACGTCAGAGGGTGTATTGTGAGTGTGCGCGTGCTGTTGGGACAACCTTCACAGGGTCTTTTGTAAGAAGAGAAATAATTGGACCCCATTTTTATGAAGCAGATATTTATTGATTTTTGCACTACCTCAGAGGATGCAAAATCGGTGATAAAGAGAGAAAGGAAGGGTGTTATAGAATGAATGGCAGGGATTTTTTTTTTTTTTTTTTTTAAACAAGCGGGATTGTTATCTTTGCCTAGAACAGTTTTTACCAGCTCTTTGCTTGGATGGCTTTCTGTCACTGGGGTCTTAGCTCATACGTCCCTACCTCATGTGGACTTACCCTGGTCAGCCAATCTAAATTAAACCCATCCCCCATTCTTTTAATCCTCTAGCCTTCTTTCCTTTCTTTTAAGCCCTTACTCTGTTCTGAAATTACCTTGTTCATATATTTGTTGATTTGCTCACTGTCCAACGCTTCCTGTAACAAGACACACAAGTCATACGAAAGCAGAGACCACATCTGCCTTGTTTGTCATGGTATCCCAGAGCCTGGTGTGTAGCAGGCATTCAATAAATATGTGATGAAGAAATAATTGAATAATTGGGGCTTATGTGGCTTTATTTTATTTAATTTATTTAGAGAGAGCAAGCGAGCCAGTGAGATGGGGGGAGGGGCAGAGGGAGAGGAAGATGGAGAATTCCAAGCCAGCGCTGCACTCAGTGCAGAGCTGATGAGGGGCTTGATCTCACGACCCTGAGATCATGACCCTGAGATCATGATCTGAGCCAAAATCAAGAGTCGGTTGCCTAAGAGACGGAGCCACCCAGGTGCCCTTCATTTGGCTTTTCTTTTTAAAAAACATAATTTGCCCTTTCTTTTGGTGATTTGGTTAGTAAATCTCAATTCGTCAGATCATTCTGGCTTCTTGCCATTGCACAAAAGACATTGGAAAATCGTAGATGGTACTTAACTGTGCCATCTTATCTCAGAATCATACTTTTATTAGTTTGTTAGGGCTGCTTTAGCAAAGTATCACAAATTAGGGGGCCTAAACAACAGAAATTTATCATCAATCAGCTCTGGAGGCTAGACGTCTGAGATCAAGAAGTTGGTGAGTTTGGTTCCTTCTGAGGGCTGAGAGAAAGAGAGTCTATTCTATGCCTCTCTCCTCTTCTGGTGGTTTGTCAGCCATCTTTGGCACTCCAAATAAGGCCACATTCCAAGGTACTCGGGATTAAGACATCAGCATATGAATTTGGAGGACACAAACCCCTAACAATATTGAACACCCAGGATGGTAGAATACGGTATTAGGTAGAGCCACAAAATTGTTAAATTTGTTTTTTCCCCATCAGGATAGGTAAACTTCAGTCCAGGGAAACTTAGACTTAGAAAAACAGCCGTGCTTAAGTGAACACTCAGACCCATGGCAGGACCATGCTTAACACAAAGTCCCCAGTCAATAAATATTTGGTGAATGAATGAATGTGGAGTACTTCTAAATGACTTGCTCCCTAAGTCTTTGTTCCAAAGGTCAGGTGACAACTAGCTTGACCATTCCCTTAAAATCACCCCACCCCAGCACTAATCTCCTTTTCCACACTTAATTTCTCTCTGTAATACACCTTTTATTCAACTGTATTTTACTTATCACATTATTGCCTGTTTTCCTTCACTAGACCGTAAGCTCCATAGGAGCAGGAGTTTTTCCTGTTTTTTTTTTTTTTAATTTGTTTTTTTTACTTTTGTAGGTATCAGCACCTGTTTACAGTGCCGGACACAGAGTAGGCCCTCTATTTCACTGAATGAATGAATGGTCTCTGGAGAGAGGTCTGGAATCTCTTGGCATGTTTTCCTTGCATCTGTCCTCATTCTCCCTAGAATCTCAGCACAAAGAGACATCTCAAAGTTCAAGCCCCTGTCTCTGATGCTTGAATTCCCTCCAAGACTGGGGACTACTTGGTAACACAACGGTCTTTGGCTCAGAGCCCCAGTTTTGATGATAAAAGAGCAAAGAATGGAAAGTGTTATATGATACACAAAATAATACGGTATGCGGTAAGTGTGTGCATAGAATAAAGGAATGGGGAAGAGAGACAGGAAGGCTTCCATATATTAGCTCAAGCAGTAGGCTCAGAAAAGGGCAAATATACTCTGGAGCGCAGCTGGGGCAGGATGACGCATTATTTTATATCAATGCAGAGTTAAAGGATCAGAAGATTGTAAGACAAACCCTGAACAGTGAACAGCTTAGTGGTATAGGGTAATGCTTCTCAAACTTTATGCATATACTAACCACCTGGGGATCTTGTTAAAATGAAGTTTCTGATTCCAGGGTCGGGTCTCGAAGTCTGCATTGCTAACAAAGTCTCCGAGGGTGCCTCTTCTAGATTACACTGTGAATATTAAAGAAAGTGGATTCTGCAACCAGACTTGCTGGGTTCAAATTACACACAGTTACCGCTGATTAGCTGCGATCTTCAGTAAACTAGTCTCTTCGTGCCTCAGTTTTCTTATCTATAAAATGGAGATCAAATGAGGTATTCTCTGTAAAATAAATACTATTTAAAAGTCACGGATTATTAGTGTCACTTCACTTGGAGAGGGGAAGAGGGCTTAGCATGGAGTGCCAGTCAAAGAAGTCTTAGCCGTACTTTCATAATTTTTAAAATAAGAAAGTATTCCAGTATTGACGTGTGTGCGGATTTCCCTCCTCTCCCATGCAAGCAAGTTACATAAGAAGCCGGATTAGTTATGCCTGTGTTACGCTCAGGGCGTCTGAGGAAGCCTGTTTGCAAACTGTTTTGGGCCCTTGGATGGGGACACCCTGCGTGGGGATGGTTTTTGATTGGGAGCCGAACCCTAGATTCCACTCCCTTCTGCAGGGCTCACGCGGCTCTCAGGTCTTCAGAAGGAATACCTTTCCCCAGCACCTGCCTGCGGAGTGGTGGCCACAGCGAGGCGCTCGGGAGAGGCGCGGGGAGGCGAGCGGGGGCGAGGCGGGAGGGCGAACGAGCCCGGGTGCGGGGAGCGAAGAGGGCCGGCCCACGTGGACCCCCGGGCGGGGCGGTAGGGCAGGGGCGGCCGGCGGCAGGGCCAATCAGCGCGGCCCGCGGTGAGCCCGGCCCCTCCCGGCCCGCGCGCCTGCCGGCTCGGCTCCGCACTGCCAGCTGCGCGCGGCCCGGACGGGGCGCACCGACCCCGCGTGCGGCTGCGGCCAGACCCCCGGAGTGAAGTCGCACCCGCGCTTCTGCAGCCGCTGCTTTTCTGCGGCAGTTTCGGACTTGTCTTCGGAGAGACCTGGGAACTTTCACAGTGAGCCTGCGGAGGTGATGGGCCACAGCCGGGGCGCCCGCGGGGAGGTGGCACGGTGAGCATCCTCCGGCTGCGGTGCCGAGATCCGTGCCTCGTCCTGGACGCGCCAGCCCGACTTGGATGCGGCTCTAGTCAAGTAAGAAGGGTTGGAAGGGCAAAAGAGGGGTTGGGAAGACCGGGTTGGGGTGGCGCTGGACCCAGTGCTCAGTCTCTGTCTCGTGGGCGGCACCTGCCTCTCAGGCTGATACCGACTTGACTCGGCTCGGGGCAGCGCCCCTCATTCCGACGCTCATGAGTTGCGGGGGTGACCTCCTGTGCGGTAGTTGGTTGGCACCCCGAAGTTGGAAGCGGCGCTCCTAAGTGGGGTTGCGTGGCTGGGGCCGGGCAGCGGCCGCTGCCAACTTCGGGGTTCATGTCTGCTTCTCACAAATCCCCGGGGTGCTCCTTGGGGGCGAGAGAGGCCACTTGATGGATTTAGGTATGAGGAGGGGGAGCGCGAGCTCGGGGCGAGCGATAGTTTTGGAGAAGCCGGCCTTGGGGCTTCATCCCTTGGGTCTGAGCCTGGATCCTTATAGGAGCCGCTTAGCCTACACCTGCAGCCCCGGTTGCGGGGCTCTTGCTGGAAGGACGCTGCGTGCACCCGGGGCGCATCTTTCAGCTGAAGCGCTAAGCTTGCCGCCCGAGTAGAAAACTAGAGCGGGTCTGGAAGTTCTGTCTCTTCCCCCTTTAGGCACCTCGGATTTTTCCACCAGGCCGGAGTGGCTACGTTGCTTCCCCTCTTTTTCAGACCTTCTCTTGCCTCATTTGCCGTGTCAATCCGCTCCTGGAAGGAAAGGCATCTTTTAATCCTAAACTCATGGCTTGGGAAGGATGGGAGGTGGAAAGCCTGGTATCCCGCACCTAGGGAGGCAGCCGACGCGGGCGCGGTGCCCCTGGTGAGCTTTTCTCCTGAATCAGTAGCGTTTAACGTCTGGGGGTTCCACGGACGCCTTAGCCAAGCTATGATTCAACTCCCAGGAAGATGTACATGCACCGGTTCGTGGACTCGCTGAGAACTCCCCATGTGCCCACATCCCTCCACCCAACCAGGGTTTAAGGACCCCCCTTGATGAAGCATCTGCATCCCTGTACTCTTTTCTCCTTTAACTTTTCTATGGCCGTCCCTCCAAAGCTAGCAAGGTTGATGTGATGTGACAGGCGATCCCTGTGTGTGGGGATGGGCGTGTTCAAAGCCTTGGTTGGCTCCTTTCTCTAATGTCCTTGGTATAGAGATTATCCACACCAGCCCGAAAATTCCACCTGCACACCCAGACACCCACACCTGCCCAATCACAATATAATCAGTGTTTTCCACTTGGTCATTCTTGAACAGATGTATGACTTAAGGAAATTCTTCAACAGCTCGCTGTGGGTTTACAGTGACAAGCATTCCTGCTAAGTTTGTAGTCATAAATCAGTGCACAAGCCTAACACTTCCTTTGGATTGGAAATACAGATCTTAATAAGGCAGCAGGAGAACAGTTTTCAGAATCATCATGACTAATGATGACTTATGTCCTCTCAAACTGACCGCGTGAGTTGGCATTGCTCATTTGTGCAAACAGCTTTCTTCATATGTGTGGACATTTCTTGATCAATAATCTCATAAAGCTGTATTTCAAGGTTTCCTCTCTCAGTTCTGCTCATTGTTCGCTTTGAGTGACTTTTCTGTCTTCCCTCTGTGCCATTTTAACTACCTTTGACACTTTAAAATTTATTACAAGGTTTTAAGTCACGATTTGACTTGGCTAATTTTCCCTGTTAAAGATAAGGAAGTTGCTGTTCCCAGAAAAGTAATAGCTACTAGTTCGCTTATTTTTCAATGACTTTAGTTTTTTTTAACTTGTCTCCCAAACACACAAAAACCTTACAAATATCTCTACTTAATTACTGAATATTTTTCATTGGAGGCAACATTTCTGTATTTCTAGTACTAGAATGTTCTAGGTCACTTGAATTTCAATATTCATTTTTTGCTTTTTTTAGAGATGTGTATTGTTTGATGACCTAGTTCCATTTAGTCTAAAAAAAAAAAGTCTTTGTCCCCTAACTCCTTTTCAGTGGCACATAGCCTTTCTCTAATAGCTGTTTTTAACTGCACAGCTTATTTATTGTTACACTTAATATAATACTTTGTTATGTAAATGATGTGTTGATGCATATGATATTAAAACTGCATTCCCTGGGGATTAACCCCTGGGGATGACATCATTGCCAGCCAATCCTCTATCTGATTTGAACATGCATTGACAAAAGTCACATTATCTTATTGAGCAAGGGTTTCTATATTGCCTGTGATGAATAGGAGAAAGAGGAAAGTCATTTTGGCTCTTTCTAACTCTCAATTAGCTGCCCAGTTGGAGAGTTTTGGGGATTTCTATACTAAGAAGCTTAGCTTAATAAAATTCTCAGATTGCAGTTTATAGATCTCCTTAGAATTTGCAGAAGTATGTTTCCCCCTTATGCCTCCTCTTCTTTGGAAGTTTTTTATGCTACATTTTTGCTCTATTTCTTTACTAATATGGAGAGACATCATAGTAAATGGACTAGTCTTTTGAGTTTTTTTTTCCTCAAGATAGATGGAACATCTGGATGATGGATTCATTTGTATACACGTGTGCATTTTATCAGGTGTTGGATAAATAAATCTGCTAGGATTGGCAAAATGACTTAAAGTCCTAGAGCCAGTCGTAGATGACTTGGAGATCATACAGTGGACTTTCTCCTGATTTGTTAGAGAGATACAGGATTGAGGGTGAGGGACAGGCAAGAGGAAAAACATGTCCACAAAAGGATTGGCGAAGGGATCTTGGACACATTAATCACTTCATAGCTATTTGTCTTGAAAACATTATTAGAAAAAGCTCCCGGCCTTCCTAGCAGTCCTTACTTATAGACATAGGCTTGAGTTACACTTTGGAATAATAGCGCACTCAGTTCGTGATCTCCGGCAACCCCCCTCTCACAAGAAAAAATTAACTTTGGCTCCCCATCTATTTGATATCTGCTGGAACAATAAAAGTTAACTCTTTGTGGTTTACAGTTGCTAGTCAAGCTAAGTCCATTTTCTTCCATAAAGTCAGTGAAAAGGGCTCTTGTGTGTGTTTTTCAAACGTAAGTTTAATTGCATAATCTGGTTTAAAGAAAGACTCAAAGCTCACAGAATTTTAAATCTGGAGAGTACCTCCGGAGTTCAGTATTCTAAAAGATCAAGGGTAGAAGGTGTTATGACTTAAGTCCATTACGGTGTAAAAAGAACTGGGATCCTAACTTCTAGCCCAGTGCCCTTTACTGACTTTTCCGATAAAGGCCTGCAGGATGGTGGAAGGACCCCTCATTTCATCCATCTCTGCAGAGCAGAACCATGTCCACCTCTCTCGGTATCAGGGATCAGTTTGTTAGAATGTTAGGCTGATTGAACCCAGTTCAGGGATTTGACAACTGTATGCACCAGCTAGCCTGGGCCACTTCCTAGTAGACATCCTAGTATCTGCATTTACAAAAGAGACACTTAAAGGGGCGGTGGCAGTGGAAAAGAATGGGGTCGGGTGACTCAGTTTGGCCCTATTTGAGCACGTGGAAAGACACAAATGTGAAAATTAAGATAAGGCATGATGTAAGGTTTGAGAGCTCAGAATATTAATTTATTGTGTGATCTGTCTCCTCTGTCATACTTTGTGCTTTTCAGCTGCTGTAAAGCCAAACTGGTAATTTGGAATAAAACTCTATTTTCTGGCATGGTTGTGAGTAATGGTAATGGTGCCCTGCATTTGTTGAACACTTCAGTGTGTGTCAGGTGTAGAATGTTGATGTTAATGAAAATCCTGGTTAATAAGTGGCTTTCTCTCTGTGAATGAACTACTGATGTCCAAAGAGTCATGAATCTAAAACCTTGTTGAATCTCTTTTGTCACTCTTTTTAATTCAAAAGATGTCAGGATCTTACAGTAAGCAAGTCATTAGCATGAGCATAGATAATTTTAACTCAAAAGCATGGTATTGTCAGATATTAGGGAGTTCTTGTTAATAAAATGGCAAATAAAAATAAGACACTATATTTAGAAAGGTAGATAGTAAAGATATTGCTAATTTGTCTCCTTTCATAAGATTGTTTGTATTATTGCAGAAGAATAAAATACCTCTCCTAGAAAAATGCCCTTGTATTTCTTATAAAGAGAAAACACTAGGCTTTTTTTTTTAAGTAAAAATATGGCATTGCAGAAAAAATAACCTATGTGGGTTTTTTGTTTTTTGCTGTAAGTTTATTTCAAACTAGAAAGCAATTGAACATTTCCGCAGCATTTCGCTTGTCTTAACTAAAGGTGGAACTGTCTAAAGCCGGTGTTATTATTCGTTTTTAAATGATGATTGCATCTGCTTGAATTCTCTGTTTCCTATCTATGCCACATATCCCAAAGTTTTCTCTGAAAATTCAGTTTTATTTATTTTATGCAATTTTATTTGATCTTCTGCTTAATGAATCCTGAAAATATTAATGAGACTTTGGTCTGCCATAAGCACTTCCCTGTGCATCACTGGGGCTAAAACTCAAACTTTAGGCACAGGGTTTAAAATAATCAAAGAAGGTTTCCAGCAAGGAAGAAACTTACGGACCATCTAGTGCAGTGGTTCTCAACTGGGGGCAGCTTTGCTCTGTAGGGGACCTTTGCCAACATCTGGAGACATTTTTGGTTGTCACAGCGTGGGATGGAATTAGATTGTGGTGTGCCGAGGCGAGAGGTGCTGCTAAACTTCCAATCAGGCATAAGGCAGCCCCCACACAAAGAACTCTGCGGCCCAAAATGTCAGTGGTGCTCAGGTGGAGAAACGCTGGTCCAGGGTGACTTTTTGGGGCCCAGACCAGTGAAATGGCTTGTCCAGCGTCCCCAGATCCCTATTTCTGGCAGGGAACTCAGGTCTCTAATGCATAAGTAGGATTCTTTTCCTCACTCTAGGCTTCTGTTTTGAAGATGTCTTTTGTTTTTGATTTCTTTAATTTATAAAGATAATACATGTGTGGGGTAGAAGATTCAAACACAGTAAAAGAGTATAAAAAAGAAAGTGAAAAACGAACCCAGTTCTGCCATCGAGATAATACCTTTTCATATTTTAATTCATATATTTCCAATTCCCTCCTTCTGCCTTTATCCACAGAGAGACGTTAAGACCAAATCATTTTAGATAAATGGGGTCATATATCGTATAATCTGTACTGCTTTGTTTACTGGGCAAAGGGCCATGGGAAGGCCGTCGGTGCACCCATGGCTGGGAAGGAGTCTGACATCCCTGTGGTCAGCCAACATCCGTGTGGTCAGGTGAAATCCCCTTGATGATGAAGACTTTCTATGGAGTGGTAGCCATTTACCTGTGTTCATAGGAGACTCAGATACACTCTGGAGCCATTCCAGGAAGGATGACAATTCGGTGAAGAGAGCTCTAGGTCATTCTTTTTCGTGGCTGTATGTTTTTCTATTTAAAAATGCATCTTCCTACTTGTCATAAAAACACCCGAAGTTAAAAAGCAATTTTGAGTTTCTTTATAATGCATTCCTCTTTGCCAAAGACAGCAAGTTTCATAATGTCAGTGCTGGAATACGTCCTTCAGTTCGATTTTTTATTATTGGTGTCCAGTTTAAGATTTTAAGTAGTTTGAGAGCCAGAAATATTTTATACAGTGGGGCGTTTAAATAAGGCCATCCCAAAATATATTACTGGGGTGAATTCTCTGCATATATCGGTGGGGGCAACAATTCGCTGGGGCCAGCAATCTCCGTTACTATTTAAATCATTTGGCAGCTCTACCAGAAGCAGCCAGATTGTAATGTAAACATCTGTTACCTTTTCTCTGCTTTCAGAACTGATTATGCAACCCGGCTTCACATCCGAGACACAGCTTTCTTCATCTATATTTTTGGATTAATTCGTTCTCAACACACACACACACGCACACGCACACACACATCCACGGACACAAATCGAAAGAGCCGTAAAATTGGTTACCATGGGTCCAGTCCTCCCAGGATAAAACTCGCATCTTCTCCGCACTCTGTCCTGCTCTTTGCAGACCGTTGGATCTGCTCAGGAGCATGGAGCTCCATTAAGCAAGCTGGGGGATGGCTAGGAGTCTGTCCCCTGGCACCTGTCTGGTTCTCCTTGTGTGCTGAATTTCCACTCACCTCAGCTGGGGGGATTTGGGGAATGAACTGGTTAACATTGAAACGTCCCCCAATAAGGCCACGTAGTACCAGTGGGGGTTGGGGTAGGCGGGAGTGGGCAAGGAGGCATTTAAATGGAATTGGACGTTAGATAGCAAATGTCTCTTTCACTAAAGTTTTCTGCAGGTATTTACCATTTTCACATTAGGGAATGCTTGTTAAATATTTGCTTTGTTAGCCTTTCAAAAAATCATAGTAGCTACAATAGCTATCATTTGTTGAATAAGGATGTTGCTGGGTATGGTGCTAAGTGTTTTATTTTTTAAAGAGTTATTTATTTAATTGAGAAAGAGAGAGTGCATGGTGGGGAGGGGCCGAGGGGGGGAGAGAGAGAGAATCCTCAAGCAGACTCTGAGCATTGAGCCTGAGCACTGCTGAGCTCTGAGCCTGACTTGGGGTCCTATCCCTTGACCCTGAGATCAGGACCTGAGCCAAAACCAGACATCCCTATGCTAAGTGGTTTTTTTTTTTTTTTTTTTTAAGATTTTATTTATTTATTTGACAGAGAGAGAGACAGCGAGAGAGGGAACACAAGCAGAGGGAGTGGGAGAGGGAGAAGCAGGCTTCCCGCTGAGCAGGGAGCCCGATGCGGGGCTTGATCCCAGGACTCTGGGCTCATGACCTGAGCCGAAGGCAGACGCTTAACGACTGAGCCACCCAGGCGCCCCTATGCTAAGTGTTTTTTTTTTTTTAATTGCACTAAAATAGAAATAACATAAGTTTACCTACTTAACACTTTTTATTTTTTTAAGTTTTTTTATTTTTTAAAGATTTTATTTATTTATTTGAGAGAGAGAGAATGAGAGACAGAGAGCACGAGAGGGAAGAGGGCAGAGGGAGAAGCAGACCCCCTGCTGAGCAGGGAGCCCGATGTGGGACTCGATCCCGGGACTCCAGGATCATGACCTGAGCTGAAGGCAGTCGCTTAACCAACTGAGCCACCCAGGCGCCCCTATTTTTTTAAGTTTTTATTAAGATTTTATTTTTAAGTCATCTCTATGCCCAGCGTGGGGCTTGAACTTACAAACTCAGGATCAAGGGTCACGTACTCTACCGACTGAGCCAGCTGGGCACCCCGCTACTTAACCATTTTTAAGTGTGTCATCCAGAGGCATTAATTGTTCACATTGTTGTGTAGCCCTCACCACCGTCTATCCCCAGAACTCTGTTCGTCCTGTTAAAACCCAGACTCTGTGCCCATTAAACAGAACTCCCCTACCCCCCCACCTCAGCTCCTAACAGTTAATTCTTTTTCTATCTCTAAGAATTTAACTGTTCCACATACCTCACTGAAGGGGAGTCATACAGTATTTGTCCTTTTGTGGACTGGCTTATTTCACTTCGCATAGTATCTTCAAGGTTCATCCATGTTGCCGTGTGTGTCAGAATTTCATTCCCTTTTAAGGCTGGGAAATAGTCCGTTGCACTTGTAAATCCCATTTTGTTTATCCATTCATCTATGGAGGTGGGTTGCTGTTAACCTTTTGGCTACTGCGAATAATGCTCCCAGGCACGTAGGGGTACAGATATCTTCTTGAGTCTCTGCTTGCAATTCTTTTGGGCATGTGCTCAGAAATGGAATCGCTGGATCATGTGGTAATTCCATTCTTAATTTTTTGAGGAACCATCATACAGTTTTGCATAGAGGCTGTATCATTTTACTGCACTATCTCATTTAATCCTCCCCCAAGCCCTGTAAGGTGGAGAGAGCCCTCATCAGAAAGGAGCCACTCCTTTCTGTACACCAGGAAGGTGAAGGACATTGGCTGGAACCACACAGGTAGCTTGTGCAGGAGCCACAGTTTGAACCCAGGCAGTGTGGGAGAACCAGACTCTTACTTGATCCTTCATTCTTCCAGCTCGAGGAAGATTGACCGAACGTCTCATGTGCACGGCCCAGGTGTGGTGGGGGAGAAGAGATAAGTAACAAATATGTTTATTGTGAGGAAAAGCTCTGAAAGTCCTCACCCTGCCACACGAAGGAATTTGATTGAGACGTGGAGCTCCCGTGGGCCATACTCATTGTGAGATCGGTATTTGATCAAAATAATAAGAGGCCGGTAAATATACACTGCGGTTATTTTGGCTGCTAATATTAGCACTGCCTCAAATCCTCTGGCGATTAATAACCGTGCAGCTCATGGTGTTCCAATGCTTGCTTCTCGTTGGAGGTGGGGGGTAGTGGTGGGTGTAGACAGTACAAGGAAATAATTGAGATCGAGATAAGCCTTAGGTAGGATCTGAGTGATGATTGTGTTTTTATTTTACAGAGACGGTAAGCAGAGGACATGGGCATCTTTCCCACCCAAAGCCCAGCTTAATGGAATTACTGCCAAAGAAGACACGTTTAGTCACTTTATGAAATTAACAATTGATCAGTTTTGTGGTTCCCGAGTCCTTTATAAGCACCCCATGTTTATTCATTATTGTGATTACGCGGTGGAAGCTGCTGTGCTTGATGTGATGAGCAAAAGCGAGCCGCTAAGGCATTGAAATACACTTGAAATTAACATTTGCACAAATAGGCGTCTGATGCAGTATTCTAATTTGATTCTAAAGGCCTAGAAATAAGCCTGTAGCTAAGGGTGTCCTCCTGGGAATCCTAAATCAGATGTGTGTAGCTCATTTGCAAGGTTTCTGTGTTATTTAAAAGGAAAACGGCGATGTGTGGAACACATCAGCCCCACGTCCTTCGTGGGTGAGTAGGGGGAGCAGAGTACCAGTAAGCTTGGCTGCTGATACTAGCCTAGCATATTGGGTTACCCTTTAGGATAGAGCAGCAAGCTCTAGTGTTCCTGATAGTGGGGGGGAAAGTCAGCTTGTCCTGATATATACTCGAACAAAGTACACTAATCATCCTACGGAAGTATTAATCAGAGAAGGAAAATGCTCCTCAAGTCTGAAAGTTAAGGTCACCCTGAGAAAAAGGACTGGCAGAATTCCTAGAAAACTCTGTTTCTTCAAGACATTTGATTCCAAATTTACTCTCTTCACATTTATAAAAGACTCATGATCCCAAGTGTAAACTCAGTTTCTGGTTTGATGTGCAAATATTTCTGAACCATAGCATAAATAGACATGAACTTACAAGCAGTTGACTACATTCATAAACAAGTTTCAAAGTCCTCATTGACTCAGAAGTCAGTAATGAGGAGAGATGAACGTAGGGTTTATGCTGATTGTAATTTTTTTTGTCCTCTGAACATTCTGGATTTAAAAAATCTATTTCATGTTATCAAGTCTTATTTGGTATGCCAGTATCCCAATTCCAGTTTTATTACAGTTCTTTTTATTGAAGTGTAGTTGGCAGACAACGTCACATTAGTTTCAGGTGTACAACATAGTGATTCGACAGGTCTATACATTATCCTGTGCTCACCACAACTGTAGCCACCCTCTGTCACCATACAACACTCTTACAATAGCATTGACCCTATTCCCTATGCTGTCTCCCCCTGACTTACTCATTCCATAACTGGAAGCCTGTATCTTCCACTCTCCTTCACCCATTTTGCCCATCCCCCTAAACCCCCTTCCCTCTGGCAACTATCAGTTTGTTCTCTGTATTTATGGATCTGTTTCTGCTTTATGTTAGTTTGTTTCTTTGTTTGTTTGTTTTTCAGATTCCACATATAAGTGAAATCATATGGTATTTGTCTTTGTCTAACTTATTTCACTTAGCATAATGCCCTCTAGATCCATCCATGTTGTCACAAATGGCAAGATCTCATTCTTTTTTTTTAATGGCTGAGTAATATTCCATTGTGTGTGTGTGTGTATGTATACATATATATTCCATTGTGTGTGTATATATATATCATATCTTCTTTATTCATCTATTGATGGACACTTGGATTGCTTCCATATCTTGGCTATTGAAAATAATGCTTCAATAAATATAAAACATAGGGGTGCATATATATTTTTGAATTAGTGTTTTTGTTTTCTTTGGGTAAATACTCTGTTGTGGAATTACTGGATTGTATGATATTTGTATTTTTAATTTTTTGAGGAACCTCTAAACTGTTTTCCATAATAGCTGTATCAGTTTGCATTACCACCAACATTGTGCAGGTGTTCCTTTTCCTCCTACAATTCTTCATATTTTCACTGAGACTAGTGCATAAGAACCACCTGGGGGGTATTGTTAAGACACAGATTCCCAGGGCTCACCCTCAGAGCTACTGGTCTAGGATGGAACCTGAGAATTTGCAGTTTTGATGAGCTCCCCCAGAGCACTGAGGGGTCAAACCTATGCTTTACACTTCTGTTTACAGTTCATCTTTCAGAGTTAAAAAATTGCAATATGGACATTTTCATACAAGTTTGTTTTGATGAGGTTGTGAGTTTCTCATTTTGTAATACGCTGGTTAAGTTTGTTGAAACAGTACAATTCTGAAGATCAATTTAAATCACTGAACCCAAAATACAAATTAGATGTTGTTTGGATCAGTGTTATATATGAGAAACTGATTTTGATAACACCTGTTAAGTTTCTTTTAGAGTGTAAGGTATATTTTCTGTAGTTAAGAACTTTTAGAATAAGAATCGTATGTTGTTTAAATGGATATTGAGGCAGTTTGGCTGTTCATAGCACGTAACCAGCATATCACCTGCTTCTGTCATCTGGCTGATGTCTACATGGATCAGGAAAAAAATGTGGCTTCTATTTTCATATACTTTGAGTCTGATTTAAATTGTAATCCTGTCGGCAGGTGACACACAGGAATTTCATGTTGGTTCCTGTATAGTTAAGACTCAGCAGATGTTGGGATGCCTGGGTGGCTCAGTTGGTTAAGCGTCTGCCTTCGTTCGGCTCGGGTCATGATCCCAGGGTCCTGGGATCAAGTCCCGCATTGGGCTCCCTGATCCGCGGGGAGCCTGCTTCTCCCTTTGCCTCTGTCTCTCTCTCTGTCTCTCATGAATAAATAAATAAAATCTTAAAAAAAAAAAAAAGACTCAGCAGATGTTAAAAGCTGATGTGGATTTAAGATTTCATCCGTTCTGGGAATAATTGAAGATTTAGTTAGGACCAGAAGATGGAGTTGCAGATAGAGTTATAGGGCTTCAGGGTGTATGGGAAGTTTTTGCCCAGATGCCTGGCTTGTTGTGTTCTCTTACCACTTGGAGGAATAAATTATCATCTGTGTTTGCTTAAATGAAAAGCTTTCCGTGGATTTTACTTCGTCTTGCACTATTAACAAGAACTTGAAGTTTGCAAACCAGAGTCTCTTCTGAATGAAAAACAAATGCTGAGGAACTTGATTTTTTAAATCTTGATTCATTTTTTTAAAAAATGGTGGTTTTGTGAGAATTTTTCGAGATAGTCTGACTTACAGAAATGTGTAGGTGTTGGCGGGAAGGTTACCATTGGCAGCCACCAAGAAGAGCGGATGGGCTGGATCAGAGCCACTTAACCTTCTCTGTCTCCAGAGCTGTGTTTTAATTACATGGCTGGTTTGCGAAACCGTGATGCTCTCTCGAAGGCTGTGCCGTGTTGCGTATGACTAGGTCTGTACTAACATTTCCTTGGGACCCATCAGTCACTGTTGTCCCTTCGGCAGGTTTCACTTTGGTTATCTTTGCCCAACTGTCAAGACGCTATAGCTCATGGCTGCCTGCCAGGGTGCCCTTTGTCTCTCTCCAGTTCTCAACTCCAGACAGTTAGGGATGAGGCTTCAAGGTTGAGTGGCAGACTAGGGCGCGACAGAAGCTAGTTTACATGGAAGACAAAACAGCAGAACATATCCACTTATATATATAAAAAAAAAAGCGTGGCATTTTTCTGCTGGCTGGGAATGACAGGTCAGTGTTATTACAGCGACTCTGGACAGTGATGCCCCCAGTGATAATACAGGATCACAGCAACCAGCGACCCTGTGGAGGACCCACTGGTAACATGCGAGTGGTAAAAAAAAAAATAAAGGTAAAACTGCAGTAAGATTAAAAGCAAAGCTCCCCTTTAATGACCCCTCCAACCCATTTCTAAACCTCTCTCCCCAAATACTATTAAGAGTTGGGCTGATATCATTCTGCATGTATTGCAAATACATTATGTCTCAAAGAAATCCCAACATGAGGAGGGAGAATGGACTGATGATGTGCTGGTAGACTCTCTCTAACCATTTGAAGTTCATTTGTCAGGGCTCACCGATCAACAGATGTCGGAAGCAGATCTGGCATTTTACGTTTATTTCAAAGTGTGACGTGGAAACATCAAAACATGTTCAACTTTTCAGTTTGTGTTATTTAAATTATGTATGTTTACTAAATATGCAGTATTGTGTGAATTTTCTCACTTAAGTAATTTACTATATATCAGGTTCAATAATTTGCATTGTTTGCTTACCGTTATCTTGGAGTCCTATCATGTTGGTACATACGTAGCGCTTGTCCATTTCTTTAACTGCCTAACTTTCATTAGGAATGTACTACATTTTATTTAGTTGTTCCCTACAGGTGGATATTCAGATTTTTCCATTTTTTTCTGTTACAGAGAGTATTATGAGAACATTCTTTTTTTTTTTTTTGAAGTATAGTTGACATACAATGTTATATTAGTTTCAGGTGTACAACATAGTGATCCAACAGTTATATACATTACAAAATGCTCACCATGGTTACATGTAGTTAGCATCTGTCAGTACAAAGTTATTACAATCTTACTGACTGTATTCCCTATACTGAACTCTTCATCCCTGGGGCTTATTTATTTTGTAATTGGAAGTTTGTATCTCTTCATCTACTTCACCTATTGTGCTCATACTGTTTTCCATAGTACCTGCACCAATTTACATTCCTGCCAGCAGTCCACGAGGGGTTCTCCTCCTCTTTTTTTAAGGATTTTATTTATGTATTTATTTATTTTAGAGAGAAAGGGAGAGAGAGAGACACACACACAGAGCATGTGTATGAGATCAGGGGAAGGAGGAGGGAGAGGGAGAAGCAGACTTCATGCTGGGTGTGGAGCACAACTCGGCCTGATCTAGGGGCCCTGAGATCATGACCTGAGCTGAAATCAAGAGTCTGATGCCTGACTGAGCCACCCAGGGGCCCCGAGGGTTCCCTTTCCTATGAGAATATTTTTGAACAAATTTATACCTCACACTGAGATTCAATGTTTACTGTTTAAAGCCCTCTCATAATTACATGTAGCTTTGTAGCCAAATGCTAGTTGTTTTTTTTTGAAGTACACCCAGAAGAGACACGTTAGAGGATGTGTTTTATAGTGTTGTAGTGTTAGGTTGCTTAAGAATGCATCTGGAAAATGTGGGGACAACAGAAAGTCTCTTTCATTATTATGTTCTCTCGGAATTAAGATATATGAACCCCAGAACACGTCAGGCTTTGGACATTATATGTAAACAATCTTACAGGTTCCAGTAGAACTTTCTGCCATGAGGGGAGACAATTCTAAAGTCTGTGTCGTCCATTAACAGAAGCCGCTGAGCCACATGGGACTGTCGAGCACTTGAAGTGTGGCCGTTGTGACAAAGGAACTGAATTTTAAATTTTATTTATTTTAAATTAATTTAGCTTTACATTTAAAGAGCCACTTGCATGTAGTGGCTGCCATTTTGGACAGTGCAGGTGGAAGGTAAACTTCGTCAGAGGGGGTACAGCTACTATTTTGCCATTTTACTCCTGAAATGTTTTCGTAAGTGACTCCTCAAGAGATGGGAATGTAGTCCGTTGTGTTCAACAAGAGGCCCAAGCCTCTTTCACTGAAAATAGAGAGATAAATAATAGACTGAAAACAGGACGGAGTCGTTAAGATTTATCAGGCGTTTTCCTTCCCTCGTTCAGGCTCCTGTCTGCTCTGCCCTGGCAGGGCTGCCTAATGGGAGCCACGTCATTCTACCGGGGCAGTTCTTTGTAAAGGGAATTGATGGCTATGTAAATACAGCCATTAACCTCAAGCACCTCAGACAGCTCCTTGGGCGCTGTAGTTCTCTTGCCCTTGAAAATGCTGGTTGATGGATGCTAAGATATTAAAAAAATTTTTTTTCCCTCTCTAACTGTTGGAAACACTGGACCTTTTAAGGACTGGCCAAAGGAGCCAGTGAAATTGAGGGCCTACTAGGTGTAAATACTCTGGCAGGGGTTTGGAATTCTGTTATTGCAGAGGGATATTTTATAGGTTTACTCTAGATAGATAAGAAATAGGGCTCTGCCATCAAAAGGAATGAGATCTTGCCATTTGCAACGACGTGGATGGAACTGGAGGGTGTTATGCTGAGCGAAATAAGTCAATCAGAGAAAGACATGTATCATATGACCTCACTGATATGAGGAATTCTTAATCTCAGGAAACAAACTGAGGGTTGCTGGAGTGGGGGGTGGGTGGGAGGGGTGGGGTGGCTGGGTGATAGACATTGGGGAGGGTATGTGCTATGGTGAGTGCTGTGAATTGTGCAAGACTGTTGAATCACAGATCTGTACCTCTGAAACAAATAATGCAATATATGTTAAGAAAAAAAAAAGAAGAAGATAGCAAGGAGGGGAAGAATGAAGGGGGTGGAAATCGGAGGGGGAGATGAACCATGAAAGAGGATGGACTCTGAAAAACAAACTCAGGGTTCTAGAGGGGAGGGGGTGGGAGGATGGGTTAGCCTGGTGATGGGTATTAAAGAAGGCACATTCTGTATGGAGCACTGGGTGTTATGCACAAACAATGAATCATGGAACACCTACATCAAAAACTAATGATGTAATGTATGGTGATTAACATATCAATAAAAAATTTAAAAAAAAAGAAATAGGGCTCTGTGTTTTCGTAGGCACTTCTTTGAATAAAACACACACACTGAGATATAATTTGAAAGCATGGGTCAAAGGAAGTTTGTGGAAAATTTGCTCTGAAAGCAAATGGAGTTTTATAATTTTGAAATTTTGTATATATTTTAAAATTAATAACATGTCTTGCTATTAAAAATGCCTTCCCTTTCTTTTCTTGGAAGATAGTTGTAGGAGATTGAGTGGCGGTGGAGACAGACAGAAGATAGGTAAGATTCCCACGTAGAAAATGCATTTGGTTGGGATGTCTGGCTAGCTCAGTCGGTAGGACATGCAACTCTTGATCTCAGAGTCATGAGTTCGAGCCCCCCATTGGGCGTGGAGCCTACTTAAAAAAATAAAAAAGAAAGAAAATGCATTTGGTTGTAGGAAAAGTAGCAGTTGTGTAGAAGTAGGGCCAAAGGGTGACAGTTACTGGTGTCTTGATTTTCTGATGTCATCTGAGATCTCTTCCCCTTGCTTATTCTCCCTATAACCACCTTGACCATCTCTCATTTCCTAGAATGCCTAAACTCGCTCCTTCCTCAGTGACTTTGTACTTGATGTTCCTTTCCTTGGAACGTGCATCCTGTTTGTTTTCCTTTCTTTTTTGGCTGGCTCCTTCTCATTCTTGAAATCTCCACTGTTACCTCAAGTACATAAATCCCTTACCTACTCAGAGCAACAGCTATCTGGCCTCTTATAAAGCATTGGTGGGTGTTTCCAAAGCTGACTAGGTGGAAATACTTTGAAAACTGCAGCTTATTGTATAAATGCACACTGTCATTATTCCTGAAGTTCTGCCAAATGCCACATTGCCTCTGCCAAGCCGTAGTGATCTTCCATAAGGCTGGGCATTGGTGTGAAAATGCAGAGGTGTTGAATTCAGAGTTTGGGCTTCTACCTTTCCATCTGATCCTTGGTGAATGCCATCGCTTCCCTGAGCTTTCCGTCCTTCCACACTGACACACAGGGAAGGAAAACTGTGATCTTGCTCTTGGGTTTGGATGGGACAGAAACACACATGGTTTAATAATTAAATTTCACAGAAGACAAAACCTGAAAATTCAAACCATACAACACCTTAGTCTCATAATAAGTGCAGTTGAAAATACGATGAGGAAGTATGCAACACTGACCAATCTGAGTCTTCTGAAAGGTTCCCTGAGGTGATGAAAGGCACCATATTGGTACCTTTCTTTCATTGACTTAATCATTGATTGTTCCTCTTTACAATACAATACAAGGTTGCGGAAGAGATGCTCGTTGACTACGTAACATCCATTTTCCCCCTTCCTTCCTAACACTGATTTCTAGTGAGGCACATGCTGACAGAATCCTGACTCTTTCACAGCCTCTTTGGCACTAGGGTGGCTGTGTGAGATTCATGTAGAAATGTCAGGTGGTATTTCTGTGGAGTCTTCCTAAAATCGAGAGTGGAGCCCTTTGTGGATCCCTAAAGTCCTGGAATGTGATGTGATAGTTGGTTCTCCAGCAGCCATCTTGGTCTGTAAGGTGACTTTGAGGATGATAGGCAGATGGGAAGAAGACAGAATAGAAGGAAACAGTGGGAGGTCTTGATGATTGTGTAGTGCTCAAGTACCTCCCTTGGCCTGTGTACCACTGGACTTAACTTTCGTAAAAGAGCAAGTCATTTTGTGTTGAAGCCTTTATTTTCTACATCATTGTTCTAGGCAGTGATGTGAAATGATACAGACAGAAGGTTAGCACTCAACCCTTTCTGAGTTCATAACATGGTAGAAGGATTTATAGTTCGTAAATCCAGAACGCTCTTTCAAGTTAGGTGTAGACATAGCTTTAGTTCTGGAGAGCCTGGGTGATGGGAAAAGGGATGCGATGCTATAGATTTGGAACTGTAGGGACTCATACGACACAGATAGATACCGAGGGCCATTTCTGGGGAGGGTCAAACAGAGATACTCTGTGGTTTGGGAGCAAGACGTGAAGAGAAAACTGCCAAGGCTATTAAAAGCCATCAGAGGACTCTCCAAATTCCCAATATTGAAGTTAGTTACAACTCATTCTCAAATAAATTGAAGTCTTACCCATTGGATGTGTTTTGACAGGAAATGTGTATTTACTGCCTGAAATGACTCCAATTGCTAAGCTCTGAACCACAGTATATCATAAATGATTAACATTAGAGCCTGAAGGAACCTTACACCTTTTCTTGAACAGCATTCTATAAGAAACAATTTTTCACAACTATAAGGTATTTACCCTATTTCTGAAAGTACGCATTCATACTGGTGGGTTTTTAACTTGTCTGTCAAAAATAGTTACTGCTTTTGCAGACAGAGAAATAGTCATTTAAAATCTAAGGCAATGAGCAGATAAAGTCAGCATATCTTGATCAATACCATATTTATTGACTGAGGATTAGAACTCCCTCTCGGTTTCTTTCTTCTTCCATATATTTCTCAAACGCCCATTTTGCATAAGATGGTGGGCGTGGCACAATTCTTGATTCTGATATAGTTTTCATATTCAGGGAGCTTTCAGTCTGGTAAGGAGAGGTAGCTACAAAGAAGATAGGAGGAAGGATATTCCATGTGAAGGAGATAGTCTATTGAAAGTTCAGCGATAGGAGAATTCATCTTCCATCACGTTTCTTATCAGCCAGTTAGCACCCTAATTATTTTCTATTGGTACATTTCCAACAACAGCCTTAAATGTTGATACTTTAAAAATACATTAGTGCCTTGAAAACAGAATAGGACTCTCAAGTTGTTGGTTTTTAAGCAAGAACTAAGCTGAGGGCTCAGTAAACATTCCAGGAAAGAAACGGACAATTTTACAGTGTCTTCAGAGAAAGCCATCATGTTCCCTCGTGATGGTTTGTGACTGCATTGTCCTTTGTGGAAGCATCTTCTGATCGTGCTTTGGTTGCCATTGGGTCAGATATCAGAGCTTGCACTCGTGCTGTGGGCTTTATTTTTTTAAAGATTTATTTATTTGAGAGAGAGAGAGAGCAGGGAGAGGGGCAAAGGGAAAGGAGAGAGAATCCTTGAGCAGACTCCCCGCTGAGCTCAGAGTCCGACGCATGGGGCTCAACCCCAGGACCCCGAGATCATGACCTGAGTCAAAATCAAGAGTCAGATGCTTAATTGACTGAGCCACCTCAGTGCCCCTGTCCTGTGGGCTTTATAAAGTCAGAATTTGGAGCCAAGGAGTTAATCATGGTGGTTATTGGAAAACACCTCATGAGAAGGGATTAGAAGAGTATGTGACTTCATAGGGCAGTGTCAGTGGCAAGGATGGAAGTTATCCGTTGGAGCTGAGATCAGCAAACCTTTTCTCAAAAGGCCACGTAGTAAATATTTTAGGCTTTGCGGTCACATGGTCTTTGTTACAACTACTCAGCTCTGCCATTGTCATGGGAAAAGGGCCAGAAACAGTATGTAAATGAGTGAGGATGGCTGTGATCCCATACCATTCCATTTACGGACTTGGAAATCTGAATTTTATATCATCTTCACATGTTAAGCAATGTCCTTTTAACCCCCTCTCCCCCCAACTATTTAAAAATGTAAAAAACACGCTTAGTTTATAGGTTGTGTAGAAGCAGGCTGATTCAGTCCTTGGCTGTAGTTTGTCCACCCTTGGACTAGAATAAAGGCCCATTTGACTCTCCTCCATAGCTGCTCTAGAATCTAGTGATTTCTAAATTTCAGTCATTCGCACATTGCCTTCATGATTTCTTCCCCAAATTCTTCCATATTTTTATTGAAATAGACTTATATTCAGTCTCATCTTCAGCAGTAATATCTGTGAAATAATGAGTTTGATGTTCTGATTAATGAAAGACAGGCTAAATGCATCACTTCTTAAAATAAGCTTTGAAACTATTAATTACTAAAACAGAAAAAATTTAACTTTGTACATGCAGTCATACCTCCCATACTGACTCAGCGGCTTCTGTTAATTCTTAAACGTTGAGGTGTAACTTATAATAAAGTACCCAAATCTTAACCATGAGAGCCTTGTGAGTATGCACATACATGTAGCTCACCCACGAAACCACTACTCAGAATGCAGAATTTCTAGTACCTCATGGGTCCCTTATGCCCACTTCTGTCACAATCATCCCCCCTAGGTGACCAGGAGGCTCCTTCTGCTAGTAGAGCTTTGGGTTTCCCTCTTCTATGGCTTCATATAAGTAGAAGCACATAGTGTGTATTCTTTCCTGAGTTTGTTAAGCAATATGATGTCTGCTTCACAGGTAACCCTTCTTCATTGCTCCATAGTATTTCATTGTACAAACAGGCCACTCTACTTCCCCATTCTAGTGTTAAACATTTGGGGTTTTTCTAGGTTTTGCCTGCTATGAACATTCTCATACGTGGTTTGGGTGGACAGATATGCTCGTTTCTGTTGTATACCTTTGTTTTTTTCAGACTGTGTGTATTTGAGCCAGGGCTGTTTCTTTTTTTTTTTTTTTTATTCTTATGTTAATCCCCATACATTACATCATTAGTTTTAGATGAAGTGTTCCATGATTCATTGTTTGTGCACAACACCCAGTGCTCCATGCAGAATGTGCCCTCCTCAATACCCAGGGCTGTTTCTTGACAGAATTGTTAAATAATTAAAATAAATCATAATTAACACTTAAATAGCATTTGTCCTGTGCCAAGCACTCTTCCAAATCCTTTGAATGTATTAATCCATTTAATTGGGGTGAGTAGGATTATCGTCTTCATTCCATAGACAGGGAAACTGGAGAAGACAGTGATGAAGCCCCTTGCCAGGGTCACGCAACTACTAACTTTGAGCTTGAATTTCTCTCCGTCTCTCTCTGTCTTTCTGCCTTTCTCATCTCTGAGAATGTCTTTCCAACCTTGATCAGATTAGTAACATTGATTTCTCCAAATGATTACCCTTCTGCAGGACCTCATGCCCAAGAGAGAGGTAGCAAGGACCAGCACTCTAAATTGAACGGTAGCAGCTAGTGATTTGAGCTGGAATTTGAACCCAGCTGGTCTGGCTTCAAAGGCTCTGCTCATAACCATTCTGCTAAATAAAACAAGCATTGTCTTCCGCAGCCTTTCCCTGTCCCATCGGGCACATCTTCCCCCCTCTTTCTGTTCTGCCCCCTGATGGCTAGCTTTATTTTGCAGCCCCGCTGGTTGGGGTTGCAAAAACTACCGGGCTGCTAGGTGTAAATGAGGCACAACAGGGTGGCCTTTAGGAAAATGGGGCTCTGGAGTCACTCACCTGGATTTCAATCTTGGCTGCAACTCTGACTGTCTGTGCAACCTTGAGCAGATAATGTTAACCCTTTCAGGTGTCCTCATCTATATAAAAAGGAGAAAATACCAGGTGTGCATTGGATGGGAAATGCACGCACAGCGCACAGCACGGTGTTTGGCACGCAGGAAGTTTTCATTAGATATAAGCAGCCACTGTATTTGTTATTATTTATTTTGGCTGGTGTTTTTCAAAAGGAGTGTCTTTAGGACCATTTCAGTGAAAGACTGAGCAGCTCAAAATCCTCCCACGTTAATTCCTCTAGGACAGACAGTTCCTTAGTAACCCCAAGCGTTGATCTCTAACAAGATAACGTGGCTGGGGAAATATTTTGGGGCGGGATTCCTTCCCCCGTGCTTTCAAGTATGCTTTTCCCTGCATTAGGAACCTGGGTAAATGCCTTGAACCCCCAAAGTGAGATCCACAAGTAGTTTAACATGCACTCAGAGGAAAATATCAGAGAACCCCGCATCTTTTCTTTCCATTTTGTTAATCTCCAGTGGTTTTCTGAAGCCCAGGGAGAGCGTTCTTAGGGCTTTCCAATTTTCCAGCTATAGCAGAAGAAAAACTGAGTTTGTTCTCTTGGGGTTTAAGAGAATAGCCATGAATGCGAGAGCAACTGAGTGAGAGCCAACAGCACCTTAGTCCTCCTGGTTTTCAGATACATGCATTATTATTATTTCAGCGCAGGGCTTGAACTCACAACCCTGAGATCAAGACCTGAGCTGAGATCACGAGCCGGATGCTTAACTGACTGAGCCACCCAGGCGCTCCCAGCTACGCCCATTATTAATTCTTTGTGAATGCAGTGGCACACGCAGATGAGTAAGAGTGATTAACGGCATGCTGCTAGCTTGCTCATCTGGTCCCCGACACTTGGAAAATGCAGCGGGATGGGGGTGGGGGAAACCAGGGGTGTTTACTGTATAGAAAAAAATAAAAGCCCAATATAGTGTTGCTCATCCCATTTTACATTAATGCTACTGTTTTGCATTTAATTAGTGGCCAGTAGTTAAGTCAGATATCTAACATTTTGGTTGTGTCCTTGAGCTACGGCAGTCTTTTAATCAAGCAGTCCCCTGCCCCCCCTCCTTTTGATGTACTATGTGCAGGCAAATAAAAGGACCCAGCTTCGATGGGACTGGTAGGGGTGTAAGGGAGATTTTGGTTTGCAGGTCTTTCCTGATGTTTCATGATTGAAGGGGCGCTAGCAGGTGTAGGAAAGGAAATTGCTCATATACCCTTTGGGGGCGGGCTTCCCTTTAATGTCTTGAGAAGTGGGAAACAGACAAGAGGAAAATAATAGAATGGAAATAATGGAATAAAGGTGCGGGAAATATTCTGTGAGCCTAGACTCAAAGAATGAGGGAGAAGGATCAGTGATTTGCTGGAACGTGGCGGATGAAACATTGATCCAAGGGGGCTTAGGGGAGGGGTGGTGCCTTGGAGGTGAGGTGCCGAGAATTGAAATGATTTCACACCACTTGGGCTGATGATCTGGGCACTAGAGCCCTCTGCGTGGGTAAGAAACATATTACTAATAAGGGTTTAGAGCCAAGACAGGCCTGCCTGACACATACATCACCACGTACACATACCCTTTCCAGGAGGCTTTGCGGCATTTTATTTTTCTGTTTAACCTTTTCTGACATGCTGATATAAATTAACCAATCTCCCTTCCCTATCCCTTCCCTGTTACCCCAAGATTACAAGTGAACTTGTGTTTTGGGGTCTTCCCTGTTTATTGGTTCTCTGGCTTATTTATAAGCCACACGGTGGCTGGTGGTGTTTAGCACATATACTTTCAAAATATTTGTTGATTAGCTGTGGGGATTCTGTTATGCTGGAGAGATGCTCTATATTAGGGGATCCTCTTCTGAGAGTCTAGCTTCCAGTTCCATTTGGGGTGTGTGTGTGTGCATGTGTGTGTGTGTGTGTGTGTGTGTGTGTGGCTTTAGGCTAACAATTTAACACTTCTCACAGCTTCTGTTTCTCCATGTGTAAAACAGAGTCAATCATACCCACTAGCTAGGAGGGACTATGATACAAGTGAGCGAGTATGGGAACAATGCCCAACACATAATGTCTCTCTTAGTGTCCCTTTTCTCTTTACCCTCTCAAACCACATCACAGGGAGTGTAAATCTTTTAGAAAAGAACATTTGGCTCTCATTGGAAAGCACCTTTTAATTGTTGATGTTTTGTCCTTGTTTTCTGATATGATAGAGACATGGGGGAGAGGAGTGAGAAATCGCCAAGCGCTGTCTTCTATAGGAAGAAAATGGATTATGGAGGATTAATCTTTACAGTTCGTTTTATTGATCGGCTTGGCATAATTGCTCTCCTCTCGAACATCAGCAGTATCTTTGCTTTCAGAAGCAAGCTGCTCAGAATGTGGCTGGGCCTTAACATGTTTTGGGGCTACAGTTATTGAAATGTAAATTCCACAGAAGGGAAAGATACAGAGTGTGACCCTCCTTTTGGGGAAGTGACATTAAAATGAGCAACTATTCCATGCAAAATCTATCATCAGATCTTTTTTTTTACATGCTTAGTAATTTAATAGGCAATAGGAGCTGATATTTATCAAACACTTTAGTACGGACACTTAAGTCACCCTTCTAATGATGTTTTGTTATGACAAGCCTATGAGGTTGGGACAGTGGAATCTGGCTGCACGTGGGATTTGGTGCTGAATTAAGTGTGTAAAAGAAAAATCATATATAGTTAGAATTCTTCCCTGAAAAATCCCATATAATATTTTGGGATACAACCCTATTGAAGAGTTCTTAACCCCTAAAGTTTGAGAATTGCTGAGCTAGTCCATAGGAAGGAACAAAGGGAATGCTGAAGTCTGAGCATTCAAATGTGTTGAATAAATGAATGTTGAATGAATTCTGCTTATAACTACCAAACTTCTAAAGATGGGTGTTGGGTTGGGAATTCTTAAGTATTTCTCCGGCTTAAAGGGTCAGCTTACTTCTCTTTTCATCTTAAGCCTCTTTAACCTAAATCTACCCTACGAGACTTGTTGTTGTGACGTTTCAACACTGCTGTGGAGACTAACCTGACCCTCGTTACATGCTAAAGTGAGTTTGTATATTAAATGTGTCCTATAATGACTCTGTTGTGCAATTAGTGCCTCATTTCTATGGAGGAGAACCTGGGCTGTGCTGACTTGCCAAGGTCACTGTCAGACACTGGGGCGGCCCTGTGTGATCCCCGCCTCCTAGTGTTCACACTTTTGTGGGCAGAACCTGACTTGCTTCTAACCAATGGAATACAGTAAAGGTGAGAGGATGTCATAGCTATGATTGTTGCATTATGTAAACTCTGCTTATAGGCGGCATGTTGGGAAAGCCCCTGTGGCAAGGAAACGCAGATGACCTCTAGGAGCTGAGCGCCAAAAAGCCTTGAAGCTTTCGGGCCTGCAAATGCAAAGAGAAAGGACGGAATGTTGCCACCAACCATTCAAGGCGGGGGAGTGGGGTCTTCTTCAGTCGAACCTCCAGGTGAGACGCCAGCCCTGGCTGACACCTCGACTGCAGCTTCATGAGACCGTAGGCATAGCACACAGCTAAGCTGTGCCCAGATTCCTGGTCTGCAGAAACTGTGAGGTCATAAATGTGTGCATGTGAAGTCATTAAGTATAAATTAATCTGCTATGCAGCAATAGATATAGAGTCCTACAAATAATGAATGTCAGGGTTTGAACCCAGCCCCATCTAATGGCAGACATGAGGATCAGAGCTGATCTGGAAGGACCTAGAAGGCCATCTAGTCCAGCAGCCTTTTTTGGTGGATGCCTGGAGCTTCCACAGTCTCCCTGGCAAGTGGTCAGCCAGCGCCTTCGGGACTCCCAACGGACTGGGGGGATTCATTGTCTTTTGAGGCATTTGCAGTCCATGTAGACAGCTTCCTATTTCATTGATTGATGGATTCACTTACTTATTAAATAGAGGTATTTCCTGAGGGTCTCCTCAGTGCCCAGCCCTGTGTTAAATGATGGGCTATGGTCTTGCTTTATAGAACTGACATTGTCCAGATACCTGGGTGGCTCAGTCAATTAAGCGTCTGCCTTCGGCTCAGGTCCTGATCCCAGGGTCCTGGGATCGGGTCCTGTGTTGGGCTCCCTGCTCAGTCCGGAGTCTGCTTGTCCCTCTTCCTCTGCCCTGCTCATGCTCTATCTCTCTCAGTCTCTCTTTCTCTCAAATAAATAAAATCTTAAGAAAAAAAGAAAGAACTGCATTTGTCATAATTATTAAACCCTTATTTCTACACAGTAATGGTTTTTTAAAAAATTTACTATAATTTCTCTAAGTCCTAGTTCTGCTCACTGGGCTCCGAAGAGTATTTCTAAACCCTTTTCCACAAGACAGCACTTCAGATATTAAATACTGTTGTCATTTTGTCCCCCTGAGTCTTCTTTTCAGGCTTGCTATTCTCCCAGCTTTTTCCACCATGTGGCATGTAGCTTTGTCTGGAGCCGTGCTGCCCAATACGGTAGCCATGAGCCATAAGCGGCTACATAAATTTAAATTGATTAGAATTAAATAAAACTAAAATTTCAGCTCCTCAGTCATACTAGCCACATCTCAAGAGCTCAGTAGCCATATGTGGAGGTGACGATTGCGTTGGAGATGGAGAACATTTATTTCATCATGGCGGAAGTGCCATGGGACAGGGCTGAATCTGAAACTGAACCAAATAACACAAAAACCTTTCATTCTGGTCTAATTCACAGTATAACCGACTTAGCCCTTCTCTAGTTTGAAGTAATAAACTCTTACTAATGAAACCTAAGATCCAAAATAACATTTTTAGCAGCCATATTGTATTCCTCATTTAAAATTCAAAGTCCTTTGAGACATTTATGAGCAATTTTTCTCCATGTGCTATGTGAGAGCAGTGTTTCTTCCGTCCTGTACTGTCTACTTATGTTCTTAGACCCACGCTTCATAATTTGCATTTACCTCCAGAGAATGTAATTGTGTTAATTTTCAATGGATCGGTCACCTTACTGGAATTTTTTCAATTTTGCTTTTGACAGATCAAAATTGTTGTTTTTCTTCCTAGGTTCAGTTCATCCTCAAATTTGAGTGGAATGCTGGTAATATCGGCATCCAAATTATTGATAGGAAGATGAACAGCATGGGGGCTCTGGATAGAGGCCAGTGGCATAGTACTAGAGAATATACTCTAAATCGACATAGATGTAATTAATCAGCAGAGAGGAAAATTTTTGATGGGTTATTCAGCCCACTTATTTTCATTATGTCTGGCCTCTATTTCTTTATATTTTTGCATTGGAGTTTTATGAAAAACTCAGAATATCTTGGTGAACTCTGGATTTTATGACCATAGTAGTTTCTTGATCATCAGCTTCATTGGGTATGAAAAAAGGGAATGAGCATTGTCTGGTAAGATTTTTCTTAGTGAAGCCACACGGATTTCAAGGAATCATTGCTGCTCCTTGCCACCCATGTTAGTAATGGCATTCTAAGTATTTTTTGTGAGGTTGGCACATGCTTACTGATTTGTGATTGGCAGAACCTCTGTTTTCATTCCTTTCCATTTGCTGGTACATCTCCTATTCTCCCAGATTTTTCAGAGTTTGCCAGCAATGTTTTGCCACCTTATACCTCATGCCATCGGTAGTATGGGGTTTAATTCATCAGGGCCAGGAGCCTTGGGCTCATTTAGAGAGAGCAGACACTCTGACAGTCACAACACCTATTGTGGACCTCAATTCCCTCTACCCTGTATCCCCTCTACCCTTTATGGAAAGCATCTCATCCTTCTTGACAGAACACAGACACAGACTGGAGGTTGAGTAATTCCACCTGCTGTCACCCGTTAGCATCACACTACCGTCACCAAGCAGGAGACCTATGTCTTGTTGTTCTTGCTCTGAGCATAATGAAAATAGCCCTTTTGTAGTTCTGTGCATTTTCTGCAGGGCTCAGCTCATTCTGGCCTTTTGCCTTCCTGACACTCGTATCAGAAGCTGGAAGATTTTTCATTTGAAGATCGAGGCATTCTCCAAAGCAGATGACTTTATAGGAGCCAGCTAGATAGAAAGCTACTATCTTGAGAATGCCAGTTGGTGCATATCTTTGCCTCCATCTTCTGTTTGGACAATGAGCATTAATTTCTTTGACTATTTTGGGTGTTACTGGAGGACCAAATTTTCTCAACCTTCTTTCCCTTGCCTTTTTTCCTGTCTCTTGGCCAAAAATCACTTTATTGAGACCCTTTCATGATGGATGTGACATACTGTGGACACTGATTTTCAGATGGCAGTGAGTTCTGTGCAAGATGCAGGGCCTTCTCTCCAGGAAGACTTCCAACCTTCACAACGCTGTCACCACAAAAGTCAGCTGTGCAATTAACACGGATTTAACAAAGCCCTTAGAGCTTGTGTTGAGAGAAGGGCTCTGGAGTCAGACCCTTGCTGGTTCAAATCCCGGCTTCCCTACTTATCAGCTTTATGACCTTGGCCAAATTATTAACCTTGCTGTGTTTGCATTTCCTCTAAGACGGTCCGTATCTCAGAAGGCTGTGGCCAGACTTGGATGCGTTAATGTATGTAACAAGTTTTCAGCATCATATTTGGCCACAAGTTAGTGCTAAGTAAAAGCTTTCTAATAGCAGTGATTATTATTTGTGCACTGAGACTCTCAAGGCTAAGAGGCCCCAAATAATTGAAATTAGAGGGCAGTCAGCTGGCAAGATTTTCAATTCTAATGTCCAGGGAGGGATATATGAAATCGATACCTGATTTTCTGTTGTGCCAGTCAATGTATCATCACCCAGGACGTGAGAAAGGAACGCGGATGCAGAGCTAGCTTTGCCATTTTGAGGAAGGACGCTTCACCCTTTGACGAGCCTTGATCAGCCTCCCGCTTCCTTATCTGGCCTGCTTGTGTACACAGAGTGTTACTCACCTGGACCTACTCCCACCTGCTCCTTATCTTCTCTTCCTCACGTGGGAAATGACTTTATAGTTTGCTTTTGTTTTCTCCTTTCCAAAATGCCTTGGCCTCCAGGCAGTTGGGGATTTTTACTTCAGGTTCAAGCCTGGTTAACACTGTGAACTTCAAATTCAGTGATCTGTGGATGAAAATGTGGAGAGAGAAAAAAAAAAAAAAAGGAAAAAGAACAGAAATCCTTTGATCTGGTTGGAAATTGCCCTGCAGAGAGGACTCTGTATATTGTACAGAACTCATCACCATCTGAAAACGAATTTCCACGGTGTGCTCACTCTCTGACCAGTGAGAACTCCTGCTTATAATAGATGCCCCCTTCCACCCACCTTATGGGAGACTCTTCTCACTAGAGCCCTGGCTGGCTTCTTTGCACCTCAGGGCCTTTGGATGTGCTGTTCTCTCTGTTTAAAAGCACTTCCTCTACGTGTCCCACAGCTGGCTCCTTCTCATCTTTTAGGCTCCGACTCAAAACAACAATTTCCTCCTGCCCTTTCTGAATTCTCCTCTCCGCCCTCTTCCCCTTCCTCGTCACTTTCTATTGTCTGTTGTCACCTCTTTTTATCAATGTTAAATACTCATTTTTCAGATGCCTGAAACCAGAATACAAGGAAGAGACCCCGCCTGTCCCCCTCATTGCTTGTCCCCGGACCTGGAGGCAGTGCCTGTTGCGTAGCTGGGGCTCAGATCTATTTGGTGAGTGAACGAAGTTTAAAATTCAGTGCAGGAAAGCTGCTCTAGGAGAGAAAAGGCTGCATTCCTCCTTTGCCCCTGGTGGCAGGTACCTCTGCAACCTCATGACATATATCCCTCAGCCCTCGGCAGCTGCAAAGGACTATTCCTTGCAAGTTCAGCGGTGAATCTCTGGGGAGCTGAGGGCTATAGCACAAGGTATGAGCGCATATGAGCTGCTCGAGCTGCTCATGTTCTGTCCCTAGCTTCTGCCGAGTGTCTTTCTGCCTTCCTCACAGGTCTTGTCTGTCACAGCAAGGGCGACCCAGCAAACCTGGGAGGTAATGTCTCTGATGGAAATCTAGTGGTTAAATGCTTCTACCTTCTGTCTTTCGGTGGACGATTCTGGGAGCCATTCTAATGCTTCTTGAGAGGCCCTAAGGAATCCGGCTGCCACTGTTTGAGGCAGCGACCTCATTTATGCACCTGTATGTCGTTGTCTTGGGCTCTGCTTGGTGGCGAACCCATCCTGAGACCCCATTCGTACTGGTACCTTCACTTCGTTGTTGCCTGCCCTTTGTCACCTGCACAGAAACTTGCAGTATCACATCGGGAAAGCTTTTATGAACCTCTTTGTTAATGCTTGCCTGCATGTGTATTTTATCTCTTTCAGGATGACGGGGGTCTCTTTGCCCTTGGACTCCTGACACCTGTTACCCTAAAGATCTCTGACACTTCATCTCCCTTTTACAGCTGTTCACTGAGCAATCTGCTGGCCTCCAGCTCTGCCAGTTTCTTCCTTGAAGATGCAATCATGGAATCCAGTTCGCTCTTGCTTTCCCAGGCCATGCGTATTTATAGCTCTGGCTTTTAGATTGCGGGCTAACTTTCAAATGTGCTTGCTTTGAAATAGACTTTCTGAAGGACCTCTGTGGGGATAATGAGGCCATTTCTACACTTGCAAGCTGGAATACATTACAAATAGTGGTTGTAAGAAGTACTTGAAATGATGGTGCTTTCTACACAGGGCAAATTGTGTGTTTTTTTTTAACCTTGCAAAAATCATTCTGCAGCTCTTTCCTGGTGCTTCTGTGACTGGTTTATGCCTTACACGATGTCAGTGCATCATCTGTGAGTTTTCTTTCCAACTTCCTGGGTCAGTACTGACAGAATTGATGGGTGCGAGGTCTGGCTTTCGTAGGGTGGGAGGGGGAAAGAGGGAGAAGGTAGCTGTGGGACTGCAATTGGTTTTACCAACCCCTGGGATCTAGATCCTTTAACCTCTTTGGTGCCATAGGTCCTTTTGGAGGTTTGGTGGGGCCAGTGGGTCTTGTCTCAGAATATGTTTTAAAGCGCATGAAACAAAAGCCATAGGATTACAAAGGAAGCCAACTGAGTTGTCATGTAGTGATCACAACATTAAGGCAGTTTGTGATATAGAACACACACTTTTGTATTAGTGCATTAAACAGCATGCTCTATGGGCAGATCCGTGAGCTATATAATTATGGAGTGGCCACGGACACAGATTTCGAGGTATACACCACAAACTGTAATGTGACTTGAAAATACCTGTGGTTTCTATGTGTGACCACGTCGTAGGAACTGCTACATAACCCCTGTCATTTGTTGCTGACTTTTATCATTGAGGGATGTGATGGACTTCAAATAGAGCTGAGTGAAGAGAAAGATATCATTTTTTTTTTCTTCATCCCAGTTCACGGACCCCTGAATTCTACCCAAGGACCCCAGATTCAGAAGCCCCATTCTCAGGATCGGCGGTTGCTTTAAGTCCTGGGCTAAAGCTTCCGTTTGCTCCAGTGTCTGCCTCACAGGAGATGCTTGGCAAATGTTGGTCGAAGGAAAGCTTTGCCAGCGAGGTACCTGCCGTTATTCTAGGTCAGAGCCACGTTAATGACGAGAGTTAGGACCCTGGGATGTTACCTCTCAGGATTCCTGTGTCTGCCTTTTTTTTTTTTTTTTTCTTTCTTTTGGTTCCTTTCATCTGTTATAGAAATGGCCATTGATTGGGAGAACCAAGATGTCTGAAATTACTTATTAGATTGAAAATACTTTGGAAAGTGACTTTACTAACTTGGTTTGTCAGGTTTTCTCAGGCAGGATCTGTTTGCTGATTACTGCTTTGCATATCGCCGTGGCGTGAACAAGGCTGACTTGTGTTTTGACATCAAGTGTTTTCAGGTCCAGGAAGGTTTCAGACCTGTAGACAAACATATATATGCACACAAGGTGAAAATATTAGAAGAGAAAGCCCGAAGACAAGATTATAACTAGAGTGCGTATCCACAAAGTGAACGATATCGGGATTGGCTGAAAAAAGTGGTGGTAGGGGTGGGGAAAGAGAGGGGTGAGTGCTCATTTCTAGATGTTGGAAAGACAGTGTTGCCCAATGGTAGGGAGAGCAGACTCTGGAACCTGGGTCCCTATCCCCATTCTGCCGCTTGGTAGCCGATCTTGGGCAAGTCGCACCTGCATCCAAATTCCTCCTCTGTAAATGGGATAATGACAGCACTTACCTCAACTCATCTGGGGAGGATTAATTGAGTTCATGCAAAGAAAACCCTCAGGGCAGAGCAGGGCATTTACAGGGGTTCTGGAAGTCATTACAACGGCTCATATTAGAATGGGTGTCTTACTCTGTACATGCCTCATTTAACTTTACTGTAGCCCAGGTAGTTATTTTATAATCCATTTTCAAGATGAAGAACTTGAGGTTCAGAGAGGTCCCATGATTTGCCTGTTGAACAGATGTGAACAGTGGGAACAAGAACCCACATTTTGGGTTGGCGAGATCAACCCAGATTCCAGTGTCTTCCACTGTATTTAGTGTATCGGCTGAAGTGAGCTTCTGCAGTTTTTTTCTCTCTCTCTCTTTCTTTTCTTTTTTGTCTCTCTTTTTAAAAAAATTTTATTTTATTATGTTATGTTAATCACCATACATTACATCATTAGTTTTTGATGTAGTATTCCATGATTCATTGTTTGCGCATAACACCCAGTGTTCCATGCTGTATGTGCCCTCTCTGATACCCATCACCAGGCTAACCCATCCCCCCACTCCCTCCCCTCTAGAAGCCCCAGTTTGTTTCTCAGAGTCCATAGTCTCTCATGGTTCGTCTCCCCCTCCGATTCCACCTCCCTTCATTTTTCCCTTCCTACTATCTTCTTCTTCTTTTTCTTTTTTTTAACATAAAATGTATTGTTTGTTTCAGAGGTACAGATCTGTGATTCAACAGTCTTGCACAATTCACAGCGCTTACCATAGCACATACCCTCCCCAATGTCTATCACTTAGCCACCCCATCCCTCCCACCCCACCCCCCACTCCAGCAATCCTCAGTTTGTTTCCTGAGATTAAGAATTCCTCATATCAGTGAGATCATATGATACATGTCTTTCTCTGTTTGACTTATTTCACTCAACATAATACCCTCCAGTTCCATCCACGTTGTCGCAAATGGCAGATGGCTGCATAATATTCCATTGTATATATATACCACATCTTCTTTATCCATTCATCTGTTGATGGACATCTTGGCTCTTTCCATAGTTTGGCTATTATGAACATTGCTGCTATAAATCTATCTATCTATCTTTCTTTCTGTCTTGAGAAATTAACTTTTGTTTGAGCCATGAGTTGTTGGGTCTTTTTGTTAAAACAGCTTGTGTTCTCCTGAACACCTGTGTTGGATATCATGTTTACTGCATCCCACATAGGAAGATTTTCTCAGCTTATTTCTTGATTTTGGTGGAGCAGCCCCTCCATTTGCATTTCTTAGAAGGTATGCTTGAGCAGTAAATATTTTGGAAGCTGAATTCCTTTGCATTTGACCTATTTTTTATCTTTCTGGAAACTTTAAGGATCTTCTGTTTGTCTCCAGTGTTCTGGTGTGTGTCTATTTTCAACCATTGTGCTGTCGACTCAACCCTTTCAATTTGGAAACTTATGTCCTTCATTTCTGGAAATAAAAATGTTTTATTTGATGATTCTCTCCCTTGCATTTTCTCTGTCTCTCTTCTTAGCAGAACTCTTTTATTTATTTATTTATTTATTTATTTATTTATTTATTTATTTATTTTATTCTTATGTTAATCCCCATACATTACATCATTAGTTTTTGATGTAGTGTTCCATGATTCATTGTTTGTGCATAACACCCAGTGCTCCATGCAGAATGTGCCCTCCTCAATACCCACCACCAGGCTAACCCATCCTCCCACTCCCCTCCCCTCTAGAACCCTCAGTCTGTTTTTCAGAGTCCATCGTCTCTCATGGTTCGTCTACCCCTCCGATTTCCCCTGCTTCATTCTTCCCCTCCCGCTACCTTCTTCTTCTTCTTCTTTTTTTTTTCTTAACATATATTGCATTATTTGTTTCAGAGGTACAGATCTGAGATTCAACAGTCTTGCACAATTCACAGCACTTACCAGAGCACATACCCTCCCCAGTGCTATCACCCAGTCACCCCATCCCTCCCACCCCACCCCCCACTCCAGCAACCCTCAGTTTGTTTCCTCTTAGCAGAACTCTTAATATCCGGGTCCTGGAATTCCTTGCCTGACACTCTAAGTTTCTTATGTTTCTCTCCTAGCTCCCATCTGTTTGTCTTTTTGTTTTACTTTTTGGCAAATTTCCTTATCTTCCTTCTACTGATTTTCTTGTTTGTCTCCTGAATATTTCTTCTCTCTCTCTCTTTTTAAAAAATATTTATTTATTTAAGTAATCTTTACACCCAAAGTGGGGCTTGAACTCACAACCCTGAGATCAAGAGTCTCGTCCTCTTCCAACTGAGCCAGCCAGGTGTCCCCTCTTTTCTTCTTTAAATAACACCCTGAATTTGTTTCTTGGTTACAGACCCTCTTATCCCTCTGAGGATATTTTATTTTATCTTATCTTATTTTATTTTTTTAAAGATTATTTATTTGAGAGAGAGAGCGAGCGAGAGAGAGAGCATAAGGAGGAGGAGCAGAGGGAGAGGGAGAGAGAATCCCAGGCAGACTCCACGCCAAGGGCAGAGCTGACTTGGGGCTCGATCTAGGGCTCTGAGATCACGACCTGAGCTGAAACCAAGAGCCAGACACCCAACCAACTGCACCCCCAAGCACCCCTTTGTGAGGATATTATTGATAGATTTTTGTCAGTTTTTTTCTTCCTGTGTGGGTTATTCCTTCCGAGTTGCCATTTTGGTTCATTTTAGAGTTTTCTTTTTTTTTTTTCATAGAGTTTATTTTTTTATTGTTAGGTTAATCACCATACATTACATCATTAGTTTTAGATGTAGTATTCCATGATTCATTGTTTGTGCACAACACCCAGTGCTCCATGGAGAACGTGCCCTCCTCAATACCCATCACCAGGCTAACCCATCCTCCCACCCCCTCCCCTCTAGAACCCTCAGTTTGTTTTTCAGAGTCCATCGTCTCTCATGTTCGTCTACCCCTCCGATATCCCCCCCTTCATTCTTCCCTTCCTGCTATCTTTTTTTTTTTTCTTAACATATATTGCATTATTTGTTTCAGAGGTACAGATCTGAGATTCAACAGTCTTGCACAATTCACAGCGCTTATCAGAGCACATACCCTCCCCAGTGTCTATCACCCAGTCACTCCATCCCTCCCACCCCACCCCCCACTCCAGCAGCCCTCAGTTTGTTTCCTGAGATTAAGAATTCCTCATATCAGTGAGGTCATAGGATACATGTCTTTCTCTGTTTGACTTATTTCGCTCAGCATAATACCCTCCAGTTCCATCCACGTCATTGCAAATGGCAAGATCTCATTCCTTTTGATGGCTGCATAATATTCCATTGTATATATATACCACATCTTCTTTATCCATTCATCTGTTGATGGACATTTTGGCTCTTTCCACAGTTTGGCTATTGTGGACATTGCTGCTATAAACATCGGGGTGCACGTACCCTTTTGATCCCTACTTTTGTATCTTTGGGGTAAATACCCAGTAGTGCAATTGCTGGATCATATGGTAACTCTATTTTCAACTTTTTGAGGAGCCTCCATACTGTTTTCCAGAGTGGCTGCACCAGCTTGCATTCCCACCAACAGTGTAGGAGGGTTCCCCTTTCTCCGCATCCCCACCAACATCTGTCATTTCCTGACTTATTAATTTTAGCCATTCTGACTGGTGTGAGGTGGTATCTCATTGAGGTTTGATTTGGATTTCCCTGATGCTGAGCGATGTTGAGCACTTTTTCATGTGTCTGTTGGCCATTTGGATGTCTTCTTTGGAAAAATGTCTGTTCATGTCTTCTGCCCATTTCTTGATTGGATTCTTTGTTCTTTGGGTGTTGAGTTTAATAAGTTCTTTATAGATTTTGGATACTAGCCCTTTATCTGATATGTCATTTGCAAATATCTTCTCCCATTCCGTTGGTTGTCTTTTGGTTTTGTTGACTGTTTCCTTTGCTTTGCAAAAGCTTTTTATCTTGATGAAGTCCCAATAGTTCATTTTTGCCCTTGCTCCCCTTGCCTTTGGTGATGTTTCTAGGAAGAAGTTGCTGCGGCTGAGGTCGAAGAGGTTGCTGCCTGTGTTCTCCTTTAGGATTTTGATGGACTCCTGTCTCACATTGAGGTCTTTCAACCATTTGGAGTCTATTTTTGTGTGTGGTGTAAGGAAATGGTCCAGTTTCATTCTTCTGCATGTGGCTATCCAATTTTCCCAACACCATTTGTTGAAGAGACTGTCTCTTTTCCATTGGACATTCTTTCCTGCTTTGTCAAAGATGAGTTGACCATAGAGTTGAGGGTCCATTTCTGGGCTCTCTATTCTGTTCCATTGATCTATGTGTCTGTTTTTGTGCCAGTACCATGCTGTCTTGATGATGACAGCTTTGTAATAGAGCTGGAAGTCCGGAACTGTGATGCCGCCAGCTTTGCTTTTCTTTTTCAACATTCCTCTGGCTATGCGGGGTCTTTTCTGGTTCCATACAAATTTTAGGATTATTTGTTCCATTTCTTTGAAAAAAGTGGATGATATTTTGATGGGGATTGCATTGAATGTGTAGATTGCTCTAGATAGCATTGGCATCTTCACAATATTTGTTCTTCCAATCCATGAGCATGGAACGTTTTTCCATTTCTTTGTGTCTTCCTCAGTTTCTTTCATGAGTATTTTATAGTTTTCTGAGTACAGATCCTTTGTCTCTTTGGTTAGATTTATTCCTAGGTATCTTATGGTTTTGGGTGCAATTGTAAATGGGATCGACTCCTTAATTTCTCTTTCTTCTGTCTTGTTGGTATATAGGAATGCCACTGACTTCTGTGCATTGATTTTATATCCTGCCACTTGACTGAATTCCTGTATGAGTTCTAGCAGTTTTGGGGTGGAGTCTTTGGGGTTTTCCACATAAAGTATCATATCATCTGTAAAGAGTGAGAGTTGGACTTCTTCTTTGCCGATGTGGATGCCTTTTATTTCTTTTTGTTGTGTGATTGCTGTGGCTAGGACTTCCAATACTATGTTGAATAGCAATGGTGATAGTGGACATCCCTGCCACGTTCCTGACCTTAGGGGAAAAGCTCTCAGTTTTTCCCCATTGAGAATGATATTCGCTGTAGGTTTTTCATATATGGCTTTTATGATATTAGGTATGTACCCTCTATGCCTATACTCTGAAGAGTTTTGATCAAGAAAGGATGCTGCACTTTGTCAAATGCTTTTTCTGCATCTATTGAGAGGATCATATGATTCTTGTTCTTTCCTTTGTTAATGTATTGTATCACATTGATTGATTTGCGAATGTTGAACCAACCTTGCAGACCAGGAATAAATCCCACTTGGTCATGGTGAATAATCCTTTTAATGTACTGTTGGATCCTATTGGCTACTTTTTGGTGAGAATTTTTGCATCCACGTTCATCAGGGATATTGGTCTGTAATTCTCCTTTTTGATGGGGTCTTTGTCTGGTTTTGGGATCAAGGTAATAGTGGCCTCATAAAATGAGTTTGGAAGTTTTCCTTCCATTTCTATTTTTTGGAACAGTTTCAGAAGAATAGGTATTAATTCTTCTTTAAATGTTTGGTAGAATTCCCCTGGGAAGTCATCTAGCCCTGGGCTTTTGTTTTTTGGGAGATTTTTGATGACTGCTTCAATTTCTTTAGTGGTTATAGGTCTGTTCAGGTTTTCTATTTCTTCCTGGTTCAGTTTTGGTAGTTGATATATCTCTAGGAATACATCCATTTCTTCCAGGTTATCTAATTTGCTGGCATAGAGTTGCTCATAATATGATCTTATAAGTGTTTGTATTTCTTTGGTATTGGTTGTGATCTCTCCTCTTTCATTCATGATTTTGTTGATTTGGGTCATTTCTCTTTTCTTTTTGATAAGTCTGGCCAGGGGTTTATCCATCTTGTTAATTCTTTCAAAGAACCAGCTCCTAGTTTTGTTGATCTGTTCTACTGTTCTTTTGGTTTCTATTTCATTGATTTCTGCTCTGATCTTTATTATTTCTCTTCTCCTGATGGGTATAGGCTTTATTTGCTGTTCTTTCTCCAGCTCCTTTAGGTGTAGGGTTAGGTTGTGTACTTGAGACCTTTCTTGTTTCTTGAGAAAGGCTTGTATTGCTATATACTTTCCTCTTAAGACTGCCTTTGCTGCATCCCAAAGATTTTGAATAGTTGTGTTTTCATTTTCATTGGTTTCCATGAATTTTTTTAATTCTTTAATTTCCTGGTTGACCCATTCATTCTTTAGTAGGATGCTCTTTAGCCTCCATGTATTTGAGTTCTTTCCGACTTTCCTCTTGTGATTGAGTTCTAGTTTCAAAGCATTGTGGTCTGAAAATAGGCAGGGAATGATCCCAATCTTTTGGTACCGGTTGGGACCTGATTTATGACCTAGGATGTGATTGATTCTGGAGAATGTTCCATGGGCACTAGAGAAGAATGTGTATTCCATTGTTTTGGGATGGAATGTTCTGAATATGTCTGTGAAGTCCCTTTGGTCCAGTGTGTCATTTAAAGTCTTTATTTCCTTGTTGATCTTTTGCTTAGATGATCTGTCCATTTCAGTGAGGGGGATGTTAAAGTCCCCCACTATTATTTGTATTGTTGTCGATGTGTTTCTTTGCTTTTGTTATTAATTGGCTTATATAATTGGCTTCTCCCATGTTAGGGGCATAGATATTTACAATTGTTAGATCTTCTTGTTGGATAGAGCCTTTAAGTAGGATATAGTGTCCTTCCTCATCTCTTATTACAGTGTTTGGTTTAAAATCGAATTTGTCTGATATAAGGATTGCCACCCCAGGTTTTTTTTGGTGTCCATTAGCATGGTAAATGGTTTTCCACCCCTTCACTTACAATCTGGGGGTGTCTCTGGGTGTAAAATGAGTTTCTTGCAGACTGCATATCGATGGGTCTTGTTTTTTAATCCAATCTGATAGCCTGTGTCTTTTGATTGGGGTATTTAGCCCATTTACATTCAGGGTAACTATTGAAAGATAGGAATTTAGTGCCATTGTATTGCCTGTAAGGTGACTGTTACTGTATATTGTCTGTGTTCCTTTCTGGTCTATGTTGCTTTTAGGCTCTCTCTTTGCTTAGATTTCTTGTAGGGCTGGTTTCGTGTTTGCAAATTCCTTTAGTTTTTGTTTGTCCTGGAAGCTTTTTATCTCTCCTTCTATTTTCAATGACAGCCTAGCTGGATATAGTATTCTTGGCTGCATATTTTTCTCATTTAGTGCTCTGAATATATCCTGCCAGTCCTTTCTGGCCTGCCAGGTCTCTGTGGATAGGTCTGTTGCCAATCTAACGTTTCTACCATTGTAGGTTACATATCTCTTCTCCCGAGCTGCTTTCAGGATTTTCTCTTTGTCTCTGAGACTCGTAAGTTTTACTATTAGATGTCGGGGTGTTGGTCTATTTTTATTGATTTTGAGAGGGGTTCTCTGTGCCTCCTGGATTTTGATGCCTGTTTCCTTCCCCAAATTAGGGAAGTTCTCTGCTATAATTTGCTCCATTATACCTTCTGTCCCTCTCTCTCTTTCTTTTTCTTCTGGGATCCCAATTATTCTAATGTTGTTTCATCTTATGGTATCGCTCATCTCTTGAATTCTGCCCTCGTGATCCAGTAGTTGTTTATCTCTCTTTTTCTCAGCTTCTTTATTTTCCATCATTTGGTCTTCTATATCACTGATTCCCTCATTTATCCTAGCAGTTAGCGCCCCCATATTTGATTGCACCTCATTGATAGCCTTTTTGATTTCTACTTGGTTAGATTTTAGTTCTTTTATTTCTCCAGAAAGGGTTTCTCTAATAACTTCCATGCTTTTTTCAAGCCCAGCTAGTATCTTTAAAGTGATGATTTGAAGTGATGATTTAAAGTGATAGACGTCGTGCTAATGTCCATATTGAGTAGGTCCCTGGCAGTCAGTACTACCTCGTTCTTTTTGTTGAGGTGATTTTTTCCATCTTGTCACTTTGTCCAGAGGAGAATAGATTAATGAGAGAATAAAATGCTAACAGGGTAACAACGTCCCCAGAAAATATACTCTAAACAAATCAGAAAAGACCTGAAGCAGTGGGAAAAGAAAGGGGAAGAGAGAAAAAAGAAAAATAAAAAAAAAAAAAAAGGAAAAGAAAAAGATAAAGATAAAAACAAAAACAGAACAAAACAAAAAAAAACCCAGAATGTGATCAAATATGATCAGGCTGGTATATAGATCAGTGCCACACACTAGATTTTGGGTGTATTTGGTCTGTTAGAAGAAAGTGCCTCCCAAAATTTTAAAGAAAGAAAAACATATATGTACAAAAATAAGGGTTGATATGATGAAGGGATGGAATACGATTGTAAAGATGGAAATTATAAAAAATTATATAAAAGGAATTGAGAAGAAGTTGTTTGAAAAAGGAAAGAAGAGGATTTAAAAAAAAAAGAGAAAAAGAAAAGGGAGAGAAAGTGATCAGGCAGGGGAGTAGAAAAAAACCATACAATAGAGATTTAGGGTATATTTTGATCTGTTAGAAGAAACTATCTCAAAATTTTAAAGGGAGAACAACTTATATATATATGCCCAAAATACAGGTAAGTACTATGAAGGGATAGAATATGACTCTAAAAATGAAAAATAAAAAATTTTTTTTAAAAAAGGGATTGATAAGATGTTGGTTGAAAAAGGGAAAAAGAAAAATTCAAAAAAAAAAAAAGACAGTTAAAAAAAATTAACTTTGAAAGACTAAAGAATCGGGGCGCCTGGGTGGCTCAGTCGTTAAGCATCTGCCTTCAGCTCAGGTCATGATCTCAGGGTCCTGGGATCGAGTCCCGCATCGGGCTCCCTGCTCGGCGGGAAGCTTGCTTCTCCCTCTCCCGCTCCCCCTGCTTGTGTTCCCTCTCCTGCTGTGTCTCTCTTTGTCAGATAAATAAATAACATCTTTAAAAAAAAAAAAAAGAAAGACTAAAGAATCATGGTAAAAAATGATTTTTTATGAATTCTATGTGCATTATTTCCCTAGTGCTGGAGTTCTGCCGCTCTCATTGATCGGTAAACTTGGTCTTGGCTGGCTGTTCTCGCTGATCTTCTGGGGAGGGGCCTGTTGCCGTGGTTCCCAAATGTCTCTGCCGGAGGCGGAAGTGCCCCGCCCTTGCCCCCTCCCCGCTAAGTAATCTGCTCGGGTCTGCTCTCCGGGGCTTTTGTTCCCTGCGAGCTTTCTGTACAGCTTTGGAGGCGGAGAGTGAAAATGGTGGCCTCCCAATCCCCGCCCCGGAGGAGCCGAGAACTCGGGGCCCCACTCCTCAGTGAGCCCCCAGAGAAAAGCCGTCAGTCACTCCCGTCTCCCCGGTCTCCGGCCACACTCCGTGCTCACCCAGCCTGCGACCGCGCGCCTCTGTCTCTGGCACCCGACCCCGGGTGGAGTCTCCAAACCCAGCAGATCCCTGCGGTGCACTCCCGCGCGGCTCCTCCCGGGGGAGGAAGGTGAGTCTCCCCGGATCTGCCGCTTGTTGGGTCCCTGCTGGAGGAGCAGGGGCCCGGCTGTGCCGCGGATCACGGTTTCTGGCAACCCCGAGCTGAGAGCCCGCGCCTGGGCTCCGCCTCTGCAGCCGGCCTCCCTGCTCCGATCCCTGGGAGCTCTGCCACACTCAGGCACCCCCGGTCTTTCTGTGACCCCTAGGGTCCTGAGACCACACTGTCCCGGAGGGTTCCACCCCCCCGCTTAGCCACCAGAGTGACGTCCCTCAGCGGAGCAGACTTTTAAAAGTTCCGATTTTGTGCTCCGCGGCTCTATCACTTGCCAGAAGCGGCCGACGGAGGCCCCTCCCCCGCCGTCTATCCTCCCGAATATCGCCTCGGATTCACTTCTCCGCACGTCCTACCTTCCAGAAAGTGGTCGCTTTTCTGATGAGAGAGTTGTTGCTCTTCTTTTCTTCGATCTCCTGTTGAGTTTGTAGGTGTTCAGAATGGTTTGATCCCTCTCCAGCTGAATTCCTGAGAGGAGACGAAATCCAGGTCTCCTACTCCTCCGCCATCTTGCTCCGCCGCTCTCATCTCATTTTAGAGTTTTCAAATTAAGGGGACCCTTCATGGATCCAGTGCTGTCCAATAGAACTTTCTGCAGGGGTGGAGATGTTCTATAAATGTGCTCTATAATATACCATTCACTACGTGGAGCTGTTGAGTACTGGAAATGTGCCTAGTGCCACTGATGAACTCAATTTAAAGTTTTATTTCATGGAAGTTAACTCACATTTAATGGCCCATGTGGCAAGGAGCTCCCAGCTGGACAGGGCAGACAGAGTTGTTCTTGTTGGGGGAGGCTTGGGTATGAACCCAAGAGGTACCACCAATTAGCTTTGTAACCTTGGGAAGGTAGTTTCTGGGGTCTCAGTTTACCCGTCTAGGAAATGGGGGTAATTCTACTTGGAGTCAACTAAAAACTCACTCTAGCTACGCCAAAGGTGAAAATTATTCTTTTAAAAAATCTTTTAGGAGTTCTTATGGAATACAAGGGAAAGGTTGAAGGCAGGCCAAGGAAAGGCTAAAAATAGAACAACCTTCTGGGACCTTGATCATGTCCTCTGTCTCATTTCTGCTCTTTGAATGGCTGTGTCAATCTTGTCTCTGTGCAGACCGGCTTTTCTTGTGCCCCTATGTGTACTGAGGGAGAGATGGGCACCCCACAACTCCCAAATCTGTGTCTCTCTCCCTCAAGAGTTTATTCCTAAATGACTAAGAGACTAGCTGTCTCTCAGTCTCAATTCTCAGTTCCAGGAGGAAGAAACTTCACTTGGCGTGGCTTGAATTTTCGCCACGGGTGGCTGAACCATGGAACAATCCGTACTGCCCTGCGGTTCTTAAGATGTTTGGTGGGGGGCTGGGATGTTCTCAGGGAAATCCAGAGTTCTGAGTTGGGTCCACACCTAAGAAAGTGTATATAGTTAAAAACTTTGCCACAGGGTGAATATGGTGATTGAAAACCCGAATTTGTTGGGGATAGGGGACTGGACATCCTACCTCAGGTTAGGTTTTCAGATTTATTTATTGATTCAACAAATATGTGTTGAATGTTTGGTACATGTCAGGTCCAGTACCAAGGGCTGGAGATGAGATGCAATGCTGAGAGGACACCTATTCTTGTCTTCATGGAGCTTCGGGTCTTACGGGGGAGACCCATATGAGTATAACAATGCAGTTCTGAATAATCAAGAAGAAAAGGCTAAAATTCAGAGATTTTACTTAGTAATATAGGTAAGTGCCTCCCCGAGGAGGTTATGGCTGTCCTGAGAAATGAAGATTGAGCAGGAATTAACCAGGTGGAGAAGGACAGATCAGTGTGTTTGGCTCTGAACCAAAGAAATGACATGGGCAAAAGCCCTGGGGCAGGAAGGCTATGAAAGACTGGATCGTATTGGAACTTCATTGTTTCTGCTCTCTCATGCCCTCGTGTTTACAAAGGTGCTTTGGAATTGATTACAATTGATGAGGTTTCGGGTATCTGTTATCTTAATTAAATTTTAAACATCCTGTCTGTCACAAAGATAAATCTGCATTTTGTGTATTTTTATGTTATGCAGCAGATTATGATAATCTTAGTTTTTTTTTTTTTTTTTAAAGATTTTATTTATTTATTTGACAGAGAGAGAGACACAGCGAGAGAGGGAACACAAGCAGGGGGAGTGCGAGAGGGAGAAGCAGGCTTCCCGCGGAGCAGGGAGCCCGATGCGGGGCTCGATCCCAGGACCTGGAATCATGACCTGAGCCGAAGGCAGACGCTTAACAACTGAGCCACCCAGGCGCCCCGATAATCTTAGTTTTTACATGCATTTCTTCCTTCTGGGGATGAATAGGGCATTTATTACCTTGAGAGCATATATTTATGACTAGAAAGAGTGGTTATTCTTCCTGGCTTCCTGTGTTTTTCTGCTTTAGAAGTCTCTTCAAGTGTGTGGTGCATCTCTTGTGTGTTGGAATTATGGGATCATGACCCCACGATTTCCTTATATTTCCTTATATGGGCATACTTGCTGTCAGAATGTTTCCCTGATGCCCAAATGAAACACAATTAGTGAATACTTGTGTGAAAATGTGGACTGGGCTAGAAATGTCTTAAAACTCAGTTTCTGGTTGTAATGCATTATAAATGTAAGCTGGGTTTTTTGTTTTGTTTTGTGTTTTTTGGTCTTGAATAAGAGGAATGGCCTCACAGGCCATTATCTGAGTCAGATATCAAATCATAGGAGGAGTTTAAGACAATTGCTGTGAACTCCAAAAGGTCTTTCCAAATGAAGAAAAAAATAATCCGGAGTGTACTGTATCTGTGGATAACACTTGCGGTTACACCGATAAGCCTGGATCTTGTTTTTCACTTTCAAAATTTTATTTAACCCCCTATCTAAACTTCTGTCATTTCAAAGTGCAATTAATATTTGCAATTATTAATGAGGTGGTTCTTTCTTTTGTACTAAGTCTTTCAGATCCGATGTGGTTTTTACACTTAGAGCCTATCTCAACTCAGAGGGCAGTTTTTCATTGGAAATATTTGATATATCTTATAATGTTTATGCAGGAAAAAGTAGATATGTGGCTGGAATTTATGCGATGTCATCCTTCTTCAACTGTGGCCAGTTGTTAGGAAGACTCTGTCCTTCTCAACAACCCCGTCTCCAGACTGTGAGACGTTCTGAGTGGGATTTTCTGTGTTGCACAAACCCCAGTCTTCAGTCTTGACCAAGCACGTACTATCTCCAGCCCCCTCTCTGGGTTTTCCAGGCTTTTTTTTTTTTTTTTTTTTTTCTATTTTAAACTCCCCTTTCTTCCCAGAGGGTGGAATCTCTCAGCCCAATTTGGAATCCTGAGTCCACCTCTTACTTGTTTTGTGCTATTGGGTGAGTGAGCGGAATGAGTTACTTTCTCCCTTGTTAAATAAAGATTGACAACAAAATAAAATGGAATTGCCTTATCAGATTATTTCGAGGATTAAATGAGATGAGAAGTGAACTGAGGGGTCCAGTGTTGGACCCTGAGTACCCATCTGTTAAAGTATTACCACGCTATCAGATTCTTTGATTCTCTTCTTTTGACTTAAAATTAAAACCATCAGGTGTGGCTTTCCACTGTTTCCTAGGGCCCATGAATGTTTTTCTGGATTCTGGGATCACACATATCATCAGGATCTTAATTTCAGACGACATGTCTGGTTTGAATCACCGTGAGCCAGGACTGAGCTCTGTTAAAGCTGTAAAACATGTGTCCTTGGACTCCCTTCCCATCCAATCCCTTTGTCCTTTGTCTTCTCCCTGGTCCCCTCACCGCTTGCTTCCCTATGTTGTATGCAACAGACTTTGTTCCTCACAGAAACCAAACCCTCCTGGTCCTTGGACCCATTCCCTCCCACCCTGTTACCTACCAGGAAACCCATCCGTGAATCCCAACCTGATTCACTGCCTATTAATTCCTGTGTTGTATAGTCTCGGTGACATTTTTCATTTTATGATTTGGAGATAATGCTTTTACCCTTAGGTGGCCATGTCAAGGTGGGAATTTTGACTTTTGGTAAGGCAAGTCGAATGGGTAGACAAAAGGGAAGTGGATGAAGAGATAGGAAAAATTGAACTTTGAATCTGTTAAAGAATATTAGATAATGTTGTCTTGTTCATATATTCATGTATTTGTGTCTGTCCCCATCAAAACAGACTTGAGAAAGCCTTTAAAAGTATTTAGTGAAATGAAAGATAGAGGGAACGTAGAACAAACTAAGTATAAATTTAGTATATAAAATGCATGGTGAAAAGTTCTATTCGCTTGCTGAAGGTAGATGATAAATTTGGCTCTGAGCTTCCTAGTAGCTAAAGTGAAGAGTGAAATATAATTGATGTTAGGATGTGCAAAGCCTGTAACAAAAAAAGTTGGAGCCCGGACCTGAGGCTTGGACCTTGCAAGTTGGTTCATTAGTTTGCCTCCACACTGAGTGTCAGAGATAACCCAGTAATGTATGTAAGAGGAGATCTTAAAGCAGTCTGACCTCACTGGTGCTCTACTTTAGTGATAGCTGGCTAAATTCATTCTGTCTCTCTCTCTTTGTTAATTGTAGTGTACTTGCCACACAATGTTACATTAGCTTCAAATCCAAATTCATCCTCTTACACTACTAGGTTGAGACCTTAGTGTGCACGAAACAAGCAGCTGATAAAATGTTTTGCTAGTTTTTCTTCTCTTGAGGGCATAGATAAGGCAGTTAGTAATTTTGTTGAACTCACTGGTAATATAGACGCCAGCCCTAGAGAGGATTAATGAAGGGAAAAGGGGAGTTTTACCTACTCTCTTCATTAGGCACTCGCTCGTTCATTCACCAACATTTATTAGGAACCTGTTGTATGCAAGCATTGTTTTAGGCTTTGGAACATGAGTTTTTCTTTGGCTCTTTTGTCCCCATCCTGCTTTAAACCATCACCATGTCTTGCTTGGACTGCTGCAGTAGTCTCAGCATCTGCTCCTCAGAGTGCATTCTCCATCTAGCAGCTGGAGGGCACTTTTTTTTAAAAAGATGTTATTTATTTATTTGACAGAGAGAGAGAGAGCACAAGCAGGGGCAGTGGCAGGCAGAGGGAGAGGGAGAGGCAGGCTTCCTGCAGAGCAGGGAGCCTGATGTGGGGCTCCATCCAAGGACCCTGGGATCACGACCTGAGCCGAAGGCAGATGCTTAACCGACTGAGCCAGGTGCCCTGGAGGGCACTTTTGAAACCTAACCCATCTTCAACTTCTGTCCTGTTTAAAACTCTCACAGCACATGTGGAATCAAATCCCACCTCCCCTCTATGATTTGCAAGCTCTCTCGTCCTCTGCCCCTGGGATCTCTCTGACATCATCTCATACCCCTCACTCCCCTAGCTCCACTCTGACTGCCTCTCTGCTCCTGACTATACCAGGCTTAGTTTGGCCTGTGGTTCCTGCAGGCCCGTGCTGTTTCTCTCCCTGGGATCTTTTTCCCCCGGAAGTCCACATTTTGTCATTCACCATTATGTCAGAATCACCTTCTCAGACAGGCCCTCCCTGAACACTCAGTCCAGGTACCTTCTCGTCCTCCAAGGCCAACCAGTCTCTGTTACACTCTTCACTTTTGTTTTCTTGGTTACACTTATCTCAACCCACAGTTCTCTTATTCACGCTCGTTTACCTGTCTGCCCGTCTCCCCGTGCCGGAACACAAACTCCAGGACTCCCAGGACCTTATCCATCCTCTGCGCACAGCACCCAACACAGGGTCTGGTGCAGGAGAGTTGATAAAAAAATACTTGTTGAAGGAATCCCGCAGAGGTGACCCACGAACATGAAGACAACAGAGAAGATGGTGTCCAGCTCTTCTGTAGGACTTCCACATAGGGTCAGTCCTTTTACCTGCCTCCGCTCCTTTCCCCCTTTCCCTGAGTTCTGTGGTTTCCTTTAGTGGCCTTTTCCCCTCCTTCACCATCTCAGATCAGAGCAAAGCCAAACAAAACCACACATGCATACAGACCTTCCTCCGTCAACAACAAAAAACAAAACCCCAAATTTAAAACCCCCCAAACACCTCTTTACTCTGTTCTCCAAATGTTCCTTTATTCCTTCTGCTGTCTGTATTGTTGCCTCTTGTAGAAAGCCTTCCTGGATTACAGAATTCCTCCCCGATTTTACTTTTCTTGACATTGTTAGTCTTTATATTTATTATTATATTCTGAAAGACAATACCAAATATCAATGACCTACGCTCTTGGTTGCCCTATGTATGTTTGTCTTTTCCAATTAGATGATCACTTCTGGATGGACAGGAATTAGTCCTATTCTTTATTCCCCCCCAGTACATACTGGTGTAAAGCAGTACCTACTAGGCTTTTAGTATATACAGGCTGGGTATTTTGAGCATCTTTATTTATTTATTTTTTAAAGATTTTATTTATTTATTTGACAGAGACAGACACAGCAAGAGGAAACACAAGCAGGGGGAGTGGGAGAGGGAGAAGCAGGCTTCCCACAGAGCAGGGAGCCCGATGTGGGGCTTGATCCCAGGACCCCGGGATCATGACCTGAGCCGAAGACAGATGCTCAACGACTGAGCCACCCAGGAGCCCCGAGCATCTTTAAATAGCCTGGGGACCTTTGATAGATTGTAACATTGACTTGTGTTGTAGAAGTAACAGGGAGAAGCAACAAATACTAAATCCCAATATGGTCTGGTGTTTATTCTATTGTAGTATTCCATATAATAATTACCATTTCATTTAGAAGTTGTTGATATATTTTAACTGTTTTTGTGATGTCATTTAGTGTGACATGGTTATCTAAATTATTTGATATCTTATGTTTATTTAAGGATAGCTTATATCCTGTTTATAAATATGGCTTTATTAAAAAATTAAAACACACTTCTCTAACAAAAACCTAGATCAGTTAATGTTAGCACTGTCAAAAGACTTCCTTTTTTGGCCACAGGAGGGCACTGTTGCCAAACAAAAGATGATTTTCAGATTGAAATTTAATAAAGGTTTAGATTAAGCTCTTAAGAAGCATTTATCCCACAAATAGATTAAAATGGCCAATATTGTCTGCAGTGGGTGTTACCTTGCTATGCAATCCTGTCACAGCTGAATTTGCTGTGTATATATGTCCATGAGCTGTATGTTACCGATAGCTGAATCAAACTGTGTTTTTCCTAAAATGCTCTGTGAGTCATTACACCTAAAGGCACCTTGCTGGTCTTCTAATTGAACTATATTAGTTTACAGGTGAGGAATTTAGGGCTATAGAAATGAAGTGACCATTCATTTGGGATTGAAACAAAAGACTTACATTTACTCATTTATTTAACCAAGCATATTTAACACCCCTGATGTGCAGGGCGTTATGTTAGAGATGATGGTAGAGGAGAAATAAGATATCATTCTTTCCATCAAGAGGTTTAGATTCTGGATGTAAGTGAACAGATCCCGACCCTGCCCCCCCCCATCCCCCAGCTAAGATCGAAATGATTAAAGTAGTAGAAGCGATGTTACTGATATTTACGTACAACTTACTTTATTAATATTCTTTATGTAGAAGTTCGATCACATCACATAAAAACTTTTTAGGTAAAAATTCAAGTGCGTGGCAACTTGTGGGCAGCCTTTAAAATATTCTTATGTTGGTTATTTATTATGTTAAAATCCTTGCACACTCTGTTTTGATTATTTGAAAAATGAGAAATGAGAGGAAAATTTCCAATTAAAAACTGGGCTAATTAAAAGAAATAAACCCTCTCTGCAGGAAGGATAATTGGGCCTTGAGAGATTTATGGCTAAATTGTCATTACCGTTCACATTTGTTCAGCCCCAGACCTGGGCGATTTCACTTGGACAACAAGCTGTGGAGTCATGCTGGGTGTCCCTGAATTTGGTAAGTGCATCTTATTTCATGCTTGCCAGTTTGTTTTGTCTGTTTTATGTATACAGGCTCTCAATGAACCATTATCACTTAGTGACAATTGCTTGTGTACTTTTCATGGTCACTGGAAGGCTGGAGTTTTTCTTCATTAACAAAATGCACCGTTTGCCCATAATTCCACTAGAAAGGATTGTGTCACAGCACTTAAATAAAGATGTTGTGTGGTTTTAAGGAATTTCTCAGTTCTTAAAATGACAGTGTGAACCTTATAAAAACACAGCATGTCTATTTAATTTATTTAAATCATCTCCAACTGGAAGAGCCTTTTTAAAGAACTCCCTACCACCTAATGTAGATGAGATGGTACTGGTAACACTTGAAATTAAAATGCCATTTATAAAATTCTTTAATATTTAATAGACACAGTTATTGTCTATAATGGCTCATTTATAACTTGCTTTCATATGTTGTAAAATGGCTCAGTAGTAAATTCTTCATAGATGTTTTTAAGCAAGCAATAAAAAAGCAATTTATGACATGCATATACCACATTTTTGGCAGCAAAACGTGCCCGCTTTCACATATGATGGTGAACATACTCTAAATTACAAAGTAATTCCATGCGTCATGTGATAATTATAAATGATAACCCAGCGAGACATCAACCAGGCATTAGTGTTTGAAATATATTCACATAAGCGTCGATAACCTATTAAATACATTTACCTTCATCAGCCCACTCTTAAATGGAAGAAGCTCATTAATACTGGTTTCAGAATAAATTTGTCAAGAGAGGGGTTACGTGTGGTTTTACATATTTTTGTGGAAAAGCTGTTTGAAGATTTCCAGGAGACAATTCAATGTGGTTTTTTTATTTAAGCACCTGGAAATGGAAACATCTTTCCTCATTTCTGCCTGAAGAAATGGTGAATTATTTTATGTAGGCAGCTTCTATTTCCAGATTTCCATTGTTTATCAGACAAGACATCACCGAGGGGGATCATCTTTTAATCTGGTTTCCACTCATAACCCCCCTCCCTTTTTTTTTTAACTCCCCCAAACCCAGGTTGCTAATTCAGGATACATTTCTCACCTATGTCTTGATTCAGTAGAAATTAATGTGGTAAAGTGATTTACCTTCTGTAAATCTTCTTCTGTCTTGACTGAGTAGAAATTAATGTGGTAAAGTGATTTACCACAATGTCCAAACTTTTAAGTGTGTCACATCTTCTATCAGTAGCTGGAAGAATTTTTCCACCTTGCACCCTGGTACCTGGGGGGCTGAGAACTGGAGTCACCAGGCCATCCCAGTAGATCCCACTGTGGGAGGTCAGTTGGACTGATGGTGAATCTGGAAATAACTAATTATTCAAATGTACCCACTCTGGAGGTGGTGCAGGGTAGAACCTGGAACTCTCCCCTGCTAGTGGGCAGGCAGGAAAGGACAGGGGTTAAGCAGTGCAGGGACCCTTTGCTTTGTGATCAAGGGAGAATCTGCCGTGTTGTATGTTTGTAGAAATGCTTTCCTCCTGGAGTTTGTCAGGAAATGAGTCTGAGTGGATGCATGGACAAAGATCCACTTTTGTTGTGTTTCGGTGCTGAATTCTTTCATCGAAATCAACAGAAGTAATTTAGCCTTTGTGTGTGATGTTTTGGTTCTGGTGGGTTTTCTCTGAAATGTTTTAGAGGCGTTCTGATATGAAGTGTGGTTGTTTCCCATCTGTTTGAAAAATGGCAGCTTAAGCACTCAAGGACTTTAGTAGAATTCTTGCATGTTTGGTCTTAATTTGGAAAATGACACAAGTCTTTAATAAATCTGCAGCAAATCAGAACCCTGCAGCCATTCTGAATCACTGTTTTTCACCAGGTTTGCAGAGATGAAGCAAAACTTATTTAGGGGTTAATAAAATACCTCCTTGGCTCCAAGCTCTGCTCTGCTTTCAGATTCACTCCAAGTGCCTCTACGAATTTTTCCGTAAACAGAATTCTCATCTTTAGGATGCTGATCAATGTCTTGAATTCCCAAAGATAGATTTATTTTCAGTCTATTTACTAAAGCATGAAGAGGGACTAATACTTTTTGGGAATAATTGTGCAGGAACTGAAACAGTAGGTGCCTTGGTGTCAGATGGCTTGAGTTTGAATCCTGGCGTAGCTGCTTGCTAGCTGAGTGACCTTGGGCAAGTCCCTTATTCTCTCTATGCCCTACTCTCCTCATCTGTATATCAGGATATAAGTAAATCCTACTGTTAGTGAACTAATATTTTAAAGTGCTTAAGAGAGGGCCTGGTGCTACGTGAGTGGTTTTTAAATTAATACAAAATAAGCCTGGGGGACACCTGAGTGGCTCAGTTGGTTAAGCGTATGCCTTTGGCTCAGGTCATGATCCTAGGGTCCTGGGATCGAGTCCTGCATTGGGCTCCCTGCTCAGTGGGGAGTCTGCTTCTCCCTCTCCCTTTATTCTTCCCCTCTGCTCATGCTCTCTCTCAGTAAATAAATAAAATCTTAAAAAAAAAAAAACCAAACACAACAAACAAACAAACAAACAACAAATAAGCTTGGGTGAATGCTCACAGAATTTAATTAACCGGAACATTCCAACTATCAACTCTCCTCATTGTTTAGGACTGGTAACACATTCTAAATAATTTGTGTATATCTTTTGAATTGAAGGCTACTAATTAGTTATTTAATGTCTTATTTGACACAATTTCTGACTTCATGAAAAGTTGAAAGAATGGTATAAAGAACTCCCATAAGCCCTTTACCCAGATGCACCAGTTACTCACATTATGCTCATTTGGTTTTTAATTCAGTCATTCACTCTTTTCTTCCTCCCTTCTTTTCCCCTTCTCTCCTTTCTCTCCATTTTTTCCCCCTCAGAATCATTTGAAAATAAGGTGGAAGTCTTTGTTTCCTTATTCTTAAATATTTTAGGGTGGGGGCGCCTGGGTGGCTCAGTCGTTAAGCGTCTGCCTTCGGCCTGGGTCCTGGGATCGAGCCCCACATCGGGCTCCCTGCTCCGCGGGAAGCCTGCTTCTCCCTCTCCCACTGCCCCTGCTTGTGTTCCCTCTCTCACTGTGTCTCTCTCTGTCAAATAAATAAATAAAATCTTTAAAAATATATATTTTAGGGTGTATTTTTTAGTAATAAGGACATTCTCTTTCTTATCTACATTATGATCAAAGTCAGGAAACTTAATGTTGATACAACACTGTAATTTATTCTGCAGACTATATTTAGAAATTATTAGTTGTCCCAATAATGTCCTTTAGAGCTGTGTGTGTGTATGTGTATGTGTGTATGTTTGTGTGAATGTATATATGTGTGTATGCAGTTTATTCTGAGGAAAACTGTGTGTGTTGTATTTTTTTCTGGTCCCAAGATCCAGTGTATGATCACAATTGCATTTCGTTGCCATGTGTCTCTCCTTTATTGAAACCATTCCTTAGAGGTTTTTTTTTTTTTTTTTTTTTGGTCTTTCATGACCTTGACACTTTCAAAAGCAATTACGTTTTAGAATGTCCCTCAAATTTGAGTTAGTCTGATTTTTCGTCCTGATTAGATCTAGCTTTAAGGTCGTTGTGTCTTCTAATTCTAAAAGGAACTGTGATATTTCATCCCTGTAAATTTTTAGACTGGAAAGATGAGGAGCTTGATGCTTTGCTGATTGACATGTATGCAGTGACGTGGGTGTAGCAAAACCAACAAAGATATTCCGAGGGTGCTTATCTACAAGTAAATGACTATATTCCAAAAGAATAATCCCCTTAGGGAATTCAGCCTACTAATGGTGAGGACAAAGAGATCAAGAGAAAAGAGAGGTAAGACCTCACTATTTCCTTGATAAAAAAATCAAGTGTAGGCAGAATTCTTTCCTATGTGCAATGGAAATAAATTAAACATCACAAGAATGGTCTCCTCTGGCTGGGAACCTCCAAGTTTCTTGGTACCAGGAAACATAACCAGGCATTCTGCTCTTTTGTTGGAAAAGAGTGACTGTCCCTATACAGTGCCAACACATCAGGGGAAAGATGAAAAATGTAGCCTGGCCTCTAAATGCTGAGTCTTTGAAGTTCATTCTGAGAATGACTGGACATGTGAAAACATTTGTATTTTTTTGAGAGAGAGAGCATGAGTGGGGGTGGGGGTGGTGGGAGGGGCAGAAGGAGAGGGAGAGAGAGAATCTTATTTTATTTTATTTTTTTTTAAAGATTTTATTTATTTATTTGAGAGAGAGAGAATGAGAGCGAGCGAGTACATGAGAGGGGGGAGGGTCAGAGGGAGAAGCAGACTCCCTGCCGAGCAGGGAGCCCGATGCGGGACCCGATCCAGGGACTCCAGGATCATGACCTGAGCCGAAGGCAGTCGCTCAACCAACTGAGCCACCCAGGCGCCCTGAGAGAGAGAGTCTTAAGCAGGATCCATGCCCAGTGTGGAGCCCCATGTGGGGCTTGATCTCACGACCCCAAGATCGAGATTTGAGCCAAAATCAAGAGTCAGACGCTTAACTGACTGAACCACCCAGGTACCCCAGAAAACATTTTTTCTTAAGTCTAGATATGGATGGTGTCTTTCATCATGAAAAATTAAAAACAAATGAGTATGGAAGCACATGGATAGAAATCACTGTGCTATGGCTGGGAAACAAAAGAGACAGAAATGAAATGACTGGAAGAAATGCTTTTGGTGCCATGCACAGAATTACTGATGGTCTTGAATGCACTCAAGTTCAGAAGTGACAAGAAAGAGTTAATCCTTTTAAGCCAGTGCTTAGGGTATGCCCTGGGAAAATCTGACCAAATGAGTTACTGCTCAACCTAAAATTAAACTCCTGGCTCCTTGTCTGGCATACAAACTATTAGATCACATTTCTTTCCACTGATGGATCCATTTTTTAATGAATTGAAAAAAGAATCCCCAGTGGTTCCTTTTGTGTGAAGAAAACAAGATAAATATTAGCTAGGAAAGGTCATTTTGGTTTCCAATATGTGGGAAGTTCATTATGATGGATCCTGATAAATTATACTGTGTATTTCTTTCTGATAACAGAAGGTCACACTGTGCCCTTGGGTGGACATCAGGACAAACATACTTAACAAAGTTGGAGGAAGTGGGAGATGAACATTTTCCAGTGTTTTATTTTTTCCCCTGAGTACCTTGTATTTGTACAGTTATTCAAACCACTCCCTCTTGAGCTACTCACTCAAAGCTTACTCTTTTTCCTTTGGCCCCAAAGGGGTGGGTCTGCAAGTCCATCACCTACAGTATTCTCTGGGCAAACTCGTGTAGTTATCTTCAGGGGAAGATATCTAAAGAAGAGAAAAATCTCAGTTGTGCTTTGTGGCAGATTTGTAATGGGTTCAACGGGATTCTAAAGTAACTAGACTGTGTCACAGGATCATTTTTATCTCATATTTGCAACTTTAATATTTACCGATGCGCATCATTATTTTTCCCCGCTCTCCACCACTGGGAGGGATGTTTTTAACATAGCAGTGTTAAAAACGGTGTCGTTTCATGGTCTGTTTTTTTTCTCTTGAGATGTCTTTGGTTTGGAAACATCTGAATCCTTCTTGCAAAAATGTTTTCGCTGAGTAGAAAAGTCCTTTTAGGTCTGTGCATTAAAGGAGTGTGTTGAATGTCAATTATGGTATTAACAAGCATTCTTTGTATGTTGGTGTGATGTTTTCTATTGGATAGACGTTTTCTCTCTTCCTCCCAAAAACATTTTTCAGAAAAGATCCTCACAGATTGTTTAGCAACATCTGCAGGTTTATGTCTCACAAATATAGGAATTCAGATCTTCATGCTGGCTTTTCCACTGCTGTGTGAACTTGGGCAAGTTGCAGAATTCTTGGGAATGGACCATCTCCATTTCCGTTTTCATCCCTTTGTTAATGACATGGGGAGAATGAAATTTTGCATCATGAAGGTTGGGGATCCTCTATCAAGTTTGGAATGCCTTTGCTGCTGAGATAAGTTCTACTTTAAAATTGTATTCTGTTAACACATCTGTGATGAGTTAATGAGTACTGGATTCTGTGGCTTTTCTCCCTCCTATATTAGGACTCCTTACAAATGTGGATGCATCTGGTTGCCTACCACTGTCCTGAAACTGCAGGTTTCATGGTATAAAACCCCATTATTCTGCTACTGGAAATCTGTTTGATTTCAACATTAACATGCTAATGACTTCCTGTCCTTGTTGTTTCTTAAATAGGTTTTTCCAAGCTAAGATAATTTTTTGGAACTGCAGAAATTGTTGGCCCTTGCTACAAATGGGAATTTGGAGTTGCTTTGAAATCCATCCTGAAATAATTGTGCTTGACTGGAACCAAATCTTATGAAGTCACCAAGGTAAAATGATTTTAAGAGACACCTAGAGATGGTTTCTTCATGAAGCATTGAGAATTTAGCAAAATGGAGAATCCTAGAGTTGATGATTCTTTATAAAAGGTGTCTTTTTACATTGAAATTTTGAGTATTTTGGGAATCTCAGTTTTTCAAGTTTTAGTTCTCATTTTGGAAATCATTTCCATTTGTAAAGCAGCATTTTGACTATCTGGTAGGGTGAAAGGTGAGATTTAAAGATAAACCAATTTTGTTTTACATTTGAACAAAATGTTCAAGGGGGAAGCAATTGAAGTTGAGGTATTATGGTAGATGTGGTAGGTCAGAAGTCCGTTGGGGGTCTGGATTATTGGCCACAATAAAGAATGATTGCTGAATAGCTGTCCACTCGTCCCCTGGCATTTCTCCAGACAGTGATAGCTATTGTAAAGTAAATACCTGCCCTAGGCAGTGGAAGCTTCACCCAGGAACCTGGTACATAGAATTGTCCTATGTACAAAGATGGATCAGGGATCAACTCCTCAGGTTGGAATGGCTGTCCTTGAGACTTCAGATTTGGGGTTTGTTGTTGGGATCCAACCAGGAAAACAGACCATTCTGATAATGTGGGACATAAGGAATTGAATTCAGGGAATGTATGTAAAGGGAGAGTCAGAGAAGTCAAGCAGAAGACATGGAAGCAGCCCAGAGATAAGGAACGAGAGGAAGCTACCACCGTCCCCAGGGCTGGTCGGACAGATGAAGGAAGTAGTGTTTGCCAGCACCTAGGGGAAGGGACCCTCACTGAGAGCTAGAACCAGAGTGGGTCTTCTGGCAGGCACTGGCACCATGCAGGAGAGATGGCCACTCCATAGATCCTGCCCAAGACGGAGAAGGTGGGAAGAAATACCCCTATCCTTTTTCTTCCACCCTCTAGGCTCTAGCTACTGCCTCCTATTGGTTAAATCCAGCTGATTCAGGGGCCTGGAAAATGCAGCCAATGAGAGTGACCTAGGGGAAGGGAAAAGAATGGATCCGAGGGCAAAACAGGCCCAGGAGGGGATGGGCTTCCTATATGAAACCTCTTCCTATGACATTTTAATGGGCATGGAATGGCCTTTTATACCTCAGGATGGGTCTTCTCTTGAGGATGACTCCACAGCCTCAGAAAGTAAATTATGCATATTGCATACGCCATCTTCTATTTGAAGATGGATAGTAGTAGACACTATGATGCAGAAGGATTTATTCCCTCACTGTCCAGAGCCCCCTTTTGGAATGAAGGCTTATTCCCCCCTTTAGGAATGAGGACACACCCAACTGAAGAAGATGGCCTACAACTTCTTTGAATTATTCTTAATTCAAAGAGTCCCTTGCCTAAAATTACCCATCTTTTTAAGGGCAGCTCATATCCAGTGATGGGTCAACATGGAAGTATAAAGCCTTGGCCCCTCACCCCAGCTTGGGACCACTGAGAAGGGGCATTTCAGCTTTGGAACTCTCCACTGGGTTATCTGAGGCCTTTTCCTCCTCCTCTCCTGCCTTCTTCCCTCCCTTGCCTTCCCCTTCCATAGGTGATATCCCTGGACTACCCCTTGATTAACCTCCTGCTCACCAATTCCCAACCTTGGGACTCAGATCATCTCAAATATACTCTCCAATTTGTTAAAACCCTTCCAGACAAGTTTAGGTGATATAGGGACTGATAAACAGATGGAAACTGAATTTCAGTGGTACATTAGGTAGGAGAGATTATAGATCACCTGAAAGACCTAGTCTGAATTTGGAGACTAAATTGGGTGGGACTTTATGGTTAGAGGCAGGGAAGCCAACCCACTAAGCAGAAGAAAAGTATTTAATGATACTCAGTGGAGGGTAAATAATTAAGAAGCCAATAGGGATCTGGGCATCTTGAAATTGGATTAAGAACAAGAAGGTGGGTTTCAGAACCAGATTGAGTCTGATAGACAAGGAGAGAGAGCAACGTGTACTGGAGGTTCTCAGCAACGTTGCTCACATCTCGGAGAATGGATGGTGTATACCCGGACTGGGCAGAGAAGATGCTGGTCTGCAGGTCAATTTGGCAGCACTGGGGAGTGACAGCTGAAGGAAAGGACAGTGAGGGAGAGCACATTCCCTTTGGGTAATGTTTTCATCAGAGTCCATTTTCAGTGATATAAATCTTGAGATTAACGTGTGTGATTAATCACTTAAATCAGTTAGATTGAATACCTAGTTGGACCTTTGTAAACCACATATATGGATAAATTTTTGTGATTAGGATTGTTTGCCCGTTTTTGGTAGACAGAGTTCTAAGATGGCTCCTAAGATTTGTACCCTTCTGTGTGTACGATCTGGGTTATTTCCTTCCCTTGACTGTGGGCAGGTTTGTGAATATGATGGGGTTCACTCCTGTGGTTAAGTTCTGGTTATATGACAAAGATGAAGGGATTTTCTCATTGTAATTACGGTCTCAAATAAATTGATGTTGAATTAATCAGAAGGTAGATTATCCTGGATAGGACTGACTTGACTTGGTGAGCCATAGCAAAGGACTACACTTTTCCTGATAGAGGAGATTTGGACTGAAGCAGCCTGAAGAGGGTCCACATATGTGGCCAAGTTCAGGATGCCACATCTCAGAGCTGAGAGCAGGTCCTGGCTGATAGCAAGAACACAGGGACCTCAATTATATGGGCCTATGGAAATGGATTTTTTCAACAGCATGTAGGTGGTTAGAAGTCATTATTTCCCCAGTTGAACCTCCAGATGAGGACACACCCAGATGACAATTTTATTTCAGTCCTGTGAGTCCCTGAGCAGAGGACCTGGCTAGAATGTGCCAGACTCTGACTTAAGGAAACTATGAGAAACTATGGAAACCATGTCCATATTGTTTTAACTTCTGAGTTTGGCAGTTTATTTGTTATGTCAAAATAGAAATTAGTACCCCATTTATCTGATTCCTTAAAATTCTCCCTTTTGGGGCCGCTAATTGCTGCAAACTGGAAGCCAAGGTGCCTTATCCAGCCTGCAGATGTATTTTACTTGGTCTATTTTGCACTCTGTTTTTTTTTTGTTTTTTAAATTTTTTTTTTAAAGATTTTATTTATTTGAGAGAGAGAGAGACAAAGAGAGCAGAGGCAGGGGCAGAGGGAAAGGGAGAAGCAGACTCCTCACTGAGCAGGGAGCCTGATGTGGGGCTCGATCCCAGGACCCTGGGATCATGACCCGAGCCGAAGGCAGACGCTTAACCGACTGAGCCACCCAGGCGCCCCTGCACTCTGTTTTAGTAAAAGGCGAAAGATTTATGCGATCTGAAGAGAAACCATAGTATTGCACTCTGTTTTAAAAATAAAACAGGGCGCCTGGGTGGCTCAGTTGGTTAAGCAACTGCCTTCGGCTCAGGTCATGATCCTGGAGTCCCGGGATCAAGTCCCACATCGGGCTACCTGCTCAGCAGGGAGTCTGCTTCTCTCTCTCCCGCTCCCCCCTCTTGTGCTCTCTCTCTCTCTCTTTCACTCTCTCTCTCAAATAAATAAATAAAATCTTTAAAAAAAAATAAAAATAAAACAAACTGAATTAGTTGCCAACGTAAAAATTTGGGTAAGAAAATTTATAACAATGAGATCAATAACTAATATTGGAGTTAACAACTGGAATTTATTTTTTTTAAAGATTTTATTTATTTATTTGAGAGAGAGAGAATGAGAGAGAGAGAACACATGAGAGGGGATAGGGTCAGAGGACGAAGCAGACTCCCTGCCGAGCAGGGAGCCCGATGCGGGACTCGATCCTGGGACTCCAGGATCATGACCTGAGCCGAAGGCAGTCACTTAACCAACTGAGCCACCCAGGCGCCCAACAACTGGAATTTTAAAACATTATGGGTGGGACAGAGCACTTCATCCACAAATTTAGTGAATACAGAATTTTGAAACCACATGCTATCCCTAATTATCTTTTTTTTTTTTAAAGATTTTATTTATTTGACAGAGAGAGACACAGTGAGAGAGGGAACACAAGTAGGGGGAGTGGGAGAGGGAGAAGCAGGCTTCCCGCGGAGCAGGGAGCCTGATGTGGGGCTCAATCCCAGGACTCTGGGATCATGACCTGAGCCGAAGGCAGACGCTTAACGACTGAGCCACCCAGGCGCCCCTAATGCTTTCCCTAATTAGTAGTAAATAAATAATCAGTTCCCTGAAATGACAATATAATTAATGGCAGTTGATCCTTGAACAACACGAGGGTTAGGGCACTTGACTCTCCATAAATGTAACCACTCAGAGCCTACTGTTGACTGGAACTCTTACCAATAACATAAACAGTCAGTTAACATATATTTTATATATTATATGTATTACCTACTGTATTCTTACAATAAAGTAAGCTAGAGAAAAGAAAATGCTATTTAAAAATCATAAGAGGGATGTCTGGGTGGTGCAGTCGGTTAAGTGTTCAACTCTTGGTTTCAGCTCAGGTCATGATGGCAGGGTTGTGGGATCGAGCCCCGTGTCCAGCTCCCTACTCAACACAGGGTCTGCTTGGGACTCTCTCTCCCTTTGCCCCACCCCCTCAAATAAATAAATCTTTAAAAAAATCATAAGAAAGAAAATACATTTATAATACTGCAATGTATGGAGAAACTCCATGTGTCAGTGAACTCGCACAGTTCAAACATGTGTCATTCAAGGGGCAGCTGTACTCATACCAAAGCTCACGTAGACCCACGTATTTTCTTTGCCACTTTTTGAACTGCTCCCAGGGTGTCTATCTCCCATGTGTACAAGATGAAGTGGGGGAGACGGAAGGTGGTGCTTTGAGAAATTAAAGCACATGCAGGGCCTTTAAAGCAGAGAGACCTGATGTTCCCATGTCAGTTGGAATGCTCAGGATTTCCAAGGCCAAGGGCAAAGAGAAGCCAAGACTTTGTGTCTCCTTTAACGTTTAGTTGTTCAAAGACGATCTTAGAACCTTGTCTTGCCCTGACTGCTTCAACAGCACAATGAGTCTCACATCAATGAACTGTATGATACCTTTCAACAAGATCTATTTGACTAAACCGTAAGAGGCCAAAAGAGAAGGGTGGGGGTAGAACCTCTTCTCTGGAGTATGATTTGGGTCCTAGGTCCCCAAGGCTGTGCTTTCCCTCAAGCACAGACTCAGGGTTCTGGTTGAGATGCTGCTCGTCTCTGGTTGAGACCCTTCCTTCCAGAACTTGAGGAGATTTGCCCCTAGTGATGCAAACAGGAATCCACATATATATACGACAGGGGTTCCTTTGACCCATTGTGGTGAATTATATCATAGACAGCACGATGCATGTGCCAGGCAGAACCTAATACCACTGGAGTTTCAAATGCCAAGCTCTCTGTCCCACTTTGCTTGAAAAAGTTAATTAAAAAAAATAGCAAACAGAAGTTAATCTAGTTTTATCTAATTTCCCTATAATGTCTAATTAGTGGAGATGTCAACTATTCTTCAATTAAAAAAAAAATTGAGGGGAGAATGCACTTTTAAAAAAGATTTTATTTATTTATTAGAGAGAGAAAGAGAGGCAGAGGGAGAGAGAGAGTATCTCAAACAGACTCTTCCCTGAGCACGGAGCCCGACTCAGGGCTCAATCTCATGATCCTGAGTTCATGACCTGAGCTGAAATCAAGAGTTGGATGCCTAACTGACTGGGCCACCCAGGCACCCCGAAAATGCTTTTTTTTTTTTTTAAAGATTTTATTTATTTATTTGACAGAGAGAGACATAGCGAGAGAGGGAACACAAGCAGGGGGAGTAGGAGAGGGAGAAGCAGGCTTCCCGCGGAGCAGGGAGCCCGATGCGGGGCTCGATCCCAGGACCCCGGGATCACGACCTGAGCCGAAGGCAGATGCTTAACGACTGAGCCACCCAGGCGCCCCCGGAAAATGCTTTTTTGATATTTTCTTTTTATTTAATTTCTTTCAGGTTTTTTTGAGAATAGTAGACTACACATACACATTTGTGAACTGAATTGTCTTTGAGCAACTGTTTTGATACTGTCCATCTGTATGAAGTTAAGTTTATTTATCTTAGCTGTATTGATATATAATTGACATACATTGTATATGTTTCAGGTATTCAATGTGCTGATTTGATACATATATAAATTGCAAAATGATGACTACCATAGTATTAGCTACCATCTCCATCCTGTCACATAATTACCATTTTTTTTGTGGTGAGAACATTTGAGATCTACTCTTCGCAACATTCAAGTAAATGATAAAGTGTTATTAGCTATAATCACCATGCTATACATTAGATTCCCAAACTTGTTAATCTTGTCACCTTTTTTAAAAGATTTTATTTATTTACTTGAGAGAGAGAGAGAGATCACGAGGAGGGGGGAGGGAGAAGCAGACTCCCTGCTGAGCAGGGAGCCTGATATGGGGCTCAATCCCGGGACTCCAGGATCATGACCTGAGCCAAAGGCAGACGCTCAACCAACTGAGCCACACAGGTGCCCCAATCTTGTCACTTTTGATCAATATCTCCCCATTTTTCTCACCTCCCAGCCTTTGCTAACTACCACTCTATTCTGTGTCTCTGAGTTTGTCTTTTCCAGATTCCACATATAAGTGGAATCAAACAGTCTTTGTCTTTCTCCATCTTATTTCCCTAAGCATAATGCCCTCAGAGTCCACCCGAATTGTTGCAAATGACAGGATTTCCTTTTTTCTCATGGTTGAATAATATTCCATCGTATATACATACCACATCTTCTTTATGTATTTATGTATGTATTCATCTGTTGACATCCATATGAAGTTAAGTTTACTTTACATTCACCTATACTTGCCCATATTCCTACCAAACTTTGAGACTGATAATCATTTATTAATGTACAGCCAGAGAAACCAGGAGAAAACTCTCAGGCTGAGTGTGACAATTTCTGTTTTCTTTGAGGTGTAGAAACCATGTATATTTTATTTGAGTCCAGCTCTAAGAGTGTAGCTTTCTAATTTCATGATATAAAATAGTATGTTACCCCCATGTTCTATGAGGATAAGTCACGTGACACAATGGAGCTTCATAGATAGACTTCTCATTGAAGCATGTCGCTAACTTGGAAAACTCGTAATTATAAAAAGCGTTCATTGAAAATTGAGTTAATGCACGGTGGGAATCAGGTTTGATTTGCCTTCAGTGTCCTTGGGGGGTGGGAATCAGGTTTGATTTGCCTTCAGTGTCCTTGGGGGGAAAGAAGTCCAGCGCTGAGCATCTCTTGCGTGCTGTTTGCTTCTAGTTTCCCCCAGCCCCTGCTTGAGTGTCTGCCGCAGAGCTTCACCTCACTGAGTCCTCACTGACTTGTGTCCTGCTTTCTCTCCAGGATGAGAGTTTGTGCTAAGTCAGTGTTGCCGTCACATTGGGTCTTTCTGGCCTCTGTGTTAATGGTGTGCTGTAAGCTGATGTCCGCCTCGAGCCAGCACCTCCGGGGACACGCAGGTAAGCCCTTTAAGCTCATTATGCACCATGGGGATCAATTAATAAAACCCTTTCAAACGTCAGAGTCCACATTTTAGACACAGGTAATTGACAAGAGTGTTTGATGGTGTATAAATAATCAGAGGAAGCCTGAGATACATCAGAGCAAAGCAGTTCAATGGTTTGGTGCTAAGAGTGTTTTCTAGACATTTTTTTTAAAAAGATGTTTTCCAGGGTTTTTTCCTCCTTTTCTTTTCCTGAGTGCATTTCCAATCTTAGAGTGATTTTTCTCAAAGAATCCTGGAAAACCATCAGCACTTTCTTTGCATATGTATTACTCCTGTAACTTCCTTTGAAGGCAGGACGTCTTTATTGGTAAACTTAAACACTTCCAGGGCTAGAGTGAAGCTGTCAGATAATCTAAGAGATTTTAACACGTGTGGAGAAAAGACGGTGAATGATTTAAAAACATAAAGAAGAAAGAAAAGGAAAAAAGCAGTGGTAGCTGTAACATGGGGCCTAAAATAAAATGTGTCTAAAGTTTTAGAGAATCATTCTCATAATTTCTCATGAGACCCTTGTCTATATTTGGCTTCTTTCTAAAAAAAAAGATGAAAATAATCACTTAAGTATCTACGTGTGCAGGTGCATGTGTATGTGTGTTTCTGCCCACCCCTACCCCCTTTCCTTGTTACATCTACATTTAAAGTGATACACAGACTTGGAAAATCCCCAGTGTAATGTGTTTTCCTGATAAATTCATATTTGTTTGTGGACTCATTGCCAAATAATTAATTTACTGTCATTGCTTCAGTAATTTGAAGTGTGGCAATGCCAGGCTTGCTTCGACTGCTTAGTGAAAAAGTGAATCTTGAACCGTCAACCAGGTGTATGTCACAGTCATAAATTCTGTCTCCCACAGGACTGATGTATGGACTTTATCACATATCCTTACCCTCACACATATAGCAGGCTGTGCTTTCCACTCAGTTATTCTGATATTTTAAGGTGAAGACGTAATATGAGGCTTACAATGACTTTAAAAAATCTCTCACGACTCATTTTTCCCGCCTCAGGTGAGAGTTCAGAGAAAACGAGAAAAATAATTGAAATTGTAATGAATCAGCATAAAATCAATACCATTTGGCTGCTGTGAAGTGCCTACAGCTAGCTGGTCATTGCACTGTGTATCTTTTGATGAGCTTGTTCTCAAGGATAGAGAGTTTGAAGTCTTTAGTCTTATCTGTTTAATTCATATCTCTTTTCTTGGGTGGAGGTTGAGAGCCCGGGTAGCAAGCAGGCAGAGCATTTCAGTGGGGCAGGTTATCAAGAGCAGATTTCCAGACTTCCAGGAACTTGGCTTGAGAGATTGTGTTGAGAAGTGATTAAAAGTAGAAGGAAAGAGAGGACATGACTGAACCTTCAATTTTTATCCATGTGGCAATCCTCATTTCTTTGAATTTAGAAAAGGCACAAGCATAGGAATAAATCTAAGTTAAGATTAGAATTATATACACAGGAAATACAGACAATATCTTCTACATGAGCAGACTCAACAGCAATCAGGAGAGCGAGAAGGCAGAGCAAAGCCTTGGCAAATCCTGCTCAAGGAATGAAATTTTCAGCCCTAGAATTCTAGCTGATTTTATTTGGATTCTCAGCACATGTCCTTTGGCTTTGGGGGGATTCCTTCTGCTTTCCTCTTCGGGATTTGCATTCTTTTCACCCCTTGTCTGAACAACCACGGAAGGAGTCAGGACTGGTTCCTCCCTGCAGGGGCCTCTGTTCTCTCATTTTCTTATCGTGCGTGTGCATGAGTGCGTGTGTATGATATTTGTGATACAGAAAGAGATTTATTATGAAGTATTGGCTCACACAGCTATGTAGGCTGAGAAGTCTCATGATCTGTGGTCTGTGAGCTGGCGACCCGGGAAAGTCAGTGGTGTGGTTTAAGGGTCTGGGAACCAGAGAGCCCACGTGTACTCTAGTCTAGGTCTGAAGAGCTGAGCACTAGAACAGTGAGGGCACGAGAAGATGGATGTCCCAGCCCAACAGTCAGGCAAAGAACAAAGTCAGCTTTCTCCCACCTTTTTGTGCCGTTCAAATACTCAGGGGATTGGTTGACGCTCAGCCACATTGGGAGAGCCATCTATTCCACTCGTCCACCAATTTAAATGCTAATCATTTCCAGAAACACCTTTATAGACACACTCAGAAATAATGTTTAATCAGATACCTGGGCATCCCACGGCCCAGTCAAGCTGACATATAAAATTAATCATCACAGCTCTCCTTCCAGAAAAAAAGAATGTGTATACCAGTATGTGTGTATGCACTTACGTATCACTATGCCCTCTGTTTTGATTTTTTTCCCCATTTAACAATAGAGTTTATAGATCTTTTCATTTGAGTGGTTATAGATCTATCACGCTCTGTAACACTGCATAGTCATCTATGGTATGGAGGTGCCATAAATGATTTGATCACTCCCAATTTTTGTGGACATTTGACTTGTTACCATATTTCTACAAATATGTATGTTCTGACTTCAGGTGAATTCCTAGTAGCGAGATCTTGAATTAAAGTGCACGCACGTGTATCAGTGAGCGTAGGGTAATTGCTGTAACCAATAGACCAAATAGACATAATGGCTCAACAAATGGAGGTCTGTTTCTTTCTTTCTTTTTTTAAGATTTTATTTGTTTGAGAGAGAGAGAGACAGAGAGAGTGAGAGAGAGAGAACACGAGCGGGGTGAGGGGCAGGAGGAGAAGCAGACTCCCCGCTGAGAAGGGAGCCCTACGTGGGGCTCGATCCCAGGACTCCAGGATCATGACCTGAGCCGAAGGCAGATGCTTAACCGACTGAGCCACCCAGGCGCCCTGGAGGTCTGCTTCTTGCTCATGTGTCCTGGAGATGGGGGGTAAATATATCCGCTGGATGACCCTCCGGTACTGCAGTCTTTTTGGAACCCGTGGTGAATGGAAGTACTATCATTTTCAACCTGTAGCTTCTAAGGCTGTCCTAGAGCGGCCTCCATTCTAGCCAGCTGGAAGGGAAATGAGCGCTGAGGCTTCAGCTGGGAGGTGTTAATGAGCCGGCCCAAGCGCGGGCAGCCTCTCGTGCACTGTCCTGCCATTGGCTAGAGCCCAGCCCATAAGCACGTCTTACTGACGGGCAACTGGGAAACGCTCTAGCTAGGGGCACAAGGAGCCTGGGAGAGCCCGAACCTTGGTGAGTATCTTGCAACTTAAGATGCAGCGCATTCACGTTTTAATCGTGCCAAAGTGCTCTTCAGAACTCTTGGACTTATTTATACTTCCACCAACTGTAATAGTGTGATAACACCCATTTCCCTTTACACTTATTAACTCTGGGTGCTATCAAGTTTTAATTTTTTGCCAATCTAACAATGAAGATGTGTCATTTGTATGGGCTTGTATCTCCTTCTGACTGACGAGTCTCTTAATGTGCTGGTGGACTATTTATTTTTATTTGAGCTATTGCATTCTTTATCCGCTTTTCTGTTGGCTCTTATGTTTGTTTATTTGATGATTGGCAAAGCTTTTTGTAGATTGAGGACACCGGAGCACTTTGACCATCCCTTTCCTCCTTCCTTCCCTCCTTTCCTACGTTCCTTCCATTCTAGCGAGGCTCTGTATTCCATTGTGGGGTGGGGTGTGTGTGTGTGTGTGTCTGTGCTATTTGCATGGCCATGTGGTTGATGGAAAACTCAGGGTCAGAATCAATGGGGGGTGGGGAAGTCTGTCTGTACCTAGATGCTGAGAAACTGGTCAGGTTTTACTCCACTGTGGAGGTACCCAAGGCAGCTCCAGCGCAGGAGCAAGCTGCTGAGGGTTAACTGCAGAAGCCTGTGCATCAGTGTCCAGAAGGGCTCTTGTCACTCTCCCAAGGGCTTTGTGGTTCGTGCTGGCCAATTAACGGAACTGTGGTCCCGGGAAACCCTAGTTAGACGTTTATTGGATGCTTTTAATGGCTCAGATTAGGAGAGTGGCTTGTTGATGGTTGCGTATCAACAAGGAGAGATTTCACAAGGGCTCTCTAAGATAAAGGGGAGGAAGGTGGGACTCACCCCCAATTTTGAAAGATGAGGTACTAGGTGTGGCTTGAAGTTTTCCTTTTAGTTCAAGCATTGAAAAACCAAACCTAATAAAACCCCACCTAATTTTCATAGCAGAGGTCGAGGGAGTCTTTCTTTAAGGCAAATGGCTTTTGTAAACTTCCACAAGAGTCCAGAAGTGGTATTTTTAAGGAATTAGAAAACACAAAAGACCACCTGTGTTGTTTTTAAAACTCTACTTGAGGTAATAAGTGAGTATGAGACCACGTGGACTTTTGAAGACTCAAGCTATAGAAAAGGAGAAAGGATCAGTGGATAGGTCAGTTTCTTTTAAAAAGGAAGCCAGAGTAAACTCTGTTCTTTTTTTCAAGAGCTAGCTATTTGTCCTTTTGTTCTTTTTTGCTGTAAGTAGCACCGTTTCCCCGCAAGAGGGCAGCAAACGTAATGCGGTGGAAAGATGCTGGCAGTTTCAGAAACTTGAGAATCCTGTGGAATTAATCCTGTGGGGATCTTTGCAAAAGTTTCATCTGATGTAGACATGATGAGTTTGGGGCAGTAAGCACCCCACGCCCTTGAGATTTAGTCATGGGAATAATTGGACACTCCAAAAAATTAATAATTTCCCCTTTGTAGACAGAACCAGAGCTCCTCTCCAGATGTAACAGAGAGGAAGGAACTTGGGTGCTGCTGGCTTGCAAATTAATTTCAGTGGTTCTATTTCCCCAAGGGAGCTTTAAGTATGACCTGGTTGGGGGTGTGTAAATTGCAGCAAATGCTGTGCTGTTTAGCTACTATTTAATATAATCTGTTTCAGTGTAAAACCTCCTATGTAGTATATACTCTGTCCAGGTGTATGTAGGACCTGAAAAAAATGGAACACACCTGGGAATGAAGCAGTAAAGGGGACCAAGTGTTTGGACTCTGGAGTCAAATATGATCCCGATTCTGCACATCTGGCTGTGTGACGTTGTCTAGGCCACTTAGCCTCTCTGAACCTGCATCATCATCTGTGAAAATGGAATGATCTCCCTGTTTACCTTATGAGATTATTGAAATGACTGAATAAGACAAAGTAGGCAGATGGATTAGCATAGTAAACATTCCATAAATAGTAGCTATTTATATGTCTAGAGGCATCCAGAATGAGAGGGAGTCTGGAAACGTTCATCTTTGAGAACAGTGGAGGGCTGTGGGCAGGTACAGGGAGATAGATCAATGCCTGGAGAGATCGAAGCTTTATCGTGTACAAGAGAAAAAGGCTTGTTTTTCATTGTTCTAAAAGGCGGACTGTAATGAAGAGCATTGCTTTATGAAGACTGATATCAGTTTCAGCTCAACCCCAAGAAAGAAGGAGAAAAGGAATGTCTAACAAATAAGGCTTCAGCAAGCTGGGACAGAGTGACCTGGAGGTGTTGGAAGCTGGGCGGATGATAAGAATTGTGACAGGTCTGAGATTTCACCCTACTTGCCAGCTAATGAGTTAGCCAGTCACAGTTTGCAGGGTGCTGGCGGGAGACTTGACGTGCCTGGGTCAGATACAGGGGATTTTATTTATGGCACAATGAGCTGTAGGAGCTTCACGTGTGCCTGGTTCTCCTTTTGTTCTTGGGTTGGCTGTCAAGCCAGGTAGGGTCTGAGTCTCTTGTTCCGTAAAGTGGGGACAATAAAAGATAGAAAGAGTCCTGTTAGGTTTGTAAGTAGGTGTCCATCACAGGCATACCCTGTTGGATTGTACTTTGTTTTATTGCGCTTCTCAGGATTGGGATTTTTTTTTTTTTTTTTTTTTTTTTTAACGGAAGTCTCGTGGCAACCTTGTGTCAAGCGAGTGTACGGGAGCCATTTTTTGCAATAGCATTGGCTCACCTTGTGTCCCTGTGTCACATTTTGGTAAATCTCGAAATACTTCAAACTTTCCCATGGCTGTATTTGTTATGGGATCTGCGATTGATCAGTGATGAGGACTCACTGAAAGCTTGGCTGATGGTTAGCATTTTTTGTAATAAAGTATTTTCAAATTAAAGTATGGGGCGCCTGGGTGGCTCAGTCGTTGGGCGTCTGCCTTCGGCTCGGGTCATGATCCCAGGGTCCTGGGATCGAGCCCCGCATCGGGCTCCCTGCTCCGCGGGAAGCCTGCTTCTCCCTCTCCCACTCCCCCTGCTTGTGTTCCTGTTCTCGCTGTCTCTCTCTGTCATATAAAATAAATAAAATCTTAAAAAAAAAAAAGTATGTACATTGTTGTTTCCAACATAACATTAGTTCACGCTTAATAGACAACAGTATATTGTACACATGATTTTTACATGCACTGGAAAACAAAATCCACTTGTCTTGATTGTGATGTTGACTTTATTGCCGTGCTCTGGAAACGCCTATATTCATGTCTGGAAAGTGCTAAGAATTGTGTTGGCGTAGTTAGTGCTCAAAACATGTTAGCTGTCTTTATTGAAACTTGCCTTCTCCTTTGGAATATATTCTATTTTATAGATATCTGTACTGTTGAAATTTATGAAACCTAGGTTTCCTGTTTTCTGTATTATAAATGATGATGAACGTTTGAATTGTGATTGTGCTTTGTTGTGTCAGGGAGCAAGGATATCCTGTCCCCTCAAGGTCTTTCTACTTGGACTAAGAATTAAACTGACATGAGACAGATAAACAGGAAAAAAAAATCTAATTTAATAGGCTATGTATGGGGAAGCAATACAGACATGGAAATTCCAAAGACAATAGGGTAAAATGAGGTATATATGTGATTGTGAACAAAGGAGAAGGGGGTAGCGGTCTGGGTCTTCAAAGAAAAGGAATGCAATCCTCAGGAAGAACAAAACAGTAGATGTTCAGTAAACAGATGTTTCCTGGGCCCCTCAGGAGCACTGGGTCATGGAGGACTTTCATGGAACAGGCTTTGCTCTTCTCCCTGTCCACCTTACCCAGTTCATATCATAATGTAGTTACCTCTGATGATAGCTGTTTTCCTGAAGCAGGTCTTCTATCAAAACTCATTTTAGACAGTTGTCAGGGAAGGTAAAGAGCTTCCCTGAATCTGCTGAGTCTTGATTGCTTTTAACTCAAAATAACCTTTATGGGACAGTGGTCCGTCTTGGCCCCCACAGGTGCCTTGTGTTCTTTTTAACTTAGGATAAACTGAAGAGTAGTTGTTGCATCCAAGTTTGGGCTCATGTTTCTGGCCCCTATAATGGCTGAAATTTTATAGGAACCCTGCGGATACTTTTGATTGGATTGACTATTTTAGCCCTAATTTTCTGTGAGAAACCTTTCCAAGGTACCAGTTGAGTGGGGAAGGTAATTTCTACTACAGGAGTTTTTTGGCAAGACTCGAGTGCAATTTATTATTGGTGAAAACTGCAAATAATAAAGCTGTGCATGTAAGCTACTGTTTCTTACTTTGCAGGCTAAAATGAATAATACCTTCGAACAGATGGTTTTGAAAAATGATTTGCCTGTACTGCCTGAATTCTGACACTAGGGGGCAGGCAAGGCTTAGAAGACCGCAATAGCAAAAAGGAAGCCCGGTCTAGTGCAGTGTGGTCCAGTAGAGATAGGAGAGGCTACACAGGTAATTTTCAATGTTCTATAACCACGTAAAGTAAAAAAAAAAAAAAAAAAAAATTGGTGAAATTAATTTTGTATTAATACATTTTATGTAACCTGTATCCAAAATATTTTTTTTTTAAATTTTTATTTATTTATTTATTTGAGAGAGAGCATGAGAGAGAACAGGGTCAGAGGGAGAAGCAGATTCCCTGCAGAGCAGGGAGCCCGATGCGGGACTCGATCCCGGGACTCCAGGATCATGACCTAAGCCGATGGCAGTCGCTTAACCAACTGAGCCACCCAGGCGCCCCTGTATTCAAAATATTATTTCTACCTATGAGCCTGGCCACATTTCAAGTGATCAAGGGCCACACGTGGCTGGAGGCTGCTGTAATAAACAGTGCATGCTCACAAATTGGGTCTTAAGAGTACTTTCTGAAAGATGAGAAGTAGAAGTTATTCGTGTTTTCATGGGTCAATCATAGGGCACAGTGTTTCATCTCCTTTTATTTCGGTTAATCTATTTTTATGTTTTATTTAGTTCTTTTTTTCCCCCCTGAATGACCACTTCTAGATTTATGGAGAATGCCAGGTAGGTGGGGTTTGTAACCTTAAGTCATAAAGACTGGGGAAGATTGTTCCGTTTCCTAATCACTGCCTGTGTGATCATTCTTTGTAAGAGTGTACTTTAAGGAAGAGAGAAGTGTCAAAATAATTTGAAATTGTGTGTGTGTGTGTGTGTGTGTGTGTGTGTGTGTGTGAGTGAGTGATGGCTCCAGCCAGTAAGTCTTGAAGTTACTCCCTGGACAGCTTATTTTGACCAATAATGGGCATTTACCCACCTGAGTGCAATCCAATGATACAGTTTTAATATGGTTCCTTCCATAATTGTCCCTGTCTGTCCTCCTCCTTCTCCACCCCCAGTGAATGGTTACTTTGTCAACTGTATAGATACATCTCTATGTAGGCAACTCCATAGGATTATCCTCTATTTTATAAACAAGATAAGATTGTGGAATGGTCAAAAAGACTGTTTTGGTGGTGATTGAAAAGGGCATCTCTATGACGATGCCTACTTAAAATTCTCTCTGGGGAGCTTTTACATGATAAAACACAGCACCTTCATCACAGCTATGTCACATCTGAATCTTGCAAGGTGGATCCCAGGCAACTGTATTATTTAATAGCTTCCTGTAGCCAAAGATGAGAACCACTGATTCAGAAGAAAAAAAAAAGAGAAATTTGACTCCCAACTCTTATCAAACTATAGTTTGATCCAGGGCTGTTGAGTCTCTCTTTTAGCGTTAGTGGGCCACAGTTAGGCTGGGAGAGATCTGCTTTCCCCCTACAAAGGTGCCCTCCATCTCTACTTTTTGGAAGGACTGAAAATACTCTGGCATAGCCATTCCTGGATGCTAAAAGCCTCTAGCATGAGAGATTCCATTGACCTCCCTTGTACCCTACATTATTTTTCTCCAGTGCCATCTTCATGGGCTTTTCATAATCTTGGCATTTAATAAGAAGGGAAAGGAACAGATTACACAAGGTGTTAATATTTGGCTTCTTACCTCCTTGGCTCCAAGTTCAAGTCCCAATGCCATTGGCAAGGTCAGCTTTGCAAAGTATCTGACAAATGAGCCGGCTTCACATCCTTTTTCGAGGGAAGGAAGGGTTGTTTCGCTGACCAGAGAGTAAAGAATTTCTGTTCCTTAAATGAGCTTGTGAGCCATCCTACTTGGCAGAACATGCTTTTCCTGCTGCCCCTTTCTGAGTCTTTGAGGCAGAGTAGGTAAAGATCCACCTTTGAAGAGTTAGTTAGGAAAAGATTCTCCTAACCCTTAAGAAGAAAGTTCCTCTTTGTTCTTTCAAGCCTTGCACTTAAACTCATCTAAACAAAGCCTACAATTTGGGGTTTAAAAAGCTACAGGTCAGTATCTCATCTGGATGTCAGTGGTATCTAAGGAAATCAGAATCTTTTGTCCCAGATAAAGAAAATGAAATCACTGGTAAAAAGAATCAGGAGGGTTGGCGATAGGGCAGGAAGAGAAAGGTTTTGTGTTTTTCTAGGTGTGGCTTGGATGCTTGAAATATTGTGGCCGATATGGTGGTCTCAGAATAGCACACTGGAGATAATGTTATTGAAGAGATGTTCAAAAGCCACTAGAAACAATTAATTGATTACGAGAAGACTATGTGTGTCTATAGAGTTAAAAAAATAATTTCACTCCTAATGCCATGTGTCAGCAGTGCTTATGTTTTGGAGTATGTCTGAAAGCAGATGAAAACTGTAAACAATTTATTTTTTTAAAGATTTTACTTATTTGTCAAAGAGAGAGAGCGTGCGTGCGCACAAGCAGGGGAAAGCAGCAAGCAGAGGGAGAAGCAGACTCCCCCCGTGAGCAAGGAGCCTGATGTGGGACTTGATCCCGGGACCCTGAGACTATGACCTGAGCCAAACCGACTGAGCCACCCAGGTGCCCTGAGAACTGTAATCAATTTAAACAGAGTAAGGAGAGCCTGAAGGCAGCAGCATCTCCAGCTGGGTTGTGTGGTCCTGTTTCTTCCCTGTTTGGTGTGAGTTATGGGGTCCCAAAGTCAGAAGGCAAAATAATAGAGAACTTTGTTTCAGGAAAAAGATACTATGAGCATGAAATGAAAAAAATGAATATCCACAGTGTTGCCAGAAGCAGGTAGCTTTTCTGTGGTTCATCACTGATTTTGCATAGGTAGCTGCTAAAGGACTAGAAATAAATACCTGAAATGTGGGGGTGGGAGACTTGAACAACCTGAACTTGGTGGTGGGTGAAGGAGAACAAAGTTAAGGTGTGTGTCATCTTCCTCCAAATCAAACACAGTCACTGACTTGGTAGTTTGGAAAGCATTTGCAAGGGATGGTGGAAGGCACTTCTTTCAAGAGGAGCTTTGAAAGCCTGGGTGGATTTGAGCCAGGGAAATGAACATGGTTCTGTTTTCAGTGCCCCTTCATCAAATGTCCTGTGGTCTAATCCTAGAGACTTCCAAGTAAGTGTGGACCAGCAGAGGATAGTGAATTCCAACTGATGTATATTATACCTGCTTGAGCTGTTGCTGGCCAATCCTATCCTGTAGGAAATAATGCCCATATGTAAAGAGAGAGAGCAGCAATCAACATTTATGATTTTTCTAGTTAGTGTACTTCTAGGGCACCACCTAGAAATTGGAAACATCCACAGAATGGCTAGATCAGCAATTTAGTTGTCAGTGTGTGTGTGTGTCCCCTGAAGAAAAACTCAGGCGTTTGCTCTCTCCAGGTGGGAACAAGAAGGTTATTAACCTGACTTTTCTACCCTGTGTTGTGCTGATGTTAAATTGGTTTTCCAGTGAGCCTCACTTGCAACTCTTAGGTGTGTGACACATCAGAACCTGGATTATTTCTCTTAAGTCACTGAAACCTTAATTTGAACCCTATTAATTTTAGAATTTGTGCTGATCCTGAAATGATAGGGCTGACATTTACCCATGTGTTGTCTATGAAAAGAGATTTGCTAAGCAAATAAATAGTGTAAATATATTTGCTTGGGATAAAGATATATATATATATATATATATATATATCTTTGCCTGGGAGCTATTTAAGTTACCTTAAAAACTTGTCAAGTGCTTTGGAAACATTTATTTAACATGAAATCAAAACGCTTGTGCCTTTGCTCTGTAAAGTTCTAGCTATGGGAGTTACTGAATAACAAAGTTATTCATTCTCTGTGTGCCTCAGTTTCTTTCTCCTGGTAATGGGTGTAACAACATCTCCTATTTCAAAGTGTTATTGTGAGGTTTAAATGGAATAGTTCATATAAAGAGTTTTGGTATTACATTAGGAAGTAAGGCATTTCTTTTAATTTTACTTATTTTTAACAGCTTTATTGAGGTGTGCCTGACATACAGGGAATGGAACTTATTTAAAAAGAGTACAATTTGATAAGTTTTAACATACTTATGTACACCATGAAATCGTCTCCATGATTAAAATAATGAATATACCTTTCACCCCTGAAAGTTTGCTTGTGCCTCTTAGTACCCAGTACCTTTTGCCCCTCTCCCCACCATCCCCAGGTAACCACTGATCTTTTTGTCATTATAGATGAGTTTGCTTTTTCTACAGTTGTGTTTAAGTGGAATCATACAGTATGTATTCTTTTTTGTTTGATTTCTTTGTGCATAATTTTTTTATGGTTCATCCATGGTATGTGTATCATAGCTCATTTTTTATTATATTTTTTAATTGTTCTATTTTTCTTTATTTGAGAGAGAGCGAGTGAGCATCAGGGAAGGGAGGGGCAGAGGGAGAGGGTGAGGAAGAATCCTCAAGCAGACTCCCTGTTCACCGTGAAGCCCTATGTAGGCCTCGATCCCAGGACCCTGAGATCATGACCTGAGCCAAAATCGAGTTGGACGCTTAACCAACTGAGCCATCCTGGTGCTCAGTAATTTTAAAAATTGCTGAGTAGTTCAATTGTCTGCCATACACTGTTGATCCATTCACCTGCTGATGGACACTCAGGGTGTTTGCAGTTGGGACCGTCTCAAATAGAGGCGTTACGAACATTTTATACAAATGGACAAAATGGACATATGCTTTTGTTTCTTTTAAGGAAATACGAGGGAGCAGAATGGCTGGCTCATGTGGTAGATGCATATTTGACGTTTTAAGCAATTGTCAAACTGTTTTCCACAGTGGTTGTACTGACCCCCACTCCCACCAGCAGTGAAGGAGAGCCCCAGTTCCCTCATGTTCTTGCCAGCACTTGGTAGGATCTGTATTTTTAACGTTAGCCTTTTCAGTAAGTGTGTGGTGATACCATATTGTGGCTTTAATTTGCCTTTCCCTAATGACAGATGACATTGCACATCATTTTCTGTGTGTGGTAAAGTGTGCATTCAAATAATTGGCCCATTTTTTACAAGTTGGGTTTTTTTTGAATATTGAATTTTGAGAGTTCTTTATATATTCTTTTTTTTTTTTTAAGATTTTATTTATTTATTTGAGAGAGAGAGAATGAGAGAGAGAGAACACATGAGAGGGGATAGGGTCAGAGGGCGAAGCAGACCCCCCTGCCAAGCAGGGAGCCCGATGCGGGACTCGATCCAGGGACTCCAGGATCATGACCTGAGCCGAAGGCAGTCGCTTAACCCACTGAACCACCCAGGCGCCCCAGAGTTCTTTATATATTCTTGATACAGTTTCTTCACCAAATAAATGAATTGCAGATATTTTCTCCTAGTCTGTTCATTCTCTTCATGGTATCTTTTGAAAGGCAGAAGTTTTCTGTTTTGATAAAGCCCAGTTTCCCAATGTGTTCTTTTAATGTATCTTGCTTTTGATTTCTTAGGAATAGTTGCCTCTAACCCAAGGTCACAGAGGTGGTTTTCTAGAAAATGTTTTAGCTTTAGGCTTTACATTTAGGCCTGTGACTCATTTTGAGTTAATTTTTGTATGTGATGTGCTTAATGAATTTTTAGTAGGTAAAATAAAAATATTGCTGATTATAAATTCTCCTCTTGTTACCTAGGTGAAGTTGCTGAGAGTGCTTGAAAATAATAACATCATAGATTTTTTTTTAAATGACTTAGGCATGTTAATAAGCCAGACCGATATTACCACACTAATTAGTCTGAATTAGTAAGTTAAAATAACGGTGTGCAATAATTTAAACAATACAGCTTTTCAGAATTTTTTTTTTTTTTTTAAGATTTTTATTTATTTGTGTGAGAGAGAATGAGAAACAGAGAGCATGAGAGGGGGGAGGGTCAGAGGGAGAAGCAGACTCCCCGCCGAGCAGGGAGCCCGATGCGGGACTCGATCCCGGGACTCCAGGATCATGACCCGAGCCGAAGGCAGTCGCTCAACCGACTGAGCCACCCAGGCGCCCTAGCTTTTCAGAATATTTTAAATAGATCATATCTGTGCAGCTCTGAACACTGAGGGTGCCAATTTTGAAGCCAGACGACCAGCCTTTCTCCCAGGTTTTTTAGACAATTAACTAGTTGTGTAGACCATGAAAAATTATTATGACAAATTGTTGAATCCCTGGGCCTCTGTTTCTACAGCTGTAAAACACAGAAGTTAGATGAATTTTTAAATTGACAATGTGTAGGTCTGCTGACTAGAAGAGGGGCAGGTTGTTAAGAATCCTTATATCCATCTTGGTAGCAATAATTGGCTAGATTGAATAGATGTCCCTCATCTGTATATATCTCATTTTTCAAGGGTGTGTCGATAGCATTTTGACGGACAGAGAGCTTAAGGATTCAAAAGGGCTATGACTTCCTAGTAATGCTGTGTCGTGTATGCATTTTTTTAAGATTTTATTTATTTGAGAGAGCTACAGAGAGAGCACAAGCGGGGGCGGCAGGGTCAGAGGGAGAGGGAGAAGCAGATTCCCCGCTGAGCAGGGAGCCCGATACAACACGGGCTTGATCCCAGGACTCTGCAGGGCTCGATCCCAGGACCCTGCGATCATAACCTGAGCCAAAGGCAGACTCTCAACTGACTGAGCCACCCAGGTGCCCTGCACATACGCATTTTTGTAGTCAGAGTACAACAATGCAATGACTATCTGCTTGGAAAACTGTGAACTTTATTCTTACTAGTAAAAGGTATTCTTAGTCATGGTAACTTGAAACCCCCAGCTAAAGGGTCTTTTGTTAAGGTTCTTTCAAGCTTTGAGGTGAATGAGGGCATGGTGTCACACACCGGTCAGCAGTCGTGGTTAGTGGATTTCAGTGTTGCAGAGATGCCGGTTTAGATGATTCCAGTCCGAGGTGACGGAACGCCTGGATTCTGCTCCCTGGCCCCTGACAGTGTTCCTTATTCTGCTTGATCCATGTTGCTGATGGTTCAGAAGGTGGTGAGGGAGCTAGATAGAGTGATGCATGTCACACTTAGAATGTATTTGTAGCTCGGGCTTTCCTGAAGGATAGAGTTAGAATCTATCATCTGAGTATTCTGTAATATGTACTAGTTTGGAAACCCTCAGAAACCTGTTAATCAACAGGTAATTAGGGTAAAAATAAACATCCCTGTAAGGACTGGTGCGTGGCCCATATGCTGCTCTATACCTATTTTTTACTAACAACTACATGTATGTATACAAACCTATCATAGACAACATTTAAAATTGCTTGGATTCTGCACTTAGCACATTTTATTTTATTTTATTTATTTTAAAAAAGATTTTATTTGAGGGAGAGAGTGAGCACGAGCGAGAGAGCACAAGCAGGGGGAGCGGCAGACAGAGGGAGAAGCAGGCTCCCCGCCAAGCAGGGAGCCCCATATGGGGCTCGATCCCAGGACCTGGGATCATGACCTGAGCCGAAGGCAGATGCTCAACTGACTGAGCCACCCGGGCGCCCCGAACTTAACCCATTTTATTTTATTTTATTTTTTTAAAGATTTTATTTATTTGACAGAGACACAGCGAGAGAGGGAACACAAGCAGGGGGAGTGGGAGAGGGAGAAGCAGGCTTCCCGCGGAGCAGGGAGCCCGATGCGGGGCTCGATCCCAGGACCCTGGGGTCATGACCTGAGCCGAAGGCAGACGCCCAACAACTGAGCCATCCAGGCACCCCAACTTAACCCATTTTAATATAACTATTTTCCTTTGCAATCCTATGAATTTTATCTTATGCATTTACAGTATTTGTTTTGAGAGGAAGTTTGTAGGGTTCACCCCGGCATAACACAGATAATGAATGGCCGTGTCTACAGCCACGTCTTCACCTCCCTGCCCGAGGTAACAAGTCTGCCGTCTTGGTAAGGGGTGCCGCAGCTCCAGGCATCTGGTTGTCTCATCAGAGAACCATTTCCCTCCAGGGAGGTGATTCGATGGTTGAGTGGGAAGCCACCCTGCCAGGACCTCAGGGGTCCACAAAGGTGAGCTCGCGTTTAGGCCAGCTGGGAAAGGCCACCGAGAATAAGCCTGTCAGCCGCTGCATCATGTGGCATTCTTGGCCCGTGGAGCTTGTGTGTGACTGATTTGGGGGACATCAGTGGAGTTTTGTTGCCCCTCTCGGGTATCTAGTAAGTCGAATCTCCATCACTTGCATTTGTGTTGTCGATCTGCAGTTCTGGCAGGTGGGAGCGGGACGGGGCACAGACGGCTTGGAGTTCTGGTGAATCCTCACGTCCCTTTCTGCACAAGTGTGGAAAGAGAGGTCAGGGAATGCTTGAAAATTTGCGGAGGGTGTAGAGCTGGGCCAAGGGGCGGTAGTTCGAGCAGCGTGTCCTCTCTCCTGGCATCCTGTGGGTAAGCCAACACCTTCGGTGATTTCATGGCCTGGGTGTACACATCGTTTGCGGCCTTTATCATCGGGGATGAAAAGGATTTGTGTCTGTCTCCCTTCCAAGGCAAAGAGTTCCAAAAGGATAAGCACAGGTGTCTTATTTTTGTTTCACAGGGTACCTGGCACGATATGGTTGGTTTTTGTTTTTTTTTTTAACTGAGTGAATATTGACTATAATAGGCTATTTTCTCATGTAAAATGAAATTTCCCAGGGCTTGTCATCTCAGCTCTTCAGGATATAAGTGGGAAAGATTTTTCCCAAGTTAGTTCTTAGAGTGAATAATGAACAGACCCAAACTGGAATCACTCCCGAACATTCTGTAGCAAACACCTGCCACAGGTGAGTTCATTCTCTTAGCGGTGGACACTTGGTTTGCTCCAGCTCTCTACTCTCCCAAAACAAGGACAAAACAAACAGCAGCCGCAAATGCATTGGCGATCCATGTCGGTGAATTTCCCTGGGATCCGTGGTTGCCTGGGAGGATTTGCTGGGGTGGGGGTGCGTACGTGACGTGACAAGACACTAACAGATGACAGGCCACAGTGGTCATTCTCCTTTATAGTCACAGAAGCTGTGGATGAGATGTCTTCTTAGAAAGGGAGGAATTTGAAGGCAAAGATTTTGGAAAAATAACTTTGGGGCTTCCCTTGGTCAGGTTCAGGGTCCCAGCCCAGTGATTAGCATATCTGATTAGCATATTGGGTTAAGGACGACCTCCATGGACTAGAACTATCTTTTAGAAAACTCCTTATAACTCTAGGATTTCAACATTCTACATGCATATTAGACATTCAATTTTAATTATATAGTAATCTAAGAAAATCTGATGCTAGGAATGTCTGAAAAGTGGGCGTTTGCCACTTGGAACTGAAATACTAGATTGTCCTTTTGTCAGAGTTACAAGTGTCCACCCTGATTGGTGAGCTCTCATTGCTGACCCTGCGTGGTAGGCTACCATCTCGGGGCTGCTTTCCCTGCTTGGATGCAGTGCAGTTCAAGGTTGGTGCATGGTTGGGAAGTTCTCTGCCTAAATTAGTTCCATTATTTCCCGAGTCTCAGCCCATTAACCAATTTGGTCCAAAGGCCAGGAAGAGAAATGGCATTCTCGAAACATTATTAGCATTTTGCGGTGAATGCTAACTACTGTACATTTACAGCCGATTAAGTTTCACGCTCTCTATTTTATTATGGATTATGACAGGGATTTTGAGATGGAGTTCTGTTAAATAATAAATAGAACCAGCAAGGTCATTTTCTACCTGACCAAAGGAAAACTTTGCAGCAAGAAGCCATGAATTAAGAAACAGGTTTGGTTAAGTGTCTCAGGAGGAGGGAGGGATTCAGGTTTTTCCGAATCAAACAAATATCAAACAGATAATTGGCAATGACATGTGAATATCACCTATTATTTATTGCCAATGAGTTGACGTATTGTATCCCACCAAAAATTTGATGAAGTTGTGGTTTGAAGCTGAGGTCTCAAAGTGGTGGCCCACAGGTAACTTAGGCCCACATATGTGCTTTTTTGGCCAGATTATGTTTAAAAGTATTTTTAAATTGGTTGCATTATTTGAAAATCACAGGATTTGACGTAAAAATTCAGCTTTGGGGCAACACTAAGTTTTTATTTCTGCTTTGTAACAGTTTGCTGTAGCTGACTGCTGGCTGCCCCCAGCCTTTGGGGCATTTTTCGTTCCCTATGCCGCCTGCTTCCCTCATTTATGTTGACTCCCTTGACCCTGCAGTATAAGCAATTGAGTTTGAGGGCCTTGACTCACATGTTCAAGAATAAAGATAAAAATAACCAGAAGATTTTCTTTCAAGTTTCAAGCATTGCTGTCTGTCATTTATAGCACACTGGTTGGGTCTGGGCTCCAGGATCAAAATTACCTGGAAACGAAAGCTGGTTTCTTCCAGATTAGCTGTGTGACCTTAAGCAGATGACTTAACCTCTCTGAACACTAGTTTCCTCAGTTGAGAAAGCAATTGTGTGTACCTTGTAAAGTTGCAGTGAGGATTCCATTTGCATCTGTGTGGATGTGTGTCCATTAAACACGGACACACTCAAACATACCCATACTACTTACAATAGCGCCTCCTTCATGCTAACCCATTAAATATTTTTATATACGATTTTGTTGAAAAAGAAAATGTAATTGGTAAATAAAAGAGTAATTTCTCATTTTCCCATCAACTGAGAAAGGCATGAGGTAGTATTTTTGCTTCACACAGGTGTTCCTTAAAATGGTGGGTACACTAGGTTGATAGTATTATTAACTTCACTATAACATAATTACAAAAAGGATACTATGAAAGCTGTTGGACAGGATCCTGTTCTTGATACCCTTCTAAGCACTGAGACTCGAGGAGATGGTACATATATGAAGGATGACAAGCATTTCCACGAAGCAGTATCTCAAATGAGTGAGCCTTGTTCCTCATACGGGAATCTGATGGCTTTATGCGAGAGAAGTTAGAGATAATGCCCCACTGATGGATAGGGTGAGCAGGACCCGACCGTCCACAGCGGGGAGGGAAAGGATCACTCTCGTTGGAGGCAGCATCTTGTGGTGGTGTGTGGTGTTTGATAAGCTGATGGAGAGTCAGGAATCTGATTTAAATTACTGAGTGATGGAGTGAGAGGGAGATAAATTGGTCTGCTCTAGTCCTCACATCCGCTCTTGACTAGAGTCAGAGCTTAATATATTGTATTTCCTCAGATAATACAGCTTTTTCCTATCTCTCTCCCTTTAAAAACAATAATGTTGGCTTCCAGAGCTGTTCGGTGCTAAAACCAAATGCTATTTCTGTGTAGTTTTTGTCTCTGGAGCTGTAACACTGAAGGAAAATTAAGAACATTTTACTATATTATGTGTGTGTGTGTGTGTGTGTATGTGTATATATATTTGTAAATAAGTCTTTATGCATTTGTATTGCACAGTGTACTTCTGCATAACTTATTTTTAGGTAACAAACTAGTAGAGCAATCATAGTATGTAAAACCCATTTTTAATTTCAATGATTTGAAATCATTTTGGTGGCAATTAAGAACATTATCTGGGAGTGAAAGGTTGACATCCATGGTTTCTCGTTAGCTAACATCTAATATTATTTCCTGTTTATCCTCTTTTCAAATTAGTTCCGTACCTTAGGGTACAGGCATTGTTTTTCCATCCTTGCGACACTCCATGGATGCTTGATGTGCTGAGCAAAGTGACAGGCTGTGATGCTCCTTTATTGAGAGGGACTTTGTCTTTTAGATGTACTGTACTGTATTATTTAGATGTACTGTATTATTTAGATGTGCCACCAGCATATCTTTGAGTTTTCAGAAGTGGCTGTGTGGCAACATTTTGACAGTTTGTGTGAATTGGAGGAACTCACCGAATGCCCCTGTGACAGGGATGCTCATTGCCACACTTTGAACATGGAGCAGGTGCACAGAAGATGATAATAAGAATGCTCTGGGAATTTAAGTTTAATTCAAGAAGAATGCTATTTACATGATGATGAGTTTAGTTGATAGAAATGATTATTATGATATTAGTAACAGGCACTGAGCCACATCATCTGCCTTATACATGTCCTGTTTGATTTCCTCCCCGATCCTGGAGGTCTGTGTTGTTATCCCTACACATTTGCACTGAGGCTCAGACCCATTCAGTGACCTGAGGTCTAATTGGTATTTATTTATCCGTATGAATGCTGAAAACCATATTTTGGGTTGAGTGCCTTTTCCAGAACTGATGAGTCCTAGAAGTAAAAGTGGCCCCATAATACCTGTTTTCCAGCTCAGGATTCCTGCCTGAGTACTACTCGTAGGAGTTAATTTAAAAATCATGTGATGGTTACTGCTACAAATGGAGCCTATGAATTCTGTTAACCCAAGAGGCTGCTTAGTGGGTTGAAGATCTAGGTCAAGAGAAGTTTCTATAGGACTCTGGAAGAATGTTCTAAGTGGGAATAGTCAGACAAGTTAGGTGTGTTTGGGAACGTATTGATCTTCAGAGAGGGACATTGTGTAAGGGAACATAGCGGCCAATTCCTTTGTGCAGCATTATTCATGGACTCTCAGAATGATCCTCTATTCTATTTTTTGACTAAATAAGATACAAATAATACAGCAATGATATTTTGAAACCTTCAGAAAGATAAAGTTGCCTTAGACCTTCTAGTCCTCTTTGCGCATGTGCCCCTATCCAATTTTGTCCTCAGAGACAAAGCTCCTTGAATCCTGGCTCCTAAGAATTCCACGATCCGTGTTACAATTTTTATTCTGCTGTGAGTTTGAGACCAAGGGTTAGGATTGTAGGTTAATGAGAGTGATGTCGTGTGTATTCTGATAGTTAGAAGTTAAATGTAGAGATTTTGTGTTGAAAAGTTAGGACTGATTCTTGCAGAACTTCGTAGGATGTTTTGTGTTCTTTCGAGGCTGTGTTCCAGGCGTTTGAGGTTGTTGGAAAGTGGACTTCTGTGGAGGTAAAATTGTTCACTTTTCTTTAAAGGTGGTTAGGAGAGGAAACACACAAACCAAACCCCACAAAAAAAAAAAACAAAACAAAACCAGAGAGAACATATTAGAAGATACTCGGTAGGGCACCTGCGTGGCTCACTTGGTTGAGCATTGGGACTCTTGATTTCGGCTCAGGTCATGATCTCAGGGAAGTGAGACTGAGCTTTGCATTGGGCTCCATGCTCAGTGTGGAGTCTGCTGGAGATTCTTGCTCTCCCTCTGCCCCCTGCCCCCACATCGTGCCCCTCTCCCCCCGCCGCCAATTGCTTACACGTGCATATGTGCTTTCTTTCTGTCTCTCTCTCAAGAAAAGGATACTTGGTGATTTTTTTTTTTTTTTTAAGCTCAAATGAGAAGCAAAGATCATTCAATCACTAAGGCTTTAATCATGTATCTTTTCCTTGCTCCAAGTAAGCTGGGTGAGAGTCTAAGAATTGCAGGACTTGGTGTCTGCCCACAAGGAGCTCAGAGGAGCAATGGGCGAATGTGTAACATTTTGACGATTAGTGAAGATGTATATGATTCTAGTATATTCTCCACACAGCACGTTATGTCACTTCCCTGCTTGTAACCCTCTAGTGTCTTCCCATGACCTTAGAATAAAGCCCATACTCCTTCCCATGACCTCCAAAGCTCTGTCAGACCCGGGCCCTGATTATATCCCTCACATCATCTCTTGCAGTTGTCCTCCTTACTCCCTTTGTCCCAGCCATGCTGGCCTCCTTCCTGTTCCTCAAAGAATGCTCTCATGTCAGGCTTGTGTTCCTTTTGCCTTGAACCCACTTTCGTGTTCACCCTCCTATTTCACTGAGGACTTGGCTTAAACGCTACCTCTTCAGGTACCCCCTGTCCTGCCATATTACTCTCCTACCCTTTATCCTGCTTTGTAATTCTTTATGGAAATCATAATTATCTGACAACCTAGTATATTTTTATTTATTTATTTATTTATTTATTTATTTATTTATTTATTTTCTCTCAATGAAGGAGTGCTCACAATTACATCCCCCGAATAGCACCTGGTACGTAGTAGGTGCTCAGTAAATAGTTGTTAAATCAGTGAATGAGATCTAAAATATGAAGCTGTCACTGTACCCTATTTATTTCCATATTCCCTGAGCCCACAAATACGCTTAGCAATAGTAGTAGAAGTAAAAGCTAACATTTATTGAGGCTTGCTACACTCCAGGCACTGTTGCATGTCATACTACTAGATCTGTTTGGAAGGCAGCTATGCTCACCACTATTACCACCAACGCTACTAGATCTGTTTGTACAGCTAGGGAAACTGAGGCACAGGAATTGAGCAACCAGCCCAAAGTCATGCAAGTAGTAAGTAGAGGATCCAGAATGACTCAGCCCTGGGCATTTTTCCATCCTTTAACCACCTTGCTGTACTGTCTTTGCCAACAGTAGGCATTCAATAAATATTTATTGCATTGAAATGAATAATTAATAAAGGGCCATATCATGGAAAACAGATGGCAAGAGACTAGAGGAAAATATAGAGGAGTGCTGATTGCATTGTATAAATTAGAAGTAGGGTAGGAATTAGCAAAGGGAGTGACCCAGGAAAGGTAGAGGTCATGGCCTGACCTCACCTCACAGGAGAGATGGGACTTATCCAGATTTTAAGAACAAATTTCTTCTAGTAGGCAGAGAGGAGGAAAGGTGGGCATTCCAGGGAAAATTAATAATAAATGATAAATCATGCATTTAAAATATTACTTAAAATAAACTTGAAGTTAATAGAAGGAAGATGAATGTTACAGAGTCACACTTTCTTGTATTAAAAACACAATTGGGGTTGCCTGTGTGGCTCATCAGTTAAGTGTCTGCCTTCAGCTCAGGTCATGATCCCACGGTCCTGGGATCAAGCTCCTGCATCAGGCTCCACGCTCAGTGGGGAGTCAGCTTTGAGGATTCTCTTACTCTTCCCCCCTCTATGCGCATGTGCTTTCCCACTCTCTCTCTCCCTTTCTATTTGAGAAAGAGCGGGAGAGAGAGTGAGTACAATATTGGGGGAAGGGCAGAGGGAGAGGGAGAAGCAGACTCCTGGCTGAGCAGGGAACCTGACTCAGTGTGGAGTGGGGTTGGGGGGTGGCTGGATCCTAGGACTCTGAGTCATGACCTGAGCTGAAGGCAGACACTTAACCGACTGAGCCACCCAGGTGCCCCATAAATAAATAAATCTTCAAAAAAAAGAAAAAAACCCACACAACTGATTCATATCTATTAACACTTGAAGATTTATTTTTACAACACTAGCAGGGGAAAAATGTTTTTTTCCCCCTTAGTTCTGTAGTAGGTAATAATAATAATTAAGGCTAATAGATATGTAAACATTGTGACACTCCAACTTTATATCCATTTGACATAAATTAAAGTGTAATTTACTTAGAAATCACATAGCTTTGTACATTATTACCATGTTCTTGCAAAAGATTCAAGTGAATCACAACTGAACTTTCACATTTCTGGTTTAAGAACCCTCAGTTTTCCTTTGAAGGGAGAAGAGTTTATTAAGAAGGAATTATTTCAGAACACTGTAGGGGAAACACGTAGGGTTTTTAGATCCAAAAGGATTATCTAGTCTGATCATGAATATGAGGGAGGTTTTTTTCCCCCCACCCAGAGCTCACATGACCTGAGGGCTCAGTCTTGCTAGTTACCTTTCTTTTTGGTAGATGATGATGATGATACATTGAGGAAGATGTGATAATGTTTGGAAACTTGGTTAGTGAATTTCAATGACTAAGGATTCAGGCTTAGTGAATCTGAAAAGAAATTGATCATGAGTGCCTACTGACTTTTAGGCTGAGCTGAAGCTTAGCCAATTAAATTCAATTCAAACCTTGTGATTGGAGTTTTGGGAGGCCCCCTATTCAGGTCTGACCTGGTTGAGAGAGAGCTGCAGAGTCAGGCAAGTGGAGATGAGCGCATTGCCTTGGGCACTGGAAAATTTGTTGGAGAATGTGCTTTTGGGTCTGCAGCCGAACTCACAAGTGCAGTTAGTGAGATGCCTGGTTCTTCCTAATACTATCTGGCTTGAAACAGTCCCCTCCCTGTAAAGGAGCCCTTCTTGGTCTCCCTGTTTCTGTCTTGGCCTTACTCAGTCTTGAGACTTCAGAGGCAGTGTTGATTCATCATTTCTTCTGTTTCTCACTCATTGTGTGCTAAGACCTCAAGTAGGGATTCTCAAAGAGTGGTCTGTGGCCACTTGCATCAGAATCACCAGGAAGCTATTAGAACACACATTCCTGGGCTCCCACTCAGATGTACTGAGATAGAATCGTTTGGTCTGAGCCTAGGAATCTGAATTTTTAAGAAGGTCATTCTGAGGCGTGCTGAAATTTACTCACCCCAGTCCCATAAGTTTGACCTTAATCTTACTCTTGAAACTATCTCTACTTCTGCTGCCACCATCTGAGGGTCCAGTCCCATTTATCTCTCCCCCAGGTTGCTTTCCCCTCTAAGCTTGCTACTACACCATATCAGTAAGTTTTAAAATTAGATAACCCAATTTCTTGCCTTCCCTTAAGTGTTTAGTGTGAGTGCACTGTACTTATTTGAAGGTATAGGAGTCTTTAGTGATCAGATGGAATTTGAAGAGGAGGGTGTAGATCCTGGTGGTTTTACAGTGAAGGAGGCAATTTCTCAGCACTATGGGAAATGGCGACCAGCAAGCCAGACACCCTCTAGAAAGACTGACGAGTGGGGAGGGGATGCAATAGAGGAACCTGTTGAGAGACGGCCAAGAAGCTGGTCAATAGTGGATCATTTGGGAGAGAAGATGTTGAGTGAGACAATGTGAATGAAAGTTGTTTTTTTTTTTTAATTTTTTTTTTAAGATTTTATTTATTTGCGAGAGAGAGAATGAGAGAGAGCATGAGAGGGAGGAGGTAAAAGGGAGAAGCAGACTCCCTGCTGAGCAGGGAGCCTGATGTGGGACTCGATCCTGGGACTCTAGGATCATGACCTGAGCCGAAGGCAGTTGCTTAACCAACTGAGCCACCCAGGCGCCCGAAAGTTGGGGTTTTGAGGAAGGACTGGTGATTAGTTGATGCTTGTAACAGAGGACTCCAAGACTTAATGACTTAATACATTTTATTATGTCATGACTGCAGATCAGCAATCAGGCACACTTGGTTAGGGCACAGTTCTCCACATGGATCGGGTTGCTTGGTGGTATTCAGATGACATCTGGGCTAGTGCGAAAGATTTAAGGTAGCTTCACTCATGTTTCCCCCACTTGGGTGGACAGCTGGGAGCCTGAACTCAGCTGCGTCTCTTTGCATATAGTTTCAGTGTCTCTCCATGTACTTCTTAATACCATCTCAGGGCTCGAGACCAAGCTTTCCAAAAGCCAGGGAGTAGAAGTTGTCAGTCTCTTGAGGCCTGGGCCCAGAAATTGGCACAGGGTAATTCCTGAATATCCTAGTATTGGTCACATGGCACATTCATTTTCTAAGGGAAGGGACACAGACTCCATCTCTCTCTCTCAGAGGAATGTCAAAGCATTTGTGGCTATCTGTAACATGTCACAACGAGTTACCATCACATTTTAGATCAATCAATTGACCAAAAAGAATTTAAGAAATCTGAGAAGGAAATATGGATTTTTAAGTGAAATTCCTACTAGAATGGCTAAATAAAGATAAATAATGGAAAAACTATATTGCATTATATTCATCAGTAGTTTTTATTGCTCCTTTTCCCTGGAAGGATCGCCAATGCTAGAGGTAAGAAATCCATTTAAGGGACAACTTCTGGAGGAGTGTTCTTACTTTTTCTCCTTGGCAAACATCTAGGGAATCAAGTTGGTTTTTGTTAGGTGAGCTAATGAAATAGAAAGGAGACAGTATGCCACACTCCACACGCTATGAACGGCCATGTTCTCACCCTAAGATAGTCTTGCCTGAGGAAGTGGTTCAGGAGCTAGGACCTCTGTTTTGGGATAGGGAGTGGTGTAGTGCAGGCTTCACTGCCTCTGGAGGTGGCAGTAGAAATTATTGCCCGAGGCGTTGGCACTGGATGTGGAAGATGTTAAAAGGGACCATTGAGGGGATGAGGAAGTAACACAGTTAAATAGGCCTGCCCATTTTTTTTTTTAAGACTTTATTTATTTGAGAGAGAGTGAGAGCGAGTGCCAATGGTGGGGAGGGTGGTAGAGGAGCTGAGGGAGAAGGACAAGCAGACTCAATGCTGAGTGCAGAGCTCCATGTGGGGCATGACACAGGGCTCGATCTCATGACCCTGAGACCAGGACCTGAGCTGAAATCGAGAGTTGGAGGCTCAACCAACTGAGCCACCTATATGTGTCCCCCTGCCCCCCTTTTTTGTTTTTAAAGATTTATTTATTTATTTTGGAGAGAGAACATGAGAACCCAAGCAGGGGGCGGGGCAGAGGGAGAGAATCTTCAAGCAGACTCCATGCTAAGCCGGCGCCCACGACCCATGAGATAATGACTCGACCTGACACCAAGGGTTGGACACTCAACTGACTGGGCCACCCAGGTGCCCCAGGCCTCCCCACTTTTCCCTTTAAGGGTTCATGGAACCATTGCCACCAAGGTGAGTTGACCAACCATGGTCCGTGGAAAGGCCAAACAGCAGGATGAAAACACCAAGACATGTTCTACCTTATTGATTGAAGATGCCTGTTTCCTGGGGAAGAACCACATGGGTCACAGGAAACTACAGTTATATTTCATGCCTAAAGGACTAAAATGTATGAGTGGAGACCATGATTTTTATTTGCTGATAGATGACCAAGAGCAGAGAGAGGATACTGTGTGATTCATTTTCTCTCATGTCACGTCTGGCTTTGGAGTCCTGTGTAGGGTAGGGTCTCAGAAAATGCTGGGCAGATTATTATTATTATTTTTTAAGATTTTATTTATTTGACAGAGAGACACAGCGAGAGAGGTAACACAAGCAGGGGGAGTGGGAGAGGGAGAAGCAGGCTTCCCACGGAGCAGGGAGCCCAATGCTGGGCTCCATCCCAGGGCCCTGGGATCATGACCTGAGCCGAAGGTAGACGCTTAACGACTGAGCCACCCAGGCACCGCTGGGCAGATTAATTTTGCGTGTGTTGCACTTACATATGGAGAAGGTAGATATCCCGGGGTATTGCGGGGCGGTGTTGTGTGGCAGTTAATGGCCTAGGCACTGGAGCCAGACTTTGTTCAAATTTTGGTTTTGCCACTGAATAGCTGTGGAAACTCAGATTTGTTACTTAATGTAGTGTGTCTCAGTTTCCTGAACTATAAAATGGGGCTAATAATAACGTCCACCTTTTCGTGTAGATGTGGAGGTGAAATGTCATTGCATGTAAAGTGGACATAGTGCTATAAAAGAGATAGCTATTAGCAGCAGCAGCATTTAACTTTTCTAGAGAAGTTGCTAGCATTAGTTCTGGACACAAAGTAGGGACTTGGAAATATTTGGTGAGTGAATTCTTTTTTTTTTTTTTTTTTTTAAGATTTTATTTATTTATTTGACAGAGAGAGACAGAGAGGGAACATAGCAGGGGGAGTGGGAGAGGGAGAAGCAGGCTTCCCGCTGAGCAGGAAGCCTGATGCGGGGCTCCATCCCAGGACCCTGGGATCCTGACCTGAGCCGAAGGCAGACGCCCAACGACTGAGCCACCCAGGCGCCCCTGGTGAGTGAATTCTGTGTGTGTTTCACTTAACCTCTGGAGGACAAGTTCAAAGCAGGAACTGCATACAGTGGTGGTAAATGTTTCTAAAACATGTTACATATCTGGGAAATTAATGTGGATTTTATGACCCAGTGATTTCATACTTTATTGTGCTCAAATCTCCTAATTGGTAATTGGTGGCCTTTTGAGAAGCTCAGTTCCTCTCACACCATCCAGTAGATCAATTGGAGGTGACAGTGTATGAATTGTGTAGAGAGATAGTGATAGTGATTGTGATTTAGCTCAGGGGCTGGTGGCCATGAGCTGTCAGGGAAGAAAGGCAAGAACAATGCCTCAACTTTTGCATCAACATGGATGGAACTGGAGGAGATGATGCTAAGTGAAATAAGTCAAGCAGAGAAAGTCCATTATCATATGGTTTCACTTATTTGTGGAACATAAGGAATAGCATGGAGGACATTAGGAGAAGGAAGGGAAAAATGAAGGAGGGAAATGGGAGAGGGAGATGAACCATGAGAGACTATGGACTCTGAGAAACAAACTGAGGGTTCTAGAGGGGAGGGGGGTGGGGGGATGGGTTAGCCTGGTGATGGGTATTAAGGAGGGCACGTACTGCATGGAGCACTGGGTGTTATAGGAAAACAATGAATCATGGATCACTACATCAAAAACTAATGATATACTGTATGGTGACTAACCTAATAAAATAAAAAAAACAAAAACGAACAATGCCAGGCGATTGTGGGACTGCAGAGACTTAATGCAAATTAAAAGGTGTGTGTGTGTGTGTGTATTCTTTAAGAGCACCTTCTATTTGGGCTTATAAAGGAAGCCTTTAGAGTTTTGTACTTAATTCAGTGTTATTGTCTTGACAACAGGGGTGGGGAATGTGAGACAGGGCAAGTCCAGGATTAGAAAGCAAATTCACTTGGTCCAGTATTTTAGGAACTAATAGTACCTAAAGCAAGAGTGGCTGATAGTTGGTCAGTCTAACTGTGGTTGGGGCAGTAAGCCCAGGGAAGGCTTTGGCAGGCATGTTGGCTCCCAGAGGCAAACCACAAAAGGCTTCTTCTCATGTAGGAAGAGTGTTTGCTGCTAAACTGTGGAACTCTAATTTTTCCATGTGGGGAAGGCCTAGGGCTCTTTTTGTTTCCCCTTCTCCATCACCATATAGGTTATATGTCAGTGTCATCAACCAGCTTCTTAGTAATGAATGAAACGGAGTATAACAGCTTTATTTTGAAAAGCCACGTGTGTTCTCTTGAGCATTTCTTGGAGAGACTACTTACCTAGGCTCACAAATGGTCTATCTCAAACCAGTAAAGTGGTGAGAATGATTTCTGGCCACAGAGTTCACTGATACAGCCCATGTTTGTCACGGGGTCCTTCTGTCTCTCAATCTCTATCTTTTCTTGAGACTTTAACTTGAGGGAACAAAGCATCTCTTTGGAGAAAAGACAGTGTTCTATCACAGCTTCTACCTGGAAACAAAAGAAGGTGAATGGGAGAGTCTAACAAAGCTGCTTCTCCCTCAGGCTTTCTGCCAGTAGTATATTCAGTCTGTGTGCACAACTTTTTTTTTTCCCTTTAAAAAAAAGATTTATTTATCCGTCAGGTGGGGAGGGGCAGAGGGAGAGCGAGAAAGAGTTTTTTTTTTTTTACTTATATCGCAGTGTTTTTTAAAAATTTTTTATTGTTAATCAGCATACATTACATCATTAGTTTTTGATGTAGTGTTCCATGATTCATTGTTTGTGCATAACACCCAGTGCTCCATGCAGAACATGCCCTCTTCTTTTTTTTTTTTTTTTTTTTAAGATTTAATTTATTTGCAAGAGAGAGAATGAGAGACTGAGAGCATGAGAGGGAGAGGGTCAGAGGGAGAAGCAGACTCCCTGCTGAGCAGGGAGCCCAGTGTGGGACTCCATCCCAGGACTCCAGGATCATGACCTGAGCCGAAGGCAGTCGCTTAAACAACTGAGCCACCCAGGCGCCCAGAACATGCCCTCTTTAATACCCATCACCAGGCTAACCCATCCTCCCACCCACCTGCCCTCTAGAACCCTCAGTTTGTTTTTCAGAGTCCATCGTCTCTCATGGTTCGTCTCCCCATCTGATTTCCCCCCCTTCATTCTTCCCCTCCTGCTATCTTCTTTTATTTTTTTTCTTAACATATATTGCATTATTTGTTTCAGAGGTACAGATCTGTGATTCAACAGTCTTGCATAATTCACAGTGCTCACCATAGCACATACCCTCCCCAATGTCTATCACCCAGCCACCCCATCCCTCTCACCCCACCTCCAACTCCAGCAACCCTCAGTTTGTTTCCTGCAATTAAGAATTCCTCATCAGTGAGGTCATATGATACATGTCTTGCTCTGATTGACTTATTTTGCTCAGCATAACACCCTCCAGTTCCATCCATGTCATTGCAAATGGCAAGATCTCATTCCTTTTGATGGCTGCATAATATTCCATTGTATATATATACCACATCTTCTTTATCCATTCATCTGTCGATGGACATCTTGGCTCTTTCCACAGTTTGGCTATTGTGGACATTGCTGCTATAAACATCAGGATGCACATACCCCTTTGGATCCCTACATTTGTATCTTTGGGGTAAATACCCAGTAGTGCAATTGCTGGATCGTATGTTAGCTCTATTTTCAACTTTTTGAGGAATCTCCATACTGTTTTCCAGAGTGGTTGCACCAGCTTGCATTCCCACCAACAATGTAGGAGGGTTCCCCTTTCTCCACATCCCCACCAACATTTGTCATTGCCTGACTTGTTAATTTTAGCCATTCTGACTGGTGTGAGGTGGTATCTCATGGAGATTTTGATTTGGATTTCCCTGACGCTAAGCAATGTAGAGCACTTTTTCATGTGTCTGTTGGCCATTTGGATGTCTTCTTTGGAAAAATGTCTGTTCACGTCTTCTGCCCATTTCTTGATTGGATTCTTTGTTCTTTGGCTGTTGAGTTTGAGGAGTTCTTTATAGATTTTGGATACTAGCCCTTTATCTGATATGTCATTTGCAAATATCTTCTCCCATTCTGTCGGTTGTCTTTTGGTTTTGTTGACTGTTTCCTTTGCTTTGCAAAAGCTTTTTATCTTGATGAAGTCCCAATAGTTCATTTTTGCCCTTGCTTCCCTTGCCTTTGGTGATGTTTCTAGGAAGAAGTTGCTGCAGCTGAGGTCGAAGAGGTTGCTGTCTGTGTTCTCCTTTAGGATGTTGATGGACTCCTGCCTCACATTTAGGTCTTTCAACCATTTGGAGTCTATTTTTGTGTGTGGTGTAAGGAAATGGTCCAGTTTCATTCTTCTGCATGTGGCTGTCCAATTTTCCCAACACCATTTGTTGAAGAGACTGTCTTTTTTCCATTGGACATTCTTTCCTGCTTTGTCAAAGATGAGTTGACCATGGAGTTGAGGGTCCATTTCTGGGCTCTCTATTCTGTTCCATTGATCTATGTGTCTGTTTTTGTGCCAGTACCATACTGTCTTGATGATGACAGCTTTGTAATAGAGCTGGAAGTCCAGAATTGTGATGCCACCAGCTTTGCTTTTCTTTTTCAACATTCCTCTGGCTATTCGGGGTCTTTTCTGGTTCCATACAAATTTTAGGATTATTTGTTCCATTTGTTTGAAAAAGTGGACGGTATTTTGGTGGGGATTGCATGGAATGTGTAGATTGCTCTAGGTAGCATTGACATCTTCACAATACTTGTTCTTCCAATCCATGAGCATGGAATGTTTTTCCATTTCTCTGTGTCTTCCTCAATTTCTTTCCTGAGTATTTTATAGTTTTCTGAGTACAGATCCTTTGCCTCTTTGGTTAGATTTATGCCTAGGTATCTTATGGTTTTGGGTGCAATTGTAAATGGGATGTAATTTCTCTTTTTTCTTTCTTGTTGTTGGTGTATGGGAATGCCACTGATTTCTGTGCATTGATTTTATATCCTGCTACTTGACTGAATTCCTGTATGAGTTCTAGCAGTTTTGGGGTGGAATCTTTTAGATTTTCCACATAAGGTATCATATCATCTGCAAAGAGTGAGAGTTTGACTTCTTTGCTGATTCAGATACCTTTGATTTCTCTTTGTTGTCTGATTGCTGTGGCTAGGACTTCTAATACTATGTTGAATAGCAGTGGTGAGAGTGGACATCCCTGCCGCGTTCCTGACCTTAGAGGGAAAGCTCTCAGTTTTTCCCCATTGAGAATGATATTCGCTGTGGGTTTTTCATAGATGGCTTTTATGATATTGAGGTATGTACCCTCTATCCCTACACTCTGAAGAGTTTTGATCAAGAAAGGATGCTGTACTTTGTCAAATGCTTTTTCTGCATCTATTGAGAGGATCATATGGTTCTTGTTCTTTCTTTTATTAATGTATTGTATCACATTGATTGATTTGTGGATGTCGAACCAACCTTGCAGCCCAGGGATAAATCCCACTTGGTCGTGGTGAATAATCCTTTTAATGTACTGTTGGATCTTATTGGCTAGTATTTTGGTGAGAATTTTTGCATCCACATTCATCAAGGATATTGGTCTGTACTTCTCCTTTTTGATGGGGTCTTTGTCTGGTTTTGAGATCAAGGTAATGGTGGCCTCATAAAATGAGTTTGGAAGTTTTCCTTCCATTTCTATTTTTTGGAACAGTCTTAGAAGAATAGGTATTAATTCTTCTTGAAATGTTTGGTAGAATTCCCCTGGGAAGCCATCTGGCCCTGGGCTTTTGTTTTTTGGGAGATTTTTGATGACTGCTTCAATTTCCTTAGTGGTTATAGGTCTGTTCAGGTTTTCTATTTCATCCTGGTTCAGTTTTGGTAGTTGATACATCTCTAGGAATGCATCCATTTCTTCCAGGTTATCTAATTTGCTGGCATAGAGTTGCTCATAATATGTTCTTATAATTGTTTGTATTTCTTTGGTGTTGGTTGTGATCTCTCCTCTTTCATTCATGATTTTGTTGATTTGGGTCATTTTTCTTTTTGATAAGTTTGGCCAGGGGTTTATACCATCATGTTAATTCTTTCAAAGAACCAGCTCCTAGTTTCGTTGATCTGTTCTACTGTTCTTTTGGTTTCTATTTCATTGATTTCTGCTCTGATCTTTATTATTTCTCATCTCCTGCTGGGTATAGGCTTTATTTGCTGTTCTTTCTCCAGCTCCTTTAGGTGTAGGGTTAGGTTGTGTACTTGAGACCTTTCTTGTTTCTTGAGAAAGGCTTGTATTGCTATATACTTTCCTCTTAGGACTGCCTTTGCTGCATCCCAAAGATTTTGAACAGTTGTGTTTTCATTTTCATTGGTTTCCATGTATTTTTTTAAATTCTTCTTTAATTTCCTGGTTGACCCATTCATTCTTTAGTAGGATGCTCTTTAGCCTCCATGTATTTGAGTTCTTTCCGACTTTCCTCTTGTGATTGAGTTCTAGTTTCAAAGCATTGCGGTCTTAAATTGGGAATAATCCCAATCTTTTGGTACCGGTTGGAACCTGATTTATGACCTAGGATGTGATTGATTCTGGAGAATGTTCCATGGGCACTAGAGAAGAATGTGTATTCCATTGCTTTGGGATGGAATGTTCTGAATATGTCTGTGAAGTCCATTTGGTCCAGTGTGTCATTTAAAGTCTTTATTTCCTTTTTGATCTTTTGCTTAGACGATTTGTCCATTTCAGTGAGGGGGGTGTTAAAGTCCCCCACTATTACTGTATTGTTGTCGATGTGTTTCTTTGCTTTTGTTATTAATTGCCTTATATAATTAGCTGGTCCCATGTTAGGGGCATAGATATTTACAATTGTTAGATCTTCTTGTTGGATAGACCCTTTAAGTAGGATATAGTGTCCTTCCTCATCTCTTATTACAGTCTTTGGTTTAAAATCTAATTTGTCTGAAAGAAGATTGCCACCCCAGCTTTCTTTTGGTGTCCATTAGCATGGTAAATGGTTTTCCACCCCCTCACTTTCAATCTGGGGGTGTCTTTGGGTGTAAAATGAGTCTCTTGCAGACAGTATATCAATGGGTCTTGTTTTTTAATCCAATCTGATAGCCTCTGTCTTTTGATTGGGGCATTTAGCCCATTTACATTCAGGGTAACTATTGAAAGATAGGAATTTAGTGCTATTGTATTGCCTGTAAGGTGACTGTTACTGTATATTGTCTGTGTTCCTTTCTGGTCTATGTTGCTTTTAGGCTCTCTCTTTGCTTAAAGGACCCCTTTCAAGATTTCTTGTAGGGCTGGTTTCATGTTTGCAAATTCCTTTAGTTTTTGTTTGTCCTGGAAGCTTTTTATCTCTCCTTCAATTTTCAATGACAGCCTAGCTGGATATAGTATTCTTGGCTGCATATTTTTCTCATTTAGTGCTCTGAATATATCCTGCCAGTCCTTTCTGGCCTGCCAGGTCTCTGTGGATAGGTCTGTTGCCAATCTAACGTTTCTACCATTGTAGGTTACATATCTCTTCTCCCGAGCTGCTTTCAGGATTTTCTTTTTGTCTGTGAGACTCGTAAGTTTTACTATTAGATGTCGGGGTGTTGGCCTATTTTTATTGATTTTGAGAGGGGTTCTCTGTGCTTCCTGGATTTTGATGCCTGTTTCCTTCCCCAAATTAAGGAAGTTCTCTGCTATAATTTGGTCCAATATACCTTCTGCCTCTCTCTCTCTTTCTTCTGGGATCCCAATTATTCTAATGTTGTTTCGTCTTATGGTATCGCTTATCTCTCGAATTCTGCCCTCGTGATCCAGTAGTTGTTTATCTCTTTTTCTCAGCTTCTTTATTTTCCATCATTTGGTCTTCTATATCACTGATTCACTCTTCTGCCTCATTTATCCTAGCAGTTAGCGCCCCCATATTTGACTGCACCTCATTGATAGCCTATTTGATTTCTACTTGGTTAGATTTTAGTTCTTTTACTTCACCAGAAAGGGTTTCTCTAATAACTTCCATGCTTTTTTCAAGCCCAGCTAGTATCTTTAAAGTCATGATTCTGAACTCTATATCCGACATCATACTAATGTCCGTATTGAGTAGGTCTCTGTCAGTCGGTACTACCTCTTGTTCTTTTGGTTGAGGTGATTTTTTTCCATCTTGTCATTTTGTCCAGAGGAGTATAGATTAATGAGAGAACAAAATGCTAGCAGGGTAACAATGTCCCCAGAAAATATACTCTAAACAAATCATGAAAGACCTGAAGCAGTGGGAAAAGAAAGGGAAAGAGAGAAAAAAGAAAAAGAAAAAAAAAAAGGAAGAGAAAAAGATAAAGATAAAAACAAACAAAAACAGAACAAACAAAAAAACCCAGAATATGATCAAATATGATCAGCCTGGTATATAGATCACTGCCACCCACTAGATTTTGGGTGTATTTTGGTCTGTTAGAAGAAAGTGCCTCTCAAAATTTTAAAGAAAGGAAAACTTATATATGTACAAAAATAAGGGTTGATACGATGAAGGGAGGGAATATGACTGTAAAGATGGAAATTATAAAATATTTTATAAAAGGAATTGATAAGTTGTTTGAAAAAAGAAAGAAGAGGATTTAATAAAAAAAAAAGAAAAAAAAGGGAGAGAATGTGATCAGGCAGGGGAGTAGAAAAAAACCATACACTAGAGATTTAGGGTATATTTTGATCTGTTAGAAGAAACTCTCAAAATTTTAAAGATAGAACAACTTACATATATATGCCAAAAATACAGGTAACTACTATGAAGGGATAGAATATGACTCTAAAAATGAAAAATAAAAATGTTTTTTAAAAAAGGGATTGATAAGATGTTGGTTGAAAAAGGGAAAAAGAAAAATTAAAAAAAAAAAACCGTTAAAAAAAAATTAACTTTCAAAGACTAAAGAATCATGGTAAAAAAGCCATGGATTCTATGTGCAGTATTCCCATAGCGCCGGAGTTCTGCTGTTCTCATTGATCGGTAAACTTGGTCTTGTCTGGCTGTTCTCGCTGATCTTCTGGGGGAGGGGCCTGTTGCCGTGGTTCCCAAATGTCTTTGCTGGAGTCGGAATTGCCCAGTCCTTGCCGGTCCGGGCTAAGTAATCCACTCGGGTTTGCTCTCGGGAGCTTTTGTTCCCTTTGAGCTTTCCATACAGCTTTGAAGGTGGAGAGTGAAAATGACGGCCTCCCAATCTCCGTCTCGGAGGAGCTGAGAACTCGGGGCCCCACTCCTCAGTGAGCCCCCGAGAAAAGCTGTCAGTCTCTCCCGTCTCCCTGGTCTCCGGCCGCACTGCGTGCTCACCCGGCCTGTGACCAAGTGTTTCTATCTCTGGCACCCGACCCCATGTGGAGTCTCCAAACCCAGCAGATCCCTGTGGTGCGCTCCCACGCCGCTCCTCCTGGGGGAAGAAGGGGAGTCTCCCCGGATCTGCCGCTTGTTGGGTCCCTGCTGGAGGAGCAGTGGCCCGACTGTGCTGTGGATCATGGTTTATGGCAACCCTGAGCTGAGGGCCTGTGCCTGGGCTCCATCTCTGCAGCCAGCTTCCCCGCCCTGATACCTGGGAGCTCTGCCGCACTCAGACACCCCCGGTCTTTCTGTGACCCTGAGGGTCCCGAGACCACACTGTCCTGCGAGGGTTTCACCCCCCGCTTAGCCACTGGAGTGACATCCCATAGTGGAGCCGACTTCTAGAAGTTCCCATTTTGTGCTCCACAGCTCTATCACTTGCCGGTATTGGCCAACGGAGACCCCTACCCCGCCGTCTGGCCTCCCGAATATTGCTTCGGATTCACTTCTCCGCACGTCCTACCTTCCAGAAAGGGTCACTTTTCTGTTCAGAGAGTTGTTGCTCTTCTTTTCTTCGATCTCCTGTTGAGTTTGTAGGTGTTCAGAATGGTTTGATCCCTATCCAGCTGAATTCCTGAGACCAGATGAAATCCAGGTCTCCTAGTCCTCCGCCATCTTTCTGTGTGCACAACTTTTTTTCATGGTGGACCCATCAGGGGTCACTCCCATTGTCCTTATATCTCAGCCCAGTGCCTCTGTGACTTTAGCTGATGGTCTCTCTGACCTCTGCCACTTCTAGCCAGTTGACAGAGTTGGTGTCCTTTAATTTTCCCCCTTAACTGTAACTCCAAAGACCAGGCACTCCTTTGCAACAAACTTTTTTTTAAATTTTTAAATTTTTATTCTTATGTTAATCCCCATACATTACATCATTAGTTTTAGATGTAGTGTTCCATGATTCATTGTTTGTGCATAACACCCAGTGCTCCATGCAGAATGTGCCCTCCTCCATACCCACCACCAGGCTAACCCATCCTCCCACTCCCCTCCCCTCTAGAACCCTCAGTTTGTTTTTCAGAGTCCATCGTCTCTCATGGTTCGTCTACCCCTCCGATTTCCCCCCCTTCATTCTTCCCCTCCCGCTACCTCCTTCTTCTTCTTCTTTTTTTTTTTTCTTAACATATATTGCATTATTTGTTTCAGAGGTACAGATCTGAGATTCAACAGTCTTGCACAATTCACAGCGCTTACCAGAGCACATACCCTCCCCAGTGTCTATCACCCAGCCACCCCATCCCTCCCACCCCACCCCCCACTCCAGCAACCCTCAGTTTGTTTCCTGCGATTAAGAATTCCTCATATCAGCTTTGCAACAAACTTCTAGAGTGAGGATCAACTGATCTCAAAATTAATGCTTCTAATGGATTAACGGGAGGTTGGAAAGCAGAGTGGCAGGCCATATGTCAGGGAAAGAAGGAATTCAAATGATTTTTTAAGAGGCAGGGAGCATTTCTCAATATGAAAAGGTTGTGAATTGCATCTGAGTGTTAATGAAGCTTGAGTTGGTGCTGACTTTTTCAGGACCTGTGTGAAATATTTGCATGTACATCATGTAGTAAAACTTTCACTTCTGTCTTGACTATTAATATTTGTGCCCGAAGCCCTTTTTATTATGAATTATTTGTTTGTTTTGGATGTTGTTTTCCTGTGTTCTCATGTGGTGTTCACATTATTCCCCATAATGATATTTTTTTTTTTCTCAAAGCCAGTGTTCTATTTATTTTTGTTTTTAAAATTCCAGTAAAACTAACCAGTAAAATTAACTTGACCAGGCCTTGGTGTATCTGTGATCCTGCTGTATCTGTATCCCTATTTCATTCAGATTTCTGCTTAAATATCACCTTTCTTGGCCACCCTCTGTTAAAAGTCGTCTTCTGCTGTCACTTTTTATCCCCTTACTATTTTTTTTTAAACATTTTATTTATTTGACAGAGCACAAGCAGAGGGAGAGAGAGGGAGAAGCAGGCTCCCTGCTGAGCAAGGAGCCCGATGTGGGACTTGATCCCAGGACCCTGGGATCATGACCTGGGCCGAAGGCAGCCGCTTAACTGATTGAGCCACCCGGGCGTCCCTACTTATTATTTTTCTACTGAACTGACTTCCTATCTACATTTTAATCCATTAATTTGTTGATCATATGTATCCTTTTGCTAGAGGATGGTCTCCTAGAGGGCAGGGTCTCCTGTCTGTTTTATTCACTACTGTAGCTCCATCACCTGGAGCAGGGATGTACAAGATACAACCCACAGGCCAAATCTGGCCCATAGCTAGTTTTTGTATTGCAGGAGAAGCAAGAATGATTTTTACATTTTAAAGTGTTAAAAAAGGGGTAAAAAAAACCCCTGAAGTAAAAATACGTGGCCCACAAAGCCTCAAATATTTCCTATATGGTTCTTTAGAGAAAACCTCTGCCAACCCCTGACCTAGAGCAGGACCTCGCTATGGAGCGGGCCCTGGATGGATATTTGTGCTAGGAGTGAATGTTATGTGGGTCCCTCAGTGTTGGACTCCCAATCTACCTAGAATGATGCCTTACAAACCTCTGGTGTTCAGTAAAGTTCCTTGAATAAGGTCATGAACATATGAAAATGGATTCTTGTCACTGAAAACAATAATGGTGGTGAAGTAGTAGCTGAGAGGTAAGGCATTTAACCCCTGGACAGCCATGGAGTCATTACTTTGCAATAAACTACTGCTGACCAATGTTCTGGTGCTGTTTTCAGTATTTAAAAGAAAAATGATGGGGTGCCTGGGTGGCTCAGTTGGTTAAGTGTCTGCCTTTGGTTTAGGTTGTGATCCCAGGGTCTTGGGATTGTGCCCCACAGTGGGCTCCCTGATCAGTGGAGAGTCTGCTTCTCCCTCTCCCTCTTCCACTCCCCCTGCTTGTGCTCTCTCTCTCTCTGTCAAATATATAAATAAAATCTTTAAAAAAATACAAGAAAAATGTTAGTAACAATGGGCATGAATGAAGCTTTTGATTTTTGGCCCAACTCTACACGATATAAAAGCATACTCTTAAGTGTTTCCCAAGTGATGTTCCGGGATCACTTACATCTGAATATCTTCAGGGGGTATTAGTTTAAAAAATTTGGATTGTTTGACCCCACCTCAGACTCATTAAATCAGAATCACTAGAGGGAAGCCTAAGGAGTTTCTATTTCCAACAAGCTGTATATGTGATTCTGATGTTCACTAAGGTATAAAATCATTGTTCTGAATCCAGCTATTGGCTAGAATGGTAGGAAGGGGAAGGTTGATATTGACCCAATCATTTTAGGGCAAGAATGCATCTGTCTCTTTTCTGGTTACTGCGGCGCAAAGAACCATTAGCAGCAAAGTCTCCCATGACACCCTGTACAATGTGCTGTGGGAAGTCCTGCACGGGAACCAGTGCAAGCCCTGGAAGTTTTTGGAAATGGTGGAGCTGCAGATCAGCCTGAAGAACTATGACCCTCAGAAGGACAAACGCTTCTAGGGCACCGTCAGGCTTAAATCCACTCCCCACCCCAAGTTCTCTGTGTGTGTTTTGGGGGATCAGCAGCACTGTGATGAGGCCGAGGCAGTGGATATTCCCGACATGGACATTGAGGTGCTGAAGAAACTCAACAAGAATAAGAAATTAGTCAAGAAGCTGGTCAAGAACTATGATGCCTTTTTGGCTTCAGAATCTCTGATCAAGCAGATCCCACGAATCCTGGGCCCAGGCCTGAATAAGGCTGGCAAGTTCCCTTCCTTGCTGACCCACAATGAGAACATGGTGGCCAAAGTGGATGAAGTGAAGTCCACCATCAAATTCCAGATGAAGAAGGTGCTGTGTCTGGCAGTGGCTGTTGGCCATGTGAAGACAGATGACGAGCTTGTGTACAACATCCACTTAGCGGTCAAATTCCTGGTGTCCTTGCTCAAGAACAATTGGCAGAATGTCTGGGCTTTATACGTCAAGAGCACCATGGGTGAGCCCCAGCGCCTGTAGTAAGGCACAGTTCAATAAATCTAGTGCTACCCAAAAAAAAAAAAAAAAAAAAAAAAAAAAAGCATCTGTCATGGCCACACTCTATGGCCCTGTTTCCCAGCCTTCCATGTCAAAGGATTCACACTTGGGGATCTTGCTAAAAGTGGATTGACTCCTGTCTGGAGTGGGGCCTCAGATTTTGCTTTTCAAACCCACTGCTGGGTGATGCTGTTGGTCCCTGTTCTTGGATCATTTGGCATAACGCCAGGATTACGTTGGCAAGTTTTTTCTCTAAAGGGTCAGAGAGCAAAAGTATGATGCTTTGCGGTCAACAGCCTGTAACAACTGCTCGAATCTGCTGTTGGAGCATGAAAGCAGCCATAGATTATATACAAATGTCTGTCTTGATACAACTTTGTTTACAAAAACAGATGGCCAGTTGGTTTTAGCCTGAGGCCATAATTTTCCAGTTCTGGGTTAGAGAGTCATACCAATTATTATCACTATTCTTTAGAAATATTCAGCACCTTCCATATGACAGGTGATTTGCTAGGTGCTTTCCTTCATCCTTTGTATCCTGGTATAATACACAAAACTAAAGATCTGGAAAGTTAATGAAGGAACTTCCTCAAGGATGCAAGGCAACCAGTTGGCATTGTCCAGACTTGAACCCTGACCTCTGGATTCCAAACTTAGTGTTTTTTCTACTATACAAAGTGGGTTCCACACTGGCAACGAATCTTGCTTTGGAAATAACTTTTCTTTTTGAAGGGCAACTAGAATGTAAACTCCATGAGGGCAGGAATTCGTTTGTTCTGTGGTTTCTCTATCCTCACTACCTAGGAGAGTACCTGGAGCATAGTAGGTGCTCAATAAACATTTGTTGAATGAATGGTTAGTTTATGATTTGCCACTTCTAATGTTAGTGTTTTGTAGAAAGTGATTTTAAAGGTAAATAATTCAGCCAATGATACGGTATAAGTCCTAGAAGCCAGATGTTGGTACATATAGGCTCCTTGGTGCTCAAGATTCTTGGTACTCGGGCTGCTTCATATGCAGCAGTTCATTTACATTTGATAGGTACCATTTGCAGGGACCCACATTGTTCCCTGTGGCTTAAATAGTTAGGACCCCCTTTGAATTTTGATCCTTCAGTTCCTTCTCAGTATTATGTTTTGACAAACCACTGTGGTGGATGGAGGAATCAGGATTATTTCTGGGGCAAGAGATTCGAGACAAAAGCACCATTTTCTTATGATGGGGAGTTCCTACAAAACACAGTCAGCAGTGCGTTCTTATGCCAACAGTCAGAAGAGATAAGGGGCCCGAGAGGGTAATACACCCTTTTCTTCTTTCTTCTCTGTAGTTGCTCATTTTAGAATACTTAATAAGATTTTATTTTTTATTTATTTTTTTAAAGATTTTATTTATTTATTTGAGAGAGAGAATGAGATAGAGAGAACATGAGAGGGGGGAGGGTCAGAGGGAGAAGCAGACTCCCTGCTGAGCAGGGAACCCCATGTGGGACTCGATCCCGGGACTCCAGGATCATGACCTGAGTCGAAGGCAGTCACTTAACCAACTGAGCCACCCAGGCGCCCACTTAATAAGATTTTAAAAATGAAATTTGCAGACCTTGCTGGAATGGTTTTGTTTTGTTTTGTTTTGTTTTGGGGGTAACAAGATTGCATATTATTAGAAAACACTCTATAATTTGCAAGGGGTTCTTCTGACACAAAGGGAAGGGCAATTTTGTAGGTGTGTTTGAAGAATCACAAATTTTAAAGAGGGGTACATGAAGAAGACAAAATGACTGCCCATTTCAGGGCATTTCAGGAATTTACTGAAGTAAAGATGCTGTTGAATGGCTGAGAGTCTGACTTTTGATCCTGAAGAAGGAAGAGGGAAGGCACAGCTGTGGAAGCGACAGGAAGACTAACTTGAGAAGACATACAGATTCCTTTATCATTGCTGAGCATTCCCACCCCCAGTGACCTAATTATGGTACCTGCAAACCAACTTGGTACCCATGCAAGACTGCCACATGACGTTGGGGCTTTGTAGTGAAACTTCCCACAAAAATGTTCTCTCTGTGCTATAACTTGAGCTAACTTCACGAATTTACCTTAGATGGAGAAATTCGCAATTTTGGAATTTTGGGGTTTGTTTATTCAAGGTATCTATTATTATCAAGCCTTCTAGAGGCCACAGGCAAGGAAGAAAGACATTTGTATCATGTGCCTCCATCTCCTTCATTTATTTGTTTTTTGTTTTTTTTCATTTTTTTTTTCATTTGTTTGTTTAACCAATATTTGGGTGTTGTTGACTGTGTATCAGACAGTGTTCTCATTCTGGGGAAACAAAGTCTTTGTCCTCCAGGAACTTTTAATGCTAGCGAGTGGAGACAGACAATGAACAAACAGAAAACGTAAATATCAGATGGTGATGAGTTCTAAGAAGAAAAATGACAGAGTCGAGGGGTTGGGGGAGCAGGGTGGGTGTGAGCAAGGGTGCTGTTTCAAATGGGGTCATCGGGAAAGGTTTTACTGGGAGGTGCCATTTAGACAAAGACCCACGGATGACTGGGAGCAAGTGTTCTAGGGGGAGGGTACAGCAAATGCAAAGGCTCTGAGGGAGGAGGGGAAGAAATAGGTAGTAAGGTTGGAGAGTTAAGTGGAGTGCATATGGCAGGCAGTGGGGGATGTGGACCGTATTGGGCCTCGTAGGCCATTGTGAAGATATTGGCTTCTACCCTGAGTGAGGTGCGAGACATTGGTGGGTTTTGAGAAGGAGGAGACATTTTCTGACTTGAACTTGAAAAGAATTACTCTGGCGGTGTGTTGATATGTGGGAGGGCCAGAGCAGAAGCATGGAGGCCCCTAAGGAGGCTGTTGAAATAATTCCTGGCAAGAAATAGGGGTGCCTTGGATGAGGGTGGTACCGGGAGATATGGTATTTGAATTGAGTAGATGCTGAAAATGTGAAATGGAGCCAACACAACTTGGCTGACAGATGGACTGTGGATTGGAAGAGAAAGAGAGGGATCAAGGATGATGCAAATATTTTTTGGCTTGATCAGCCAGAAAGAAGGAGTTGCTGTTTCTGAGATGAGGAAGGATATGGGAAGAACAGGACCTTTTCTGTGTGGAGTGGAAGTAGTTATCAGGAGTTGGATTTGGGATATGTTGAGTTGAAATGCTTATTAGCTACTCACATGAAGATGTCAAGAAGGCACCAGGATATAAATTGGTGAAGCTCAGGTAGGAGGGTTTTGGTGATGATGGTGTAATAGCAGTGAGTATTATGTGCCTATTATTTGGGTTGTATGAGCACAGTAAAGAACATTCTTTCCCATGTATCTGAACTCAGAACCAAGTATCAGCACCATGCTCTAACCAACTGAGCTAACTGGCCAGCTACAAGAACCAAGTAATAAATTCAAACAAAAATTATACAGGTAAAGAACTAAAATTTCAATGTTACTCTTGATAATGGCAGGAGTAAAGAATGTGGCCTTGGGTTCATGGCAGAGTGGACTTGCCCATACTCTACTCTTAAATCAGATGGGCTTATTTACCAGGCCTGGTTGGGGTGGGTTCCTTACTGCACAGACACAAGCAGATCAGAATGTTAGTGTACGTTCAGGTAAGCAGATCCTACCACAGGTGGGCCTTCCTTCTCTCTAAACTTGCCAATCAGCCAGTTGTGTAAGTCTTCCTTCCTCTTCTAGAGAGGGGTTCTTGAAGTCTGGGAGGAGAAGCCAGGGTGGTCATTAGCTCTAATGAATTATGAGGAGTGGGGAATACATGTCTCTGCAACCCATCTGAGTGTTAGAACCTTTATAATAATTGTTTCATGTAATCTTCATATTTTTATCATTGTTTTATAGATGAGGCACCTCAGACTTGAGGATGCCATTTACCTAAGATCTTGCAGCTTGGAATAGGAATACCTCAGTGTGCGTTTGACACTAGTCTTGTATTCCTCTGCTATGTTTTGTAAAGAGATGAAAGCAGTTATCATTTTATTTTATTTTTTTTAGACTGTAGACAGCAAAGTAGTTGTAGTTGTTGATGAAATTTTAAGAGTAGATCTCAGTTAAGGGAAACTTTTATTCAAAGTTGACAAAGGAATTAAGAAAAATAGCTCTTCCAAACAAATTAAATATTTACACACTGATTAAAAAGTTTGTGGACTGTTCATTCTTAACAGACTCATGTTAAGGAAAACTTCTTATTTTCACGTCTATTTACAAGTACCTGAATGCTTTAGTTACTCAGAATAATCTTTACATTGATGTTTCTACTGAGGCTTCTTAGACAGACATGCTACTATAACCTTGGGTGGTATGTTTCATACAGAGTTAGGTTTCAGTCATGGAAAGTTCTAGACTCTTTCTGGTATATATGCTGAATTTGCTCTTATTCTCAAGTCTTTGGAGCACTAGGTAACTTCCTTTAAATGGAACTCTTCTGAAATAATACATGACCTGTTATTTTATCTTACATCTGGTTGTTCTCGTAACATTACTGGGTAAAAAAGGTCCGAGTAGAAAAGGATTGAATCTTCAGAAGGAAGGTGTGTTTTCATTATTCTTGAGCCTCCTCAGACTGTTGATAATACTATACAGATCTTCCTTGACTTAAAATGGGGTTACGTCCTGATAAACCCATAATAAAGTGAAAATATCATAAGCCAAAAACGTACTTAATACACCTAGCCTTCTGAATATCATAGCTTAGCCTTAAGCTGCTTAGCCTGCCTTAAACGTGCTCAGAACACTTAGAATAGCCTACAGTTGAGCCAAATCGTGTAACACCAAGCCTATTTTAGAATAAAATGTCAAATATCTCATGTAACTTACTGAGTACTGTTCTGAAAGTGAAAAACAGAATGACTGTATGGGTACAGAATGGTTGAAAGTGTATTGGTTGTTGACTCTTACGAATGCATGGCTGACTGGGAGCTGGGGCTGCCACTTCCCAGCATCACGAGAGAGCATCCTACCATATATTGCTAGCCTGGGAAAAGATCCATATTCAATAATTCAATACGGTTTCTCACGAGTGTGTATTGCTTTTGCACCATCTCTAAGTCACAAAACTGTAAGTAGAACCATCATGAGTGGGGGCCCATCTGCACTATGTCTCCTCTTCCCCTTTCTTTCCAGGTAATGCTTCACTACCCTATAGTACCCTCAAATGCAGATGAACACTTTTGCAGACACATTTACATCATGTTATTTATTTTGCATAACACCCCTCAGAACTAACATTCATATTATCCATTTTTTTATGGATGAGAAAGCTTGGCATAATCAAGTAACTGTGGTTACACAGATAGTGACAGAGCTGGCTCCTCAAAGTAGGCTTTCTGATTCCAGGTTCAGTGTTCTGTTCCTCTCTCCCCTCTTCTCTGCAGCCCAAATAAAACGCTTCCCTGAACTATGCCATGATTTCTAGCCTCTGTGTTCTATTCCTGCCCAGCAGTGCTCTCTCACCTCTTCATTCTGCAGGGCTCCTGCCTGTTCTGAAGGTCCTTCTAGTTTGATTTCTTAAGAGCCTCTTCACAATGTTGACCACCAGCCTGGGTCACTGGCCGTGTCCCTCCCTGTCTAATGGTCAGGTTTACACTGATTGATTACTGCCTCCTCCTGCTTGCATCCCTTAGGTTGTAAACTGTTTGAGAGCGGGGATGGGCCCTTCACCACGTTCCCAGTAGAATCCAAAAGAAAGCCTTGACCAGAAGGGCAGAACTGGTCATTGAATGCACCTGACATATCCTGGAGAAGGGCTCACAGAGAGTGAAAGGCCTTCCCTTCAAGGCTGGGTTTTCATTCTTATGAGTTATGGGGAGAGATAAAGAAGCTGCTAAGTGAGCCTTTCCTTTTTGCTTCCCCCTACTCTGAAGTATGTCCATTAAGGTAAGGTTAATACTGGATAAATAAAAATAAAATTCTGGACTGACTGGGGACATGGCAGTGAAGGCACTAGGCTCCCAAAAGCCTCAAAAGAAAGCATTAAACTCTGCATTCAAGGCTAAGTGAGGGCAGGTCTAGAGAATGTAGGACAGCAAGTCTGGAGGATAAAGGATAGGGGGATATTGAACGCGCAAAGAGCTCACACATAATAGGCATCCCAAAGTAGCTCTTGTTAGAGGCTGGTGGCTAAGAGAACCGAGTCCTGTTTCTGTCGCTTGCTGGCTTTGTGACCTTGAACTCTGAATTTAAAACCTCAAAATTCTCAATTCTGAAGGTACTTTTTTTTCTTCTAAGTTTTTATTTGAATTCAAGATAGTGAACATATAGTGTAGTATTGGTTTCAGGAGTAGGATTTAGTGATTCCTCACTTACATAAAACACCTAGTGGTCATCCCAGCAAGTGCCTTCCTTAATCCCCATCACCCATTGAGCCCAACCCCCATCCAAATCCCCCCCCAGCAACCCTCCATTTGTTCCCTATAGTTAAGAGTCTCTCATGGTTTGCCTCTCTGTTTTTTATGCTGAAGATCATTTCAGACTCATTTGATTATTTTACCAGGTAAAGCATAGCTGGAAATAGGGTTAGTGTGGTAGACAGAATAAGGTTTCCCAAAGAGCTCCACATCCGAATCCCTGGAAGCTGTGAGGGTTACTTTACGTGGCAAAAGGGGACATGGCAGGTGTGGTTAAATTAAGGATTTAGAGGTAGGGAGATTGTCCTGGATGAGTCGGGTGGGCCCCACGTCATCACAATGGTCTTTATGAGTGAAAGGGGGATGCAGGAGTGTCAGAAGCAGAAGGAGATGTGATGTCAGAAGTAGAGTGATGTGGAGCTTGATGGGCCATGAACCAAGCAACATGGGCATCTGGTAGAAACTTGAAAAGGCAAGGAAATGGCTTCTCTCTGGAGCCTCCAGAAGGATTGTGGCTCTGTCAATGCTGATCGTAACCCAATTAGACCCATTTTGGACTTCGACATGCAGAGTAATAAAATAATGTTTGTATTGTTTTAAGTTGCCAAATTTAAAGTAGTTTGTTATGGCAGTAATAGGAAACAAATACAGTAGGTATTAAAAAATGATCTGGGTGGTAGCTACTGTTCCTATTTTTTGAATAACTTAGAGCAGCCACGGAGCCTCTCCCGGCTTCAGTTTCTTTCCCAGTCCTGAGAACTGTCCCCATACCACATCACCGGAGTTCTTTCTCTGAGCCATGGGCCCCTTTGGCAGGATATTACGTATGGATTATGTTTTTAATTCACAAAATAAAATCAGCACTACAACAAAGGAAACACATTTAAAAAAAAAATGTAACATTTACCATCTTAACCATTTTTTTTCCATTCTGATTTTATTATTTTTAAAATAAGCTCTAGGCCTGGTGTGGGGCTTGAACTCATGACCTTAAGATCAAGAGTTGCATATCCTACTGACTGAGCCAGCCAGGTGCCCCCAGGAAATGCACTATGTTTTTAATTCATAAAATAAAATCAGTACTACAACCAAGAAAACCCGTTATATTGAAATACAGTTATCCAATATTTTAAAAAGTGTGATGTAAGGTGGTATTTGAACTTCAGTAACACATTTAAAAAGCTCTTGGGGCAGGCCTCATAACTACTGTAACTTTGAAGTAGGAATGCACGTAAACAATATCCTAGCACATCTGGCACAATTGAAATGTGAGATGAGAAGATCCATGATTTCTTTTGGTGACAGAAATCGTCAGCACAGCTGATAGTATGGTGTTCCATTGACCGTATTCATCGTTGACGTTGCTGCTACATTCAGTGTGAGATTAGTGGAATAAAGATGTAACTTGTCCCCACTCAAGTTCACTTACCCTGTTCCCCACCCCCCACCTCCCACCAGTTCTGACTGTGCACCCCTCGGTGTGAATTCAGGTGTGAATCCCTGACCAGGGGCATTATGAAAAGACAACAGGAAGGGTGGTGAACTCCCAAGACCTTAACTCTTAAGAGTCAGTGAATATCTTCTGTAAATTCCTTGGGGCTGAAGGGGTGATAGGTTTGAGAGGACAAGGCAATGACTGCCCTGCTTCATTTGCAAAAGGCCAAAGCCAGTCTTATAAACCCAGTTGAGTTGATGGGGGCTTGAAACATCATTTGTAAAAACAAACTGAGCAGGAGAGAAGAGCTGGCAAGTAAACAATTTTATGGTACGGTTAGGGAGGTGAGTGTGAAATTAATTCCATATTAGCAAAGCATTCTAACACAACAACAGGAATGAAAAGCGGTGCAAGAATTTCAGTGCAGTTGCCTCCTAGAGGTAATTTTGGGTAAATAGCAGCAGTTAGCAACATTTTCTTGACCGAGAAGGAGTCAGAAGGTCCACTAAATTGTGCTGACCATTTTCCCTGAGCCATATACACAAATGAGCTTCAGTCGGAGTTCATAAGACAGTTGCTTATTTGATAGCTTATCAAACAGCTCATTGAGTGAGGATTTTAGGCTTAAATCTGGCACACTGCGGTGCACATAGTAGGCATGCAGATGTTTGTGATACTGGCTTGACTTAATATTTTACATCCTCCTCACCTTTGGGATTACTTTTTTTTTTTCAAGTCAGTATTTGTTTTCACTGGAAAATTTGGAAAGACAGCTATGGCAGCCACAAGAAACCAAGTAGCCTTCCAGAGCTTTCCACACCTGCTGTATAAATAGAGCAAGCATAATACATTTTTATTTTGTTAACATGAGGCTCAATAGGATTGTAAAAATTAATACCAGTAGAGGTTTTCCACAGGCAGTTTTCATCACAGATTTACTGGAGGAGCACTCTCAAATATCTCTGTAAGTGATGGATTTGACAGCTGTGTCTTTAAATAGAAGACAGAGAGCTGTTAGGTACTTACCATGGTTTAAACATGTCAATATTTTCTCATTTTTCTTCTGGATGAAAAGTGGTATATGGGCAAAACACCTGAATGAAATGTAGTTATCGGGAATGTGCCCTCATGGCCTTCATCCCTGTGGAAAGATTTAACATTCAGGGTGGCGGTGGGGTTTATCGTTGGGGCGATATGTGAAGAACTCACGTTAATTCATAACGCATAACTTCCAAGACTTGTTTTCTCCCGGGGGAAAAAAAAAAAAAAGGTTAACTTCACGGCTCATAAATCTACAGCCGTCCTATCTTACTGTTGCTTTGATGCTGTGTTTATTTCCTCCATATTATCTTTTTTTTTTTTTAAAGGTTTTATTTATTTATTTGACAGAGAGAGACACAGCGAGAGAGGGAACACAAGCAGGGGGAGTGGGAGAGGGAGAAGCAGGCTTCCTGCTGAGCAGGGAGCCTGATGTGGGACTCGATCCCAGGACCCCAGGATCATGACCTGAGCCGAAGGCAGACGCTTAACGACTGAGCCACCCAGGCGCCCCTCCTCCATATTATCTTGAACAGCTCTGAGTTTGTACCCAAATGAACAGCATGATATATATTTTGGCAGTAGTTCAAAAGTTATCGATTTTTGACCATGTTTTTCAGCGTCACTGGATGTATGGATGACATTATTATGGAATTAAAAATAATTTTAATTCGTAAGTATTGACTGTGAAAGCTACAGCATGATAGTGAGTAACATAATTTGTGAATCAGTTTCCGCAGTACTAAAAGAGTCAGTGGGTGTCCGCAGATCAGCTAAATTGGCACCTTCCTGTGGTGCAGTGTGAGCAGTTTGTAGTTTTCCACGGCTCACCAACTATGAAATGAAGTTCTTCATGTTTTGCTTAATTGCGGAGGGTTTGCATTGCTCCTAATTTTGTACGTGTAGTGAGATTTTAATACCGCATATCTCATGATTTTAAATTTGTCGATCTCAAAACTGCGAAACAAACCCAGCCAAATTATATTAGTAACAAAACATATTTCTGGACAAATAACTACAATCCCTATACTGTTAGAGTGCACTTTAAATTCATGTCCAATTTATTTTGTTGTACTAGAATTTAATTGCATTGGTAAACTGAATTCACAAACTGGCAATCCGAGAGACATTATTGGTTCTGATGTATACTGATCAACAGTTCTTTCAGGGTTTCGACTTGGGAGTTGAAAATGTTCAAATCCACTGCTATCATCATATTAGAATAGAATACCAATAAATGGCTTGTTGCCGACCATGAAACTTGTACTCTAGAGGTATGAGGGTATTGCTAGGAAGTGTTCACTATGCAAGCTGATTCATTTATTAAAGATTTTAATACTGTTTGAAAATCTGAAAATATTTGTTGTTTCTTCTCTCCCTGCCTCACTGACATCATGTTTGATCATATGGTTTGCTTCAGCCAATGAAATATGAGTGGAAGTGACACATGGACCTTCTGAGCAAAAGCTTCCTTAAATCAGGAATCCCCATGTTCTCTTTTCTTTCTGTCATGGTGAGCAGCAGTTTCAAGATGAAGGCACTCCCTTGATTTGTGTCCTAGAATGAAGATGACAAGGAGCCAGAAGCAGTGTTGATTTGTATTGGGCATTTGACATAAGTGAGAAGTAAATCTTTGTTGTAAGCCCCTGAGATTGTGGGGCTGCTTGTTATTGTAATGTAATAGACCCTATTTGGACTACTGTGTCATACTTAATGGCTCCCTCTAGGTTTTTAGAGGAAGAAATGATCACTTAGGACTTCTGAATAAGGAATTTGTGTTGAGCCATAAGGGAAAGATAAAGGGTTTAGAATTAGAGGTGGGAATGGGCTTTGCCATGGGGAAACCAGAAGCCAAAGGTATGAAGATGAGATTTGGGATGGCTTGTGACCTATTTAGGGAAAAGTAGAGATTAGGGTGGCTCATTCAGTGGGCTTGGGTAGGCAGAAAATTTATTTTAGGAGTATTGGTTGGGTCTAGATTGTGAGTACATTAAGGTAACTTGGGACTTTGGAAAGCTTTTGAGTAAGACAAAGATAATAGTAATGATCATTTTAGAATGATTATCATGGTAGCTGGATAGATACACGGGTCATGGAACAGGGAACAAGAGGTGTTTGCGGTGGTCTGACCGAGGTGGAGGGTTGAAGGCCTAGCGCCAGCTGGAAGCTGTGGTTGAAAGGGCCATTTTAGAGGCTTGCTCATAGATGTGAATGGTTCTGTGTTGGAATACTCTCCTTCTCCTGTATGTTCCTTCTTCTCCATTCTGGCTGGTTTCAACCCCATCAGATCCAATTCTCTTTTTTTCTAACAAATATTTTTCAGCACCTCTTTTACTGTTTTAAGCCAAAATTCGCAAGTAATACTATCTACGTATGCACATAAAGAAAAACCCTCCACTGCAATGTCTTACTCTGTTATAAAGGATGAAACAAAAAGGAATAGAATGCTCTATAGTTCAATATGTAAATTCTCAGGAATGACAACACCAGAGGACATGATACTTTAGCTTTGGATGCAAATCAGCAGAGGTGTGTTAAGTCGGGGAACTTAACACAGAGCAGTCCTGTGTAGGTAGTAGGTCTACCTGAAATGGTGAGCATCTCTTGCTAAAGCTCTGAACAAAACAGGGCAGTCCTTCCTAGATTGACATGTTAGTGCGCTCCACCTTTATATGCAAAGTAGAGTCAGCCTTTAAGTCCTGGTAGTTACAAACAGATTTTCACCTAAATGAATGTCCTGCAGGGTATTAAAACTCCTGTAGATCGCAGGACAATTCTCTGTGCAGGACTTCAAGAGTATTGCAAGATATCAAGCATCATTGTCTATCCAATTCCTGGGACAACCTGAAATGCCCCATATATTTCCAAAGTGTCTACTGATGGACAGTCTGGCTCTGAGTTGGGAATTATTGCTGCTCTTCATCATTGCTTCTGCTCACTCATTGTTTCTGCCGTCTTATAACATCAGCTACATTTGCCTTTAATAAGACCTCCCTGTCCTCCTTACAGAAAGACAGCCATCATAAACTCTCAGCTTCAGCTGCCGTTGCTAACTGCCTTATCTCTTGCTCATCTTTAGTTCAAATTCAAGGGGTGGAAGAAGATCAACTCAACTTGGTGGGGTTTTTTTGTTTTGTTTTGTTTTTTAATACCAGACCATAGGTCTTAGTCACTAGCCAGCCTATTGGTTAGCTACTCTAGACCAGTCAGTTGTAGGAAATGAGGCACAAGATCGTGGAGAATTGAATGCGGGCTGAGAGAGCGAGTAAGCAGGTGTTGTGATTGACATGGCTGATGTGCTCAGCTCTTCCTGTCCATCACTAAGGTGGAAGCACAGTGAGTGTGGGGACTTGATTTTGTTCACTCGCCTATTCTCAGCTCCTAGAAGAGTTTCTGGTACTTGTTAGCATTCCTTAAACAACGATGGAATGACTATCGATGACATTTGTGTATCATCAGTCTTGTGCATTCTTGGTCGAATCTTGCATGCAAGGCTTATATCCTCTTGGCCAAGTCCTGGATGGTAAGCTTTTTATAATAAAAGCTGAACCACAGAATATATAATACATGGTTTAGGTATATAAGAGAGAATAACGAACTAAATGGCTGGGGCTTATTTGTTCTTCCTTAGAAATGTCACTTGAAGTAAAATATTTTTCTTGTTTGATGCCTTTGACAGTTGTTAAAGCAGACAAGTGTAATGTGTGGGAACCAGTAGAAGAGTGTCTTCTACCAACTAGTGAATTTGAGGAAAACCATTTTTCTTTTTACGTGGAAAGAAAATACCGTGTCACAGACTTTACTGAAAGGGTTTTTCTCTGCCTCCTGATCACCAAGGCATAAACTATAAAATGAAATGCTGCCCAGGTCACTGGCACACTGCTTTTCTGCAGTGTTCAGAATGTTATCATGTACTTAAGGTCACCCAAATTCAAGATACTGTGTACCCAATTGGTTGTTTGTGAGTTATTTTCTAATACTTATATATTTTATATGTAACTAATGCCCTTTATGTATTGATTTATCCAGAGACCACATTCTTAGGTAGTTTCTTTAAAGCGTTTGCATTGAATTCATGTTTCTTGAAGAAGGGGGATAGATGTTTTCTACGCATGGTTTAATTATATAAATGTTTGAAACAAAACAAAACAAAAAGTAAAGACCCTTGAAGGCTCTCACCTTCTTGAGGGCAGGAATCTTATCTGTTGGTACCATGAGTCCTATCCCTCTTTTTTTTTTTTTTTTTGAGTCCTATCCTCCTCCACCCTCCCGCCCCCCTTACTGATCCTAAGGAAAAACAAACAGATGAGGCAGAGAAACATCAAAACATCAGCTATACCTCTGGTAAAACATGATTAGAGAATGAGGTTCAGACCTCCAGCTCAGATAGACGTGTTGATACTTCTCTCCCCACCCTGCGTCTCCTCCCTGGGACTCACCCATGGCCGAACAGTTCCCTAGTTATCCATGTAACCCAACGTGGCAGATCCTGGCCTTTCTCATACCCCTTGAACACAGGAAGACCACATCAACACAGCAGTTGTGAACAAATCAACTTTGCCTAGGACAGAGTTGGGGATCAGGGATGTTGGACTCTCATCATTGTACCTGTCAAATGAATATCTCCTTCTCCTATTTAGAGGAGTGCAAGAAGGCAGCAGTTTCATACCAATTCTGTAGAAACACAGGGAAAGGAGTATTTTCTAAGTCATTCATCTCTGTATCTGTGGTTCTCTAATACAGTACATAATAGGCATTAACGAGGAGATGGATGGATCTCACATGTATTTATTTATTCAAGCCTGTAGAGAATATTATGACTGTAGCAACAGTAGATAGGAAATGAGCTACCTTTGTAATTCAGCAATGAAGAGAATTTTCAATGAAGATCTTTTTGGATAGCATTTCAGGTATTCAGTTAGGTAGATAGGAGCAAGGAAAAAAGTCATAGTACCTAGAGAAGGGGGAAAGTTATACTTAAGCTAAAGCAAACCATCCCATTAGAGTTGTCCATTGCATTGTTCAGCTCTTTATCTTAAGAGTAAGCTGGGATTTTGACAGCAAGTTGTCAAAGAAAGCACTTGAAGTTCTAGCTCAAGTTCTGTATTGTGCAAATGTGGTAATTTAATTGGAAGAAAAAGGCTAACTTCCTTGTCATGTAACCTTTAACAATGAGGTTGCCAAGTGGTCACTGCAGCATGGAAAAGCTGGCTGATGTCTCTGATGTTCTACTGTGCTTAGAAATCAGACTATGGGGAAAGGATTCTCATTCTTCTGGATGTGTCAGACTGTTCTCTCTATGCTCTGTGTTGTTCAACACTGTTGTGTTTTGGCTGCTCTTCAATGCAGAGTACTTCTGGAGCTTACATATTTATGATAACTTCAGGCCATCTGCTGCTCAACTACTATCAGAATGAAGCACAATTTTCAACTTAAATACAGTCCTCCTTATTGCACCAAAGCGCTTTCCATAGTATTTATTTTCTAATGCACTAGAAACAACTTTGTTGTTCTGAACTTACATTGTTATTACTTGCTTCTTTTCTAAGAAAAGAACTATCCTTCCTGCCAGGAAAAAAAATTCACCAGGCTGCCTTTTATTTCTGGGCCAATGTACAGGGCTCTAAACATGACAAAGATTCATTTTGACCTTCTGATTTAGCATGTAAATTAGGATACTTGAAGCAGAAGGCTCCATATTTTCTTCTAGTTCATGTGTAATGCCAACAGATTGGCATAAATCAAAATGGAACACTTACAAAGCAGATACCATTTATAAAATGTCAATTAGAGAAGGAAAAACTGCATATAAAAGTTATCTAACTGGTGATATCAATTAGAATGGTTTTCTCTGTTGCTTAATACCACTATTACCATTTTGCAATAGGGTAAGAACACAGTGTATTCTCCCTTCTGTTATTTTGAAAAACCTCTTGAACAAATGTGTCTATCAATATTCCTTAATTGCATTTACCTGCAAAAAAACCCTGAAGATCCCAGTGGTTATTTTGCATCTTGTACCTATAAACACTGTAGATTTCTGGACTCTGGGTGAAAAACTGCATGGAATTTTGTATAAATAATTTCAGTGATTAGAGGAACAGGTCAGTATGGCCTTTGGGCCAAATCTGGCCCACTGTGTCCTTTTGTAGGGCCCATGAGCTAAGAATATTCTTTAAATTCTTAAATGGTCACTTTAAATGATTATTTAGGCATGGATATGATAGTGTTTATTCTGCTGCTTGACCCTGAAAGCCTAAATATTTACTGTTTGGTCTTTTGAGAAAAAGTTTGCCAACTTCTGATCTGGATTATGGTAATAAGACTTTGCCTAATTGAATTGCGGTGATAAATAGGTGGTAGGTATAAAAAGGTCTTTAGGGGCCACATTCATGTTGTTGTCAATAGATACTTGATGTAAGCAGAATATCATCATAGCTTGTGCTGTGAATGGAGAAGCTTTAAGAACTAAGAAACTTCTTAATCTAACAATCTAAAAAGCTTCTTTCTGTCTTTTTCGCTCTTTATTTATTTAAATTAATTAACATATAGTGTATTATTAGTTTCAGAGGTAGAATTTAGTGATTCATCAGTTGTATATAACACCCAGTGCTCATTACATCATATGCCCTCCTTAATGCCCATCACCCAGTTACCCCATCCCCCCAACCCCTCGCCTCCAGCAACACTCAGTTGATTTCTTTTTTTTTTATTCTTATGTTAATCCCCATACATTACATCATTAGTTTTAGATGAAGTGTTCCATGATTCATTGTTTGTGCATAACACCCAGTGCTCCATGCAGAATGTGCCCTCCTCCATACCCACCACCAGGCTAACCCATCCTCCCACCCCCCTTCCCTCTAGAACCCTGTTTGTTTTTCAGAGTCCATCGTCTCTCATGTTCGTCTACCCCTCCGATTTCCCCCGCTTCATTCTTCCCCTCCCGCTACCTTCTTCTAATTCGTTTTTTTTTTCTTAACATATATTGCATTATTTGTTTCAGAGGTACAGATCTGAGATTCAACAGTCTTGCACAATTCACAGCGCTTACCAGAGCACATGCTCTTCCCAGTGTCTATCACCCAGTCACCCCATCCCTCCCACCCCACCCCCCACTCCAGCAACCCTCAGTTTGTTTCCTGCAATTAAGAATTCTTCATATCAGTGAGATCATATGATACATGTCTTTCTCTGTTTGACTTATTTCACTCAACATAATACCCTCCAGTTCCATCCACGTCGTTGCAAATGGCAAGATCTCATTCCTTTTGATGGCTGCATAATATTCCATTGTATATATATACCACATCTTCTTTATCCATTCATCTGTCGATGGACATCTTGGCTCTTTCCGCAGTTTGGCTATTGTGGACATTGCTGCTATAAACATCGGGGTGCACGTACCCTTTCGGATCCCTACTTTTGTATCTTTGGGGTAAATACGCAGTAGTGCAATTGCTGGATCATATGGTAGCTCTATTTTCAACTTTTTGAGGAGCCTCCATACTGTTTTCCAGAGTGGTTGCACCAGCTTGCATTACCAACAGCGTAGGAGGGTTCCCCTTTCTCTGCATCCCCACCAACATCTGTCATTTCCTGACTTGTTAATTTTAGCCATTCTGACTGGTGTGAGGTGGTATCTCATTGAGGTTTTGATTTGGATTTCCTTGATGCCGAGCGATATTGAGCACTTTTTCATATGTCTGTTGGCCATTTGGTTGTCTTCTTTGGAAAAATGTCTGTTCACGTCTTCTGCCCATTTCTTGATTGGATTCTTTGTTCTTTGGGTGTTGAGTTTGATGAGTTCTTTATAGATTTTGGATACTAGCCCTTTATCTGATATGTCATTTGCAAATATCTTCTCCCATTCTGTCTTTTGTTTTGTTGACTGTTTCCTTTGCTTTGCAAAAGCTTTTTATCTTGATGAAGTCCCAATAGTTCATTTTTGCTCTTGCTTCCCTTGCCTTTGGCGATGTTTCTAGGAAGAAGTTCCTTCGGCTGAGGTCAAAGAGGTTGCTGTCTGTGTTCTCCTTTAGGATTTTGATGGACTCCTGTCTCACATTGAGGTCTTTCAACCATTTGGAGTCTATTTTTGTGTGTGGTGTAAGGGAATGGTCCAGTTTCATTCTTCTGCATGTGGCTATCCAATTTTCCCAGCACCATTTGTTGAAGAGACTGTCTTTGTTCCATTGGACATTCTTTCCTGCTTTGTCAAAGATGAGTTGACCATGGAGTTGAGGGTCCATTTCTGGGCTCTCTATTCTGTTCCATTGATCTATGTGTCTGTTTTTGTGCCAGTACCATACTCTTGATGATGACCGCTTTGTAATAGAGCTGGAAGTCCGGAACTGTGATGCCGCCAGCTTTTCTTTTTCAACATTCCTCTGGCTATTCGGGGTCTTTTCTGGTTCCATACAAATTTTAGGATTATTTGTTCCATTTCTTTGAACAAAGTGGATGGTATTTTGATGGGGATTGCATTGAATGTGTAGATTGCTCTAGGTAGCATTGACATCTTCACAATATTTGTTCTTCCAATCCATGAGCATGGAACGTTTTTCCATTTCTTTGTGTCTTCCTCAATTTCTTTCCTGAGTATTTTATAGTTTTCTGAGTACAGATCCTTTGCCTCTTTGGTTAGATTTATTCCTAGGTATCTTATGGTTTTGGGTGCAATTGTGAATGGGATCGACTCCTTAATTTCTCTTTCTTCTGTCTTGTTGTTGGTGTATAGGAATGCCACTGATTTCTGTGCATTGATTTTATATCCTGCCACTTGACTGAATTCCTGTTTGAGTTCTAGCAGTTTTGGGGTGGAGTCTTTTGGGTTTTCCACATAAAGTATCATATCATCTGCAAAGAGTGAGAGTTTGACTTCTTCTTTGCCGATTTGGATGCCTTTGATTTCTTTTTGTTGTCTGATTGCTGTGGCTAGGACTTCCAATACTATGTTGAATAGCAGTGGTGAGAATGGACATCCCTGCCGCGTTCCTGACCTTAGGGGGGAAGCTCTCAGTTTTTCCCCATTGAGAATGATATTCGCTGTGGGTTTTTCATAGATGGGTTTATGATATTGAGGTATGTACCCTCTATGCCTATACTCTGAAGAGTTTTGATCAAGAAAGGATGCTGTACTTTGTCAAATGCTTCTTCTGCATCTATTGAGAAGATCATATGATTCTTGTTCTTTCTTTTGTTAATGTATTGTATCACATTGATTGATTTGCGGATGTTGAACCAACCTTGCAGCCCAGGGATAAATCCCACTTGGTTGTGGTGAATAATCCTTTTAATGTACTGTTGGATCCTATTGGCTAGTATTTTGGTGAGAATTTTTGCATCCATGTTCATCAGGGATATTGGTCTGTAATTCTCCTTTTTGATGGGGTCTTTGTCTGGTTTTGGGATCAAGGTAATGGTGGCCTCATAAAATGAGTTTGGAAGTTTTCTTTCCATTTCTGTTTTTTGGAACAGTTTCAGAAGAATAGGTATTAGTTCTTCTTGAAATGTTTGGTAGAATTCCCCTGGGAAGCCATCTGGCCCTGGGCTTTTGTTTTTTTGGAGATTTTTGATGACTGCTTCAATTTCCTTAGTGGTTATAGGTCTGTTCAGGTTTTCTATTTCTTCCTGGTTCAGTTTTGGTAGTTGATACATCTCTAGGAATGCATCCATTTCTTCCATGTTATCTAATTTGCTGGCATAGAGTTGCTCATAATATGTTCTTATAAATGTTTGTTTTTCTTTGGTATTGGTTGTGATCTCTCCTCTTTCATTCATGATTTTGTTGATTTGGGTCCTTTCTCTTTTCTTTTTGATAAGTCTGGCCAGGGGTTTATCCATCTTGTTAATTCTTTCAAAGAACCATCTCCTAGTTTCGTTGATCTGTTCTACTGTTCTTTTAGTTTCTATTTCATTGATTTCTGCTCTGATCTTTATTATTTCTCTTCTCCTGTTGGGTTTAGGCTTTATTTGCTGTTCTTTCTCCAGCTCCTTTAGGTGTAGGGTTAGGTTGTGTACTTGAGAATTTTCTTGTTTCTTGAGAAAGGCTTGTATTGCTATATACTTTCCTCTTAGGACTGTCTTTGCTGCATCCCAAAGATTTTGAATAGTTGTGTTTTCATTTTCATTGGTTTCCATGTATTTTTTTAATTCTTCTTTAATTTCCTGGTTGACCCATTCATTCTTCAGTAGGATGCTCTTTAGCCTCCATGTATTTGAGTTCTTTCCGACTTTCCTTTTGTGATTGAGTTCTAGTTTCAAAGCATTGTGGTCTGAAAATAGGCAGGGAATGATCCCAATCTTTTGGTACCGGTTGAGACCTGATTTATGACCTAGGATGTGATCTATTCTGGAGAATGTTCCATGGGCACTAGAGAAGAATGTGTATTCCGTTGCTTTGGGATGGAAAGTTCTGAATATGTCTGTGAAGTCCATTTGGTCCGGTGTGTCATTTAAAGTCTTTATTTCCTTTTTGATCTTTTGCTTAGACGATCTGTCCATTTCAGTGAGGGGGTGTTAAAGTCCCCCACTATTATTGTATTGTTGTCGATGTGTTTCTTTGCTTTTGTTATTAATTGGCTTATATAATTGGCTGCTCCCATGTTAGGGGCATAGATATTTACAATTGTTAGATCTTCTTGTTGGATAGAGCCTTTAAGTAGGATATAATGTCCTTCCTCATCTCTTATTACAGTCTTTGGTTTAAAATCTAATTTGTCTGATATAAGGATTGCCACCCCAGCTTTCTTTTGGTGTCCATTAACATGGTAAATGGTTTTCCATCCCCTCACTTTCAATCTGGGGGTGTCTTTGGGTGTAAAATGAGTCTCTTGCAGACAGCATATCAATGGGTCTTGTTTTTTAATCCAGTCTGATAGCCTGTGTCTTTTGATTGGGGCATTTAGCCCATTTACATTCAGGGTAACTATTGAAAGATAGGAATTTAGTGCCATTGTATTGCCTGTAAGGTGACTGTTACCGTATATTGTCTGTGTTCCTTTCTGGTCTATGTTGCTTTTAGGCTCTCTCTTTGCTTAGAGGACCCCTTTCAAGATTTCCTGTAGGGCTGGTTTCGTGTTTGCAAATTCCTTTAGTTTTTGTTTGTCCTGGAAGCTTTTTATCTCTCCTTCAATTTTCAATGACAGCTTAGCTGGATAGAGTATTCTTGGCTGCATATTTTTCTCATTTAGTGCTCTGAATATATCCTGCCAGTCCTTTCTGGCCTTCCAGCTCTCTGTGGATAGGTCAGTTGCCAATCTAATGTTTCTACCATTGTAGGTTACATATCTCTTCTCCCGAGCTGCTTTCAGGATTTTCTTTTTGTCTCTGAGACTTGTAAGTTTTACTATTAGATGTCGGGGTGTTGGCCTATTTTTATTGATTTTGAGAGGGGTTCTCTGTGCCTCCTGGATTTTGATGCCTGTTTCCTTCCCCAAATTAGGGAAGTTCTCTGCTATAATTTGCTCCATTATACCTTCTGCCCCTCTCTCTCTTTCTTCTTCTTCTCGGATCCCAATCATTCTAATGTTGTTTCGTCTTATGGTATCGCTTATCTCTCGAATTCTGCCCTCATGATCCAGTAGTTGTTTATCTCTCTTTTTCTCAGCTTCTTTATTTTCCATCATTTGGTCTTCTATATTACTGATTCTCTATTCTGCCTCATTTATCCTAGCAGTTAGCACCCCCATTTTTGATTGCACCTCATTAATAGCCTTTTTGATTTCTACTTGGTTAGATTTTAGTTCTTTTACTTCTCCAGAAAGGGTTTCTCTAATAACTTCCATGCTTTTTTCAAGCCCAGCTAGTATCTTTAAAGTGATGATTCTGAACTCTAGATCTGACATCGTACTAATGTCCATATTGAGTAGATCCCTGTCAGTCGGTACTACCTCTTGTTCTTTTTGTTGAGGTGATTTTTTCCGTCTTGTCATTTTGTGCAGAGGAGAATAGATTAATGAGAGAACAAAATGCTAGCAGAGTAACAATGTCCCCAGAAAATATACTCTAAACAAATCAGAAAAGACCTGAAGCAGTGGAAAAAGAAATGGAAAGAGAGAAAAAAGAAAAAGAAAAAAAAAGAAAAAGATAAAGATAAAAACAAACAAAAACAAACAAAACAAAACAACAACAAAAAAAACCCCAGAATGTGATCAAATATGATCAGGCTGGTATATAGATCAGTGCCACACACTAGATTTGGGGTGTATTTTGGTCTTTTATAAGAAAGTGCCTCCCAAAATTTTAAGGAAAGAAAAACTTATATATGTACAAAAATAAGTGTTGATATGATGAAGGGATGGACTATGACTGTAAAGATGGAAATTATAAAAAAATTTAAAAAAGGAATTGATAAGTTTTTGAAAAAAGAGAGGATTTAAAAAAAGAAAAAAGAAAAAAAAGGGAGAGAATGTGATCAGGCAGGGGAATAGAAAACACCATATTCTAGCAATTTAGGGTATATTTTAATTTGTTAGAAGAAACTATCTCAAAATTTTAAAGAGAGAACAACTTATATATATATGCCAAAAATAGAGGTAACAACTATGAAGGGATAGAATATGACTCTAAAAATGAAAAATAAAAATGTTTTTTTAAAAAAAGGGATTAATAAGATGTTGGTTGAAAAAGGGAAAAAGAAAAATTCAAAAAAAAAAAAAAAAGACAGTTAAAAAAAAATTAACTTTGAAAGACTAAAGAATCATGGTAAAAAAGCCATGAATTCTGTGTGCAGTATTCCCCTAGCGCTGGAGTTCTGCCATTCTCATTGATTGGTAAACTTGGTCTTGGCTGGCTGTTCTTGCTGATCTTCTGGGGAGGGGCCTGTTGCTGTGGTTTCCAAATGTCTTTGCCGGAGGCAGAATTGCCCCGCTCTTGCCCCCTCCCGGCTAAGTAATCTGTTCGGGTTTGCTCTCCCGGGCTTTTATTCCCTGCGAGCTTTCCATACAGCTTTGGAGGCAGAGAGTTAAAATGGCAGCCTCCCAGTCTCCGCCCCAGAGGAGCCGAGAACTCGGGGCCCCGCTCCTCAGTGAGCCCCCAGAGAAAAGCCGTCAGCCACTCCCGTCTCCCCGGTCTTTGGCCGCACTCCGTGCTCACCCAGCGTGTGACCACGCGTTTCTATCTCTGGCACCCAACCCCGGGTGGAATCTCCAAACCCAGCAGATCCCTGTGGTGCACTCCCGCGCGGCTCCTCCCGGGGGAGGAAGGTGAGTCTCCCCGATCTGCCGCTTGTTGGGTTCCTGCTGGAGGAGCAATGGCCCGACTGTGCCGCGGATCACGGTTTATGACAACCCCAACCTGAGAGCCCGCGGCTGGGCTCCGTCTCTGCAGCCGGCTTCCCTGCTCCGTTACCTGGGAGCTCTGCCGCACTCAGGCACCCCCGGTCTTTCTGTGACCCCGAGGGTCCTGAGACCACACTGTCCCGGAGGGTTCCACTCCCCCGCTTAGCCACCAGAGTGACGTCCCTCGGGGGAGCAGACTTTTAAAAGTTCCGATTTTGTGCTCCGCGGCTCTATCACTTGCCAGAAGCGGCCGACAGAGGCCCTTCCCCTGCCATCTATCCTCCCGAATATCACCTCGGATTCACTTCTCTGCACGTCCTACCTTCCAGAAAGTGGTCGCTTTTCTGTTCAGAGAGTTGTTGCTATTCTTTTCTTCTATCTCCTGTTGAGTTTGTAGGTGTTCAGAATGGTTTGATCCGTATCCAGCTGAATTCCTGAGAGGAGACGAAATCTAGGTCTCCTACTCCTCCGCCATCTTGCTCCGCCCTCAGTTGGTTTCCTATGATTAAGAGTATCTTATGGTTTATCTCCTCTGTTTTCATCTTGTTATATTTTTTCCTCTCTTCCCCTATGCTATTCTGTTTTGTTTCTTAAATTCCACATATGAGTGGAATCATATGATAATTGTCTTTCTCTGATTGACTTATTTCGCTTAGCATAATACCTTCTAGTTCCATCCACATCGTTGCAAATGGGAAGATTTCATTTTTTGATGGCTGAGTAATATTCCATTTCTCAATACATTTTTCACGTAAGCCACTGAACAGCCATCAGGAGAAAAGAGATTGGGTTGGTTTCCTACTCAGAATTCCCCAAAAGGCTGCAGCAACATTCATAGGGATTCCAGAGCTCATTCATAGCTACAACGTGATGGTCAATTAAATAAAGACAATAAAACAGGGATGCATCAGCAAAACATTAATTCTTCTTAATATTTTGGCCAAGAGGGACATGGGTGTGAGTTTCACTTGGAAATCTACATGCCAATGATAGGAGATTTAATAAATAACATTTTCATGTACTAAATGCATAAAAATAAAATTAATGACCCTGGCATAATGGTTGACCTTTTCTTGAACTTAAATGCAGAACAAGTCTGGCTGTGAAACTCTAGAGTCCTAAGGGAGTGGTCACACAAATCAGTGGTGGTCTCTTTCATACCAGGCAGCTGTGACCATTCAACACTTGAAAGCCCAGTTAGCTTTGCAACTGTTGAAAAGTAGGCATCTGTGCCTTTCCCCTCGGATGCTTGCCACATACCCATGGCTTTGGTGACAAAGCTGATGTCCCATGTTTTTGATCTTAGAACTTTGCCCCCTCAGCCTATTTTCAATTCCATGTCTCATTAATGATGATTCCAACACATATTTCATGTGCTCTGGTTCTCATTAAATTTGTGGAATATGTACCTGGCAAAAGAACTTGCTTTTCTTCCGCTCTTTAAGTTTCGACAAGCTTTCAAACATGCCTTAATGAAATTCTTCAAAAGTGGCCTCTCCATTCTGGTGCCAGGCCCTGGAGAACTGAGAAGCAAGTGTGGGGAAAACCTGTTGGAGGTGAGTGTGAACAGTGAGGCAGGAAAGTTACTCTTTCTGAGGTTGGGCAGGTTGCCTAGCCACCGTGGCTCCATTTTTTCATATAAGCCGAACTGCAGGGCCATGATTGACTCTATGGTTCCTTATGTTTTGAAAAGTTTCATTCTGTAATTGACTCTATACCACAAACTTAATTGCTCAGAACACACAATTTTATCATCATTTTACAATTCCAAAGGTAAGAAGTTCTAAGATCAAGGTGGTTGGAAGGGCTGGTTCTATCTGGAGGCTCTGGGGGTAAATCCGTATCTTTGTCTTTTCCAGCTTGTAAGGACTATCCTCATTCCTTGGCTATGGCCTCTCATTACTCTGCCTCTTCCCCATCTACTTCCCTTGTCACACTGCCTTCTCTCCGACTCTGAGCCTCCTGCCTTCCTTTTAGAATGACCCTGTGACTCTAACGAACCCATCTGAATAATCCAGACTATTCTCCCCATTTCAAGATACTTATTCACACCTGCAAAGTCCTTTTGCTAGGTAAGGTAATATAGTCACAAGTTGTGAGAATTAGGATGTGGATATTTGTTTGCCAGGGCGGGGGGTGGGGGGGGGGGGGGGGGGGGGGGGGAGAGGAGAGAAGGTGGTTTTATTTTGTCTACCAAGTATTCCTAACCTGTCTCTGTTCAAAAACCCTTCAAAGGTTCCCTGTTGCCCAGAACATAAAGTATTTTTAAGATGCATCTTTCTTTTTAAAACAAATAAGGACTGCAATAAAACAGATAATTTCCTTTTTACCCTGATTACAAGGAAGCTCAGCTCCTATTTAGCTTAATCACAATAACTTTGCTGATATTGACATATTTTATTATTTTCCTTCGTCCCATTTTATTTTGTGTGATTTAATTTTACTTGTTTTGCTTTTCTGAAAAAGGCAGTGTATGATTTTATTCTCTTTATACAGAACAAAAATATATAATATATATTAATATATATATTAAATATTGTGTAGCACCCTTCATTTTGGAAGTAGTAAGGTATCTGAACCCTAAAATCAGGTTTTTGTTTTTCTACAATTTGACCATTTTTTAAATTTTTTTATTTTTTCGGCTTCATCCCCTAATCAATGGCTATAACCTTCCCCGCAATGAGCATGTAGTTTATTTAGGGTCTGCAGCCTTTATAACATTGGTCATATAGGTTCTTATTTTACTTAGGTTTCTTTCCAAGTGGCAGTAACTTAACCAATGTGTCCCAAGCCAAAGAATATGGTGATTCTTATGAAGACATAACTTGCTCTCATTATAGCCTGATGGACCTTCCAACAATAGCTCTAGGATTCAGTTTCTGTCTATCTTTTGCCTCTGCTTTCCTCTGGATTTGGTCCCACGTGGTGGCAAGATGACAGTAGTAGCTCAAGCCTTCTACCCTTGTGAGTTTCAGTGTTCTGGGATAGAGCAATAAACTCATCAGTTGGGTGTAAGACCCAGTTAGCTCTAACTGGGTCTGCTTGGGTAGGGCTGAGTCATGAACTCCTCATCAGCAAACCAATTATTGTGACCAAAGGCAAATGCAAGGCAATGACATCTTAGATTTGGGTCATAGGATTTGTACATGGAGCTGGAAGGTAGGACCCTACCTCTGCTACAGGGTTGAGCATGGGAAAGGAAGGGTCTTGTACTAAAGGAAAATCAGGCTGTTATTAGCATTGAGCTAACGGATGCTGGGTAGCCCAAAGCTCACAACTATAGAAGCTGTTCCCATCTACGATGCTTTCTGTCCTCTCTGTTATTTGTAACTATTCTTCAAAGTCTAGTTAAAAAATTTTTTAATCTCTCTTAATCTCTCTTCTGAGAGATTAAAAAATATATATCCTTCCTGCAGAAATCTCTGCATAGAATCTTTAATTTATCTGATTATCTGTGGAATCTATTCTTTCATTTAACAAACATATAAAGCATATTCACCTCTCAGACCCTGTGTGCTGAGTACAGAAATGTTGATCATTTGCTTTGAGGGAATTGCAGTGTGGAGGGGCAGACTGGCCTTTCACAGGTAATTGTAGGCATGATGAATGTTACCACTAAAGAGACGATGGGAGAGTTGAACAGGAACAGTTAGTCAGGAGGTTCTGAGAGGTCTTCCGTGCAGAGGTGTTATTTAACATGAATCGTGGAATAACCTTTACACAGGTCAGGAGACTTTAGAATAAGCTGAATGGAATATTGAAGATTGAAGGAAGTAGAAAGGCCCAGAAACTTTTTTTTCTTTAGAGCGTGAGTGCATAAGTGGGGTGGGGGGTGAGCGTGGGAGGGGAAGGGGCAGAGGGAGAAGGAGAGAGAGAATCTTAAGCAGGCTCCACGCTCAGTGCAGAGCACGGGGCGGGGCTCGATCTCACAACCCTGAGATTATGACCTGAGCTGAAATCACGAGTTGGACGCTTAACTGACTGAGGCACCCAGGTCTAAGGCCCAGAAACTTTTACACACCAGAGTCTCACACTTCTGTGTCTAGGAGGATGGCTAATCAAAAGAAATGAGCCAGGACTGGTATAAGACATGTGGCAGGGATTGCGAATCAAAGCACTCAAGCCCATTTCAAGTGGCTTTGTCCTCTGAGCTCCAATCCAGGATTAGATTGTCTGATTTTTCAAGAGTTTCTCATTTCATGCTTAGAAAAGTAAAAAATTTTGGTGCTTGATTAAAATTTAATTGTATGGTCAAAATAAAATTCAGGCTAAAGTGTCTCTGTGTCTGTTTTGTGGCTTCCGGTATACACGAATCTGTTCAGGGAGCTAAGAATTGTAATCTGTGGATTTTGGATCTTATCCATTACGAGTTTTCAGGAGGGGAGAGTGAGTGTTGTGCTAGATTGCGCTGTATACTGGCTCATGAAAGCTGATGGTTCACTTTGTAGGATTTTGGTAAACAAGTTGTTACACCATTGGTAGCTTGAAATCCACCACGGAGAACTGTTTACACCATGGAAATTGGCAAATTGAGATGGTTGTTAAACATTTGCAACACACCATTGAGTCTGTTCATCAATACATACATGTACTATGTATATATATATATAAAATACATTTATATACATATTTTTTAAGATTTTTATTTTTTATTTTTTTTAAGATTTTATTTATTTATCTGACAGAGAGAGACACAGCGAGAGAGGGAACACAAGCAGGGGGAGTGGGAGAGGGAGAAGCAGGCTTCCCGCCGAGCAGGGAGCCTGATGTGGGGCTCAATCCCAGGACCCTGGGATCATGACCTGAGCCGAAGGCAGACGCTTAACCCAACTGAGCCACCCAGGTGCCCTAAGATTTTATTTTTTTATCTTTACATTTTTAAAGATTGATTGATTTATTTGAGAGAAAGAGAGAGTGAATGCACAACAGGAGGGGCAAAAGGAGAAGGAGAGAACATCTCAAGCAGGCTCTGTGCTGAGCATGGAGCCTGATGTGGGGCCGGATCTCACCACCCTGAGAACACGACCTGAACTGAAAACAAGAGTTGGACGCTTAACTGACTGCGCCTAGGTGCCCCTTAAGATTTTATTTTTAAGCAATCTCTACACCCAATGTGGGGCTCAAACTCACAACCCTGAGATCAGGAGTCACATACTCCACCGACTGAGCCAGCCCGGTGCCCCCTGTACATATATTTTATATAATACACTTTCATATATATAATTTGAAAGATTGTTCTGGCTGCACTGTGGAGAGTGAACAGGAGAGGGCAAAATGGAAGATGTAATATTGTAGGTGAGAAATTATGATGGCAGAGGAAGATGAGTACGTTGATGTAGAGAAGCTTTTGTTTCAAACATATGTTTAAAAACAGTCATTTGTTTAGCTTGAAATTCTTGGCAGGTCTCTTGTAATCTTGTAATCTCAGCAGAGTTCGGGCTGGCTTGTGCGTTGCTTGCTTGTGTGTCTGTGGTCATTTAGCAGGTCATCTAGGGACTGCGTTATCAGGATGGTTCCAGTTACACGTCTGAGGTTGACTGGCTTTGGCTGAATGATAGGGTGGCTGGATTTTTTCACATGCTTACTGCCAAAACAACACCAAGAAGCAAGTCCCAATGTACAAGTGCCTCTCAAATGTTTGCTCATGTCCCACCAAAGTAAGTCATAGATGACCATCCTTTATTCAGGGGTAGAACAGAGAGCCCCTCTTGCTGAGAGAAGCTACTAAGTCCCGTTGCAAGGGATTGATAAAAGGAGGGGAGAAATCTGTGGCCAGTTGTGGAGTCCATCACGATGGATTTAGGATGTAGCTAGGAAATCGTATTATCAAGACTGCTGGTGACTGTCTGACTGTGGGAGGTGAGGAAAAAGAGTGAAGCATGATTAGTTAACTTGTGTGTGCATGTGATCTCCCTACCAGCATATAAATGTAGGCAGAGAGTGTCATGAAGTACAAGAAACTATTGCCTAACACCTTGGGCAACTTATTTGTTGTCTAGTGAAGTAAAATTATTCTCTTGTGAAGTTTGCCACCAGCCTGAGTTTGACTAAGACACAGCACCAGTGTGTATTCCATGTTCTTCATTTCCTTCCAAATAAACCTTGCCCCAAACTTCCCTGTTTCAGAAAGTCCCACCTGAAAAATAAAAGCTGCATACCCTGATGCTTTCTGCCATGATGCATTTGCTAGTCTTAATGTTGAGACCTCACTCTTTGGCCCCAGTCCTTGAAGTGTGTATGCACATAGGTAAAAATGGTTTCTAATTCTACTGATGCTCTACGGGTGCTTTGATGTCCCATGTTGCTCTCAGATTCATCGAGTGAATGGACGAGAGAAGAGTGTATGCTCTGTGGGGACGGGGACCAGGTCTTTGTTCCTCAGGGCTGTTTCCCAGGTGCTGGAGCAGCATCTGATGCACAGTAGGCTTCAAATACCTATTTGCTGAAAAAGGGACCTTTGGAATTTATTTTGTAGTTTATGGACTGACATACCTGTCTTTAGTCTCTAAACAAGAGATGCAAAAGCACATCAGAAAACCAGCCTCCACTCTGAGTTTACTTCCTTCAGCTCCTTGCTATAATTCCTCAGTAACCTCCACATCCAAAGAAACACTTCTGCCAGCAAAGTGTGTTTATGCTTACTCTGTTACCTGTCGTTCTTATCCAAATCACTATAAAAACCCAAGCATGGTTTTAAATACTAGTAAACAATGACAGCACTAGAAATTTAAGGTTTCAAAATTAATGGTGATTTTGCTAAGTGAAACATGAACTTGATCCAAGAGCAAAGGCTTAGTTTAGGCTTCATAACTCTTGATAGAGTATGTTTTTTTCAACTGTATCTGCGCTTGGTTCTACAATAACTGTATTGTTTTTCCTCTTTGTTTTTTGATGGAGCCAATTTCTACTACTCTTTGCCTTAGTGGTGGTAAGCAGATGATTATTAATAATGAAGAGAATCAGAACTGCTGGGTCACGTTCATTAATGGGGTTACGTCATGCTTTCTGAAGTGTGGAGTGTATCTATCTACCCCACCCTCTCTGCCTGCCATGATTGACAAAGATATTCTTGGCTTTCAGTTGCTGGTACTGCTGTCTGCAGGTAGGCCTAAGCTGTTCACTGTTGAGATCAATACATAGTGTGGAATTTTGAAAGAAGTGTGAGGAAAGAAGGGAGCCATGGAAAGTGGAAAAGAGTGATTTGGGAAGTGTTAGCGAAGTGGGAGAGCAGACCTGTGGTCAACTGGGGGGTAGAGGGGAAGAAGAGAAGATCATCTCAAGACCAGAACTGCCCCTGTTACTTCCAGTTAAATGAGAGTGCAAGTCTTTAAAGTCCTTTTTGGTTGCTTTGTAATAATGCAACATATAATTTTTTTTTTTTTTTAAAGATTTTATTTATTCATTTGACAGAGATAGACACAGCGAGAGAGGGAACACAAGCAGGGGGAGTGGGAGAGGGAGAAGCAGGCCTCCCGCAGAGCGAGGAGCCCGATGCGGGGCTCGACCCCAGGACCCTGAGATCATGACCTGAGCCGAAGGCAGACGCTTAACGACTGAGCCACCCAGGCGCCCCAACATATATTTAACATAAGCAAAATACAACCATCTTGTATACCTATGGCTTTTTAAAATTTTAAGGGAAGACATGCAGACAGCCAGCATAGAAAACAAACAGCTCCTGTTAATGATTAGTTTTCCGGGAAGGGGTAAGTAGGGGAAAAAATGATGCAAATGAATTGGTGTCATCTTTCCTGAGCTTGTATTCATGGACAGTGATGCCTTATAACATGAGTTCTGTATTCTCATCAATGGCAAAATAAATCATCATATGCCTACTGAGGCTTGGTAAAAGATACTGGAATTTTTAAGAAAACCTTGTATTCCAAAGAGAGGAGTTTAAAAAAATAGGGGGTTGCACAGGTCAAGATCCTAGCAGCTCCTCAGGGAATGAAAGGTGTTTATGTCCCATCGATTCTGACAACCTGCCCACTTTTAAATGAGTCATCGGGGACAGGGTGTAAAGTGAAGCAGCTTTGCAATTCCAGTGTCTTGACACATTTTTTGATTATGCCATTAAACACAGTAAAGCTACATTTTGAGTTATTTTATAGATCGGCAGGTAAAGAGATGGCGTTTTCTGAATTTCACTTTATCTGATTTGGAATCCCTCTTTATGTGCCTGCATTTGATTCATCATTACAGAGTGAATTAAACTTGCATGCGTGATGCAGTTTTTAAAATCCATAACTCAAGCACAGTTATAAAAATGGCAGCTCCCTTTTTTAAAGAACGGGCTCAAAGTCTCATTCCTTTTGCAAAAGATTGTAATTGTTCCTCTCCATGAATTTCAGCTAAGTGTTATAGGAGAGCACATTGGTTTATGCTAAATGTTTTTAATGTGCTCTTGCTCAAATATAAGCTCAAAATTAAAATGCCATTTTTGCCATTTAGCTTTATGACTAATCATTGCCTAAGTGGCAGTTGGATTTCCGAATTGGGCTGCCTAGCTGTGAACCACCAAATAGGATTGCTTATCAGAAACAGTTTGCTGCAAAACTAAGCCCTGAAACGAATTACAAGGAAGCAATTAAAACAGAGGGTGTTTTTCAGTAGACCGATGATCATCTAAGTGCGTTTTTTGGCTCTCTATTCCCTTAATTATGCAATCTGTTTAGTGGAATTTAAAAACAATAGTCCATTCTTCTTTTATTTAGTAAACGTCGGGGTCAGGCCAAGTGGGCCAGCTTCTTTTTCTGAATTGAATCAGACAATCTCATCCGAAGATCTATCTCCCAGGGTAGGATTTGGATAAGTCAGTTTCTACTTCCCTGAAATCAGAGAGCGATTAACTGCCTGTATTTGCCTGCCAAAGTTGAGATGCTTTGCGAAGTCAAGAATAATAACAGCAGAAATATAGGAAAAACGTAATCCCACTATTTTTTTTATAAATACAATCTTTTTTTTAAAGATTTTATTCATTTATCTAACAGAGAGAGACAGCGAGAGAGGGAACACAAGCAGGGGGAGTGGGAGAGGGAGAAGCAGACTCCCCACTGAGCAGGGAGCCCGATGCGGGGCTCTATCTCAGGACTCTGGGATCATGACCTGAGCTGAAGGCAGACGCTTAACGACTGAGCCACCCAGGCGCCCCCATAATCCCACTATTAAGAGACAGTATAACCCATTGATCTCATAGAAGCAGTAGTGCCCCTGTACAGGGATAATGAAGAGAGTAACGGAAGCTTTTTACCTGGGTGTAGATGGCCATCAATTTAATAGAAATAGGAAAATATCAAACTCATTTCAATTTTTGAGATTCTGCTTGAATTTAAGATGAAAGGTCTGAGGGCGCCTGGGTGGCTCAGTTGGTTAAGCGACTGCCTTCGGCTCGGGTCATGATCCTGGAGTCCTGGGATCGAGTCCCGCATCGGGCTCCCTGCTCGGCGGGGAGTCTGCTTCTCCCTCAGACCCTCCCCCCTCTCCTGCTCTCTCTCTCTCAAATAAATAAATAAATAAAATCTTTAAAAAAAAAAAAAAAAAAAAAAAGATGAAAGGTCTGAGTTTCATTAGGAAGAGAAGCAAAGTTGTATCTATTCTCAGAACACATTTTGTGTGTAGTTAAGTGGCATTCTTTTAATCAAGTTAATTTGAAAACACCAAAGATGAAAATTACTGCCCGTGCGAAGAAAAATAATTACAAAATGACATGGGCAACTTTAGATTAATTTAGTAACCCCGAAGATTTTCATCAACTAAAACAGGACAAGAGATAGCAGGAATCAATCTGGTTATTTTTCTGAAAATTTGAAAGCTTTGAGGGGATTATCTTTGGAGTGTAAGTACATTGTATTTTGAGTTTGAGATAAAAAAAATGCTATCCAAATGTCAGAAGAAGTTCTCCATTCTATTGTCTGTTGTACAAGTTTGCAAACTCTGCTGCATGCTGGGATCACCGGGAAACTTTTAAAAATGCTGATGCCCAGGCCATGTCCCATATCCTGAAATTGGGATATGTGCCATCAACTTCGAAATTTCAGTTCTGTCTCTTACAAAAAATTCTCTTGACTCACTGATGGAAAAAATGATTATCCATGGGTGAGTCTATATATGTAATCATAGCTAATGTTCTCAGCCAAGAAATAAAAATAAGATTAATAATTGATAATTTCCTTCCACTAATGATGAGTTAAGGTTTTTTTGTCCATTAACCTCTTAACCTTGATAAGTACTATTTAATAATGTGGTATCAGGCCAGCATTTCCTTTTATGAGTGAAATGAGCTTGCAAAGATGGATATTGATGGCATGTTTCTAAGAAAAACTAAGATTGTTTAATAACTTGAGAAATCCAGACAACTGATGAAATCTACTGGTAAGCTGTTAAGTATTAAAGGTACTATGACTTTCTTTCTTTCTTTTTTTTTTTTTTTTTTTTTTACCAGTTCCAGAGTTTTGTTAGAATCTCAATCTCTGCCTTGGGGTACAGGGTGTGATTGACAGGAGGGATTGTACACGGATAGCTTTTGGGCTGTGTTTGGCCCAAATTGCTGCTGTGTTCAGCCTGTACATTGTTTCACTGTCTGAAAATATACACATCAAAATCTTAATTTCTTGTTCCTAACAAAAGTTTAGTACATCCAGAACTGAGAATCTGCTGCTATAATCCCAGAGACAGGGCTTTCATTTGTTTCTGTGCCTATTTAGGTTATATGGCTGCTCTTCTCATTTACTTTGCAGTCTTGTAAGCTTGAGATCCCCTGCATTAGACAAGGGTGTGAGGCAGGGAATGGGTTATTTCTTGGGTGTTGGGTTCTTCTAATGGAAACAAAGCCTTATCTTTTCTTCTATCCCTTCTTCAAATGATCTTAGGCTCCAAAGAGAAATAGCATCCTTTGCTGTACTAGTTTCCCTGGACTGTCCTAACAAAGTACTATGAACTGGATGGCTTCCAACAACAGAGATTTTTTTCTCCCACAGTTGTGGAGGCTAGAAGTCCAAAATCAGTGTATTGATGGGGCCATACTCCCTCTGAAGGCTCTAGGGGAGGATCTTTCCTTGCCTCTTCCAGCTTCTGATAGCCCCAAGTGTTCCTTGGCTTGCTGCTCAGTACTGCAGTCTCTGCCTCCACTGTCACTCTCTGGGCGTCGGTCTTCACTTGGTGGTTTCTTCTTGCAAGGACACAGGTCATTTGATTACATTTGTGAAGATCTTGTCTTTAAACAAGGTTACATTTATAGGTACTGACTTCAGTATATTTTTGGTGGTTACAATTCAATCTACAACACTTAATGTTGAGCAGAGAGCAAGACCAGTGTGACCAGTGGCCCTTGGTCAGGTCCTTAGGGTGGAGCGAGATGCTTCCAGCCACAGTGACCTTGTTTTGCCATGTTTCTTCCTCTTGTAGTCACATGTCTCTGTTAAGTGTCTCCATCTGTTACATACCTGCCTTGTCCTCCTACTAAGCTACTACACACATTGGGGATACCCAGAAATACTTGAAAAGTAAATCAATGTGCGTGTTGGAAGTGGGCATGAATGCCAGAGCCAAAATTTGCCAAAGTAGGATTCCTGAGTCTTGCTTTCTTCCTTTCTTTCTTTTTTCTTTTTTTTAAATTTTAATTTCATTATGTTATGTTAGTCACCATACAATACATCATTAGTTTTTGATCCACGATCCATTGTTTTCTTATAACACCCAGTGCTCCATGCAGTACGTGCCCTCCTTAATACCCATCACCGGGCTAACCAATCCCCCCTCCCCCCTCCTCTCTTAAACCCTGTTTGCTTCTCAGAGTCCATAGTCTCTCATGGTTCATCTCTCCCTCCGATTTCCCTCCCTTCATTTTTCCCTTCCTTCTCCTAATGTCTTCCATGCTATTCCTTATGTTCCACAAAAAAGTGAAACCATATGATAATGGACTTTCTCTGCTTGACTTATTTCACTTAGCATAATCTCCTCCAGTCCCATCCATGTTGATATAAAAGTTGGGTATTCATCCTTTCTGATGGCTGAGTAATATTCCATTGTATATATGGACCACATCTTTATCCATTCATCTGTTGAAGGGCATCTCAGCTCTTTCCACAGTTTGGCTATTGCGGACATTGCTGCTCTGAACATTGGGGTGCACATGACCCTTCTTTTCACTACATCTGTGTCTTTGGGGTAAATATCCAGCAGTGCAATTGCTGGGTCATAGGGTAGCTCTATTTTTAAATTTTTGAGGAACCTCCACACTGTTTTCCAAAGTGGCTGTACCAACTTGCATTCCCACCAACAGTGTAAGAGGGTTCCCCTTTCTCCACAACCTCTCCAACATTTGTTGTTTCTTTCCCTGTCCATTTTTGCCATTCTAACTGGTGTAAGGTGGTATCTCAGTGTGGTTTTGATTTGAATTTCCCTGATGGCTAGTGATGATGAACATTTTTTCATGTGTCTGTTAGCCATTTGTATGTCTTCTTCAGAGAAGTGTCTTTTCATATCTTCTGCCCATTTTTTTTGACTTGATTATTTGTTTTTTGGGTGTTGAGTTTGAGAAGTTCTGTATAGATCTTGGATACCAGCCCTTTATCTGTAGTGTCATTTGCAAATATCTTCTCCCATTCTGTGGGAGATATCTCTTTGTTTTGTTGACTGTTTCCTTTGCTGTGCAGAAGCTTTTTATCTTGATGAAGTCCCAAAAGTTCATTTGACAAAATACAGCATCCTTTCCTGATTAAAATTCTTCAGGGGGCACCTGGGTAGCTCAGTCAGTTAAGAGACTGCCTTCAGCTCAGGTCATGGTCCCAGGGTCCTGGGATCGAGCCCCACGTCCTGGACCCTGCTCAGCAGGGGCCTGCTCCTCCTTCTCCTTCTGCTACTCCCCCTGCTTGTGCTCTCACTCGCTCTGACAAATAAATAAAGTCTTAAAAAAAATAAAATAAAATTCTTCAGAGTATAGGGATAGAGGGAACATTCCTCAAGTTCATAAAATCCATCTATGAAAAACCCACAGCGAATATCATCCTCAATGGGGAAAAGCTGAGAGCCTTTCCCTTAAGATCAGGAACACATCAAGGATGCCCACTCCACTATTGTTCAACATAGTACTAGAAATCCTAGCAACAGCAATCGACAACAAAAAGAAATAAAAGGTATTCAAATTGGCAAAGAAGAAGTCAAACTCTCTCTCTTCACAGATGACATGATACTTTATGTGGAAAACCCAAAAGACCCCACCCCCAAATTACTAGAACTCATCCAGCAATTCAGTAATGTGGCAGGATACAAAATCAATGCACAGAAATCAGTTGCTTTCTTACACACTAACAATGCAACTGTAGAAAGAGAAATTAGAGAAATGATTCCATTTACAATAGCACCCCAAACCACAAGATACCTCGGAATAAACCTAACCAAAGAGGTAAAGGATCTATACTCTAGGAACTACAGAAAACTCATGAAAGAAATTGAAGAAGACACAAAAAGATGGAAAAATATTCCATGCTTATGGATCGGAAGAATAAACATTGTTAAAATGTCTATGCTATCCAGAGCAATCTATACCTTCAGTGCCATCCCGATCAAAATTCCAATGACATTTTTCAAAGTGCTGGAACAAACAATCCTAAAATTTGTATGGAGTCAGAAAAGACTCCGAATCACCAAGGAAATGTTGAAAAAGAAAAACAAAGCTGGGGGCATCACATTGCCCAATTTCAAGCTATATTACAAAGCTTTCTTAATGCTAAGTTGGTACAAAAGGTGGGAGAGATCCTTTAAATTTTTTGCTGCTTCTGGCTTATACTCTCCCCCACTTTGCCCCAAGTTTGCAGATCCATTTTATTTTATCCATTTACTTTATTACTATGGCATTGTAAGTTTGTTCCCTGGTTGATACTTCTGGACTCATGTCTAATTTAAGGTCATTTGTGCTATTAATTCAGGGGATTCCCATCTCCATATGAATGGGACACTGAACTTCGACCTTAGAATTGACTGTATAATGCAAGTCACCTGACTATACTTTAGCATGCTCTTTTCCCTCAACACATGAAGGGTTCTTATTTTGTTAAATTATGAGTATTCTCATTTTATTCAGTCTGATAATCTCTGTCTTTGAATTAGTGTGGTTAGGTCATTTACATTTAATGTAATATGTTTGGACTTGAGTCTGTCATTTAATTATTTGGATTTTTTTGTTTTGGTATGCCACCACTGCTTTTTGCTCCTTTGTTCTCTTTTCTTGCCTTGTTTTGCCTAAATTTTAATCTTTTTTTTTTTTTTTAAAGAATTTATTTATTTGAGAGAGAGAGAATGAGAGAGAGCACACGAGAGGGGTTAGGGTCAGAGGGAGAAGCAGACTCCCTGCCGAGCAGGGAGCCTGATGTGGGACTCGATCCTGGGACTCCAGGATCATGACCTGAGCCGAAGGCAGTCGCTTAACCAACTGAGCCCCACCCAGGCGCCCTTGCCTAAATTTTAATACTTTATGTTATCTACTGGCTTTTTGGTTATATCTCTTTGTATTATTTTTTAGTGGTTGCTCTAGGGCTTAAAATACATCTAATCTTTCACAGTCTACTTTAAAGTTAATATTGTACACACCAAGCAAAATATAGAAGCCTTTTAAGCATATAAATCTCTTTATTCACCTTCCTTTATATTATAATTGTCAAATGTATTACATATATGTACATTAAAAACCCCACCAGATAATGTGATAATTTTTGCTTTCAACATATACAATTTTTTTTAAATGAAAGGAGAGAAAAATAGACTATATATATATCTAGTTATTCACCACTTATGTTCCTCTTCCTTTACTGATAAAATTCCAGATTTCTCTCTGATAGAATTTCCCTTCAGTGTGAAGAATATCCCTTAACATTTCTTTTAGGCCTACAATAAATTGTACTCTCATTTTAGAGGTGTGACGTCCTCATGGCTTCATTATCATGTATGGGTATGTGTTAAGTGTGTGCTTTTCTTTTGTTTTCTGATGAGAAACACAGTTAATTCATTTGATGGCTATGTTTTTTTTCAGTGCCTGTTATGTGCCAGGCACTGTTATTCATCAGACAATTGATGATAGAGGAGTAGACAAAAGAAAATATTTGCCCTCTTGAGGCTAACATCATATGTGGGGGAGAAATAGACAATAAATAAACAATAAAGCAGAGGATGGCAGATGTCCTGAGTTCTACAGGGAGACTTAAAGCCAAGATCATAGGTGGACTTTTAAATTGGGTGGTCAAGGATGCCTTCTCTGAGAAGAGAATGTGGGAGTAAAGACTTGAATCAGATGAAGGAGCCAGCCCTGATGAATTCTGGGGGAAGAATCTTCCAGGTGAGGGAACAGCAAGTGCAGATGTCCTGAGTCAGTAGATAACTGGTATGTTTGACGAGGAGCAAGGAGGCCAATGTGGCTAGGTGGCAAGGCAGAAGGGTGGTAAGGGATGTGGGAATTCAGCCATATAGGTGAGGTTGGGATCACAGAGAGGCTATAGTGAAAAAGAGCAGGAAAGAAGAGCCATCTGTGTTATACCATAGCATGAAACTTGTATAGAAAAAGTTGTATTTTTCAATTTTTATGCTTCTGGGGCTCTAACGGGAAAAAAACCCTCAAATACTTAAGACTTGTCTCTAATAGAAATATGCAAATGTAGGACTAGCATTGGAGTCTTCCAATTTTATCAGCAAGCTGGAGATAGACCATTGAGTTGAATATCTTGACTTTTAAATATTGACAACTAAGAAATTAAATTCTTTGAGGATCCCTAAGCCAAACACAACACCTGTGCACTGGAATCATTTTACAGGTTGCCAGATTTTGAGCATGTACCTAGAAGCTTTATCAACAACAAGCTGCTTGTTCCATCCCTCTTTAAGGAAAACAATAGTCTGTGCACAGATTGTTTTAAATCTGATTTGTACTCCTATGCCCTGTTTCATTTAATTTAATGTTGTAGTCAAGGATTGTGTACCATAGTGAATTGCTTGGTGAAAAATATTTTATTTGCAGGTATTTCTGCTTGTAGTGTAGATTAGATGTGACCTGTTGGGGTGAATCATGGGGTTCTGGTTTGTAAGTAGCTCAAGGACGAGTACTGTGATGCCACTGGGCATCTACCTTCCACCCTTCTTTCTTCTTTACATGGCAGACTTTGGACATTCATCTGACTTTATTGCCTGAGCGGTTTATTGTACTTATCACAGCTTTCTCCACAGCCTGGTGAGATAATTATGATTGTTATCTTCTCCTTATCTTCCCTCTCTCTCCTTTTTATGAGATGAAAACCTCTGGTATAAATACGTGACAGCTAGGGCATGAGCTTTTTCTTCTTCTCAGCCTAATGGATGAACAGCTGGGAGTTAATGAGCTTTTAATAGTGAGTGTAGGGGGTTAGTTTGTTGCAATTTCAGTCTCAGCTGAATACTCTGAGGTCTCGTTGTTTTTCTATTTCCTCTTAACATTAGCTTTATTGATACCTGCAAACACCTGTTTAAAATTCACTCAGCATGGAGGGAACATATTTCTCTTTGGATCACCTTGGCCTCAACTGACTCTCCTTTAATTATGAGGCTCTTGTGGAACTTCATGTGATGTTTTTGTCTTCATTTTTAAGGACCTCAAAAATGTTAGAGATTAAATTTTTATCTAGCACAGAATTTTTTTAAAAAGCCTTTTGCATGAGTATTTCTATGTTTTCCTTGACCCTTTTAATTTTCCTACTCTGAACTTAAAAGCAAAACAATACAAAATCCTTCATCCAGTATTACATTTTACAGCTATGTTCTTAGCATTTAGTTCTCATTTATCTTTTCACCTAAAAATTAAATTTTCTTTAGACCTATCTAATGTAAATCCTGGGTCATAAAATGATTATCAAAATCACAATTAGCATTAATATATAACTTTTATGTAGTTTATGCAACATTCTATAAAGATTACAGATCACTTTCATGCATCTGCATTTTCTCATTTACTATTCACAGTTACCTTCTGAGAGGAGCTGGACATGTATTACAATTTTACATAGTAGAAAACCAAGGTACAGTATGTTATTAGTCAAGGTTAAATGGTGATAAAAGCTAATACATGTACATGGTAAAATTTGAAACAGTACAAAGGATATACAAAAGTTTCTCTACTTAGAGGTAACCAGAGGTAACCATTTTCTTGGGTTTCTTCCAGTACCTTTCCATGTGTATTCAAACTTGTGTGCACTTTTTTTTTTCTTTTTAAACACAGGAGGAGAATGCTCTCCATACTGTCTTCAAACTTGATTTTATTTCATTGTGGAAATTGAACATGTATGATAGCAGTCCCCGCATATCTCCCTCCTATGTTGTGTGGACTTAGCATAGTTTGTTGAACCAGTCCCCTATTGATGGACATTTAGTTTGTTTATACTTTTTGGTACTGAAGAGCCGGATACATGATCCTTTGTATATATTACAAATATTTCTGTACCTAGACAAATACACAAATTCCTAGAATTAGAATTGCTGAGTTATTGGGTCTGTGCATTTAAAATTTTGATGTGTATTTCAAAGAGTGCCCTGATACATCATTACAGTATTTACACAGCATAACAATTTACATGAAAGATTGTGCCAGATCTCACAACTGCTCTGATACCTTAAACTATAAAACTTTTTAAATTGCTAGGTGGGTTTAATTTGTGCTTCCTTAGTTATTAGTGAGGTTGAACATCTTTTCATATGATTATAAGCATTTTTTACTTTATTTCCAGTTCTTGTCTATTTGTGATTTTTTGGATATTCAATAATCTTTTCTTATTGATTGTAAGCACTTTCTATATATTGAAGAACATAGCTCGATCTGTCCTGTTGCAAATATTTTTCTAATTTATGTTTTGACCTGTTTTTCATTAAAAAAATTTTTATTGCAAGAGCAAACAAGATCATTATAAGAATGAATGTGGGAAAATCTGAAAAGCAAACCAAAGGAAATGAAAGTCTCCATAATCTTGTTATTTAGGGACAGCCACTTCTGTTATATTTGGTATATGTTTTTCCATCTTTTTTCTGTGTGTGAGTGAGAGAAAAAGAGGGAGAGAGAGAATTGTTCTTCAAAGTTTATCTTGTAAATTCTGGAGCTACCTGGGGTACCAGAAAACTAGGTGGGGAGCTCTGAAATAGATCCATTCAATTTTTGTTTCACCATCCCCTTTCCATTTTCTTTTAGAAGAGAAATCCTCAGTGCTTGCAAGAATCCTTTTTTTGTTTATCTAAGATCACTTCTGGGAGGTGGTAGATGGACCTCTCCTGTTTGGACTTTGGGCACAGCTCTGAAGCTCCTAAGCTGGACAGAACTTTTTTGTTTATGTCTTTCTGAATCTGTCACTGTTTGCCTCTGTTTTGGTTTGTTATTAGGGATGTAATCACTGGATTTTAGGACCAATTACTGTGTTACTCAGTCTGCATTAAAAAAAAAAATCAAGTTTTTTAAAGACATAATTTACATATACAAAATAATCCCTTTTGTAATCTTCATGCCCTGTTAGTGGGAATTCATGTTGGTGCTGCCATTATGGAGGGTGGCGATTCTTCAAAAATCAAAAATAGAGATACTATACAGCCCATAATGTTACTTTCAGGTATCTACTCAAAGAAAACCAGAATGTGGGCGCCTGAGTGGCTCAGTTGGTTAAGCAACGGCCTTTGGCTCAGGTCATGATCCTGGAGTACCAGGATTGAGTCCTGCATCGGGCTCCCTGTTGATCAGGGAGTCTGCTGTCTCCCTCTGACCCTCCCCCATCTCATGCTCTCTCTCAAATAAATAAATAAATAAATAAATAAATAAATAAATAATCTTAAAAAAAAAAAAAAAGAAAACCAGAATGCTGATTCAAAAAGATACATGCATTTCTATCTTTATTGCAGCATTGTTAATAATAGCCAAGATATGGAAGCAACCTGTGTCCATCGACAGATAAATGGATAAAGGAGATGTGATATATATACACAATGGAATATTACTCAGCTATAAAGGAGCATGAAATCTTGTCATTAAAGACAACAGGGATGGACCTAGAGGGTATTATGCTAAGTGAAATAAGTCACACAGATAAAGACAATTGCCATGTGATTTCACTTGTATGTGGACTCTAAGAAACAAAACATACAAACAAAAAAACCAGAAACAGACTCATAAATACAGTGAAGAAACTGGTGACTGCCAGTGAGAAGGGGATATGGGGATGGAGAAATAGGTATAGGGGATTAAGAGGTTAGAATTTCCAGTTGTAAAAGAAAAACTCATGGGGATGAAGTGTACAGCATAGTTCCCTATGATAGGGAATAATATTGTCAATAGTCAATAATATTGTAATTAACTTTGGTCACAGATTGTAACTATGGTTACTATGGTGATCATTTTGTAATGTGTATAATGATCAAATCACTGTTATACACCTGAAACCAATATAATATTGTATGTCAACTATAGTTCAATAAGAACAATGACCACTTTTAAGTATATAAGTTTTATTAGTTTTGACAAATATATACAGTAAGTGTAATGATAACAATCAAGATAAAGAAAATTTCCATCACTCCTAAGAGTTGTCTTGGGTATATTTGCATTCCACCCCTCCCTTAGTACGCAGCTTCTGGCAACCATGGATCTGATTTCTTTCCTTATAATTTCTCTGTTTTCTGGACTGACATATAAACACAATGATAGAGTATGTTGGCTTCTTTCAGTTAGCATAATGCATGGGAGAATCCTCTATATTGTTGCGTGTGTCAGTAATTTGTTCATTTTTACTGTGGAGTAAGTAGTATTCAGTTGTATGGATATACCATAATTTGCTTCTCTGTTCACCAAGTGATAGACGCTGGGATGTTTCCAGTTTTTCACCATTAAGAAAAAAGCTGCTATAACCATTCACATACAAGTCTTTATGGGGAAATAAGTTTTCATTTCCCTTGGGAATTGGATTACTGGCTTGTATGGAAGTTGTATGGTTAATTTTGTAATAAACTGCATATTTGCTTTCCTAAGTGGGTATACCATTTTGCATTCCCATGTATGAGAATTCCAGTTTGTCTGCATTCTCAGCATTTGGTTTTGTCACTTTTATGATTGTAATTATTTTAATAGGTAACTAGTGGCATCTTATTAAAGTTTTAAATTGCATTCCTCTAGTACATGTTGATTTTGAATGTTTTTGGAGACAGAGCTATCTATCCATTAATTTGTTTTCTTATTGAGTTGTAAGAGTTCTTTATATTCTGGATATAAGTCCTCTATCAGGTAAGTTTTACAAATTATTTTTCCTAGACTGTCTTAAAAATTTTTTTTTAAACAGTGTCTTTTGAGCAGAAGTTCTTAATTCTGATGAAGTCCAGTTTACCTAATTTTGTTTCTTGTTTGTCGTTTTAGTGTCCTAAACATTATCTAATTATCGATTGCTAAATCCAAGGTGTCAAGATTCGTCTTAACTCATTTATTTTATTGAGATATAATTGACATATAATATGATAGTAGTTTCAAGTGTACAACAGAATGGTTCAGTATTTGTATACACTGCAACGATCACCATAAGTTTAGTTTTCCCCAACACCATGTAAAGCTACATAACGTGCAATAATACAACATTGCTGATCATAGTCACCATGCTGTACATTACATCCTGATGACTCATCCATTTTATGACTGGAAGTTAGTACCTCTTGACTCCCCTCTTCCCTTTTTATCGACCACCAACCCCCTTCCCCTCTGGACAACCATCACTCTCTTCTCTTCATTCATCATCCATGAGTTTTGTTTTGTGTCTTTGTTTAGCTTTTTAGATTCCACATATAAATGAAATCATATGGTATTTGCCTTTTTCTGTCTGACTTATTTCACTAATCATAATACCCTTAAAATTCCATCTGTGTTGTTACAAATGGCAAGATTTTGTACTTTTTCTCTGGCTGAGTAATAATCTATTGTATATAAATACTACAGTTTCTTTATTCATTTATTCATTCATCTTTTGATGGACATTTTGGTTGCTTCCTTATCTTGGCTATTGTAAATAATGCTGCAGTGAACATAGGTGCATATATCTGTTCAAATAGGCATTTTTTATTTCTTTGGATAAATACTCAGAAGTAGAATTGCTAGATCATATGGCAGTTCTATTTTTAAATTTTTGAGGAAACTCCATACTGTTTTGCATAATGACTGTACCAGTTTGCATTTCCACCAACAGTACACAAGGGTTCCCTTGCCTTCACATTTTACCAACACTTGTTATTTCTTGTCTTCTTGAAAAGAAGAGGTATAAGGTGGTATCTCATACCATTCCAAGAGGTATAAAGTGGTATCTCATTATGGTCTGGATTTGCTTTTCCCTCATGATTAATGATGTTGAGTGTCTTTTCATGTGCCTGTTGACCAGCTGTATGTCTTCTTTGGAAAAATGTCTATTTAGATCCTCTGCCTGTTTTTTTTTTTTTTTTTTAAGATTTTGTTTATTTACTTTCTTTGAGTAATATGGACATTTAACAATATTAATTTTTCCAATCCATGAGTACAGTATATTTTTCTATTTATTTGTGTTAACTTCAGTTTCTTTCATCAAGGTGAAATAGCTTTTAGAGTACAGGTCTTTTGTCTCCTCAGTTAAATATATCTCCAGGTATTTTATTATTTTTGTTGTAACTGTAGATGGGATTGTTTCTTAATAACCCTGTCTGTTACTTCATTATTAGTGTATAGAGACATCACAGATTTCCATATGTGAATTTTGTATCCTGCAACTTGACTGAATTCATGCACTAGTTCTAATAGTGGTTGTTTTTTTTTTTTTTTTTTTTTTTTGGTGGAGTCCTTATGGTTTTCTACATGCAGTATCATGCCATCTGCAAATAGTGACCGTTTTACTTCTTCCTTACCAATTTGGATGCCTTCTTCCCCCCCTTATTTACGTGGCTAGCACTTCCAATGCTATGTTGACTGTAAGTGGTTAGAGTGGGCAACCTGGTTTTGTTTCTGATCTTAGAGGAAAAGCTTTCAGCTCTTCAGCCTTGAATGTGATGTTAGCTATGGGTTTGTCATATATGTCCTTTATTATGTTGAGGTATGTTCCCTGTAAACCAACTTTGATTTTGTTATCAGGGTAACATTGGCCTTATAAAATGAGCTTGGAATTACTCTTCCCTCTTCAATTTTTGGGAATAACTTGAGATGGATAGGTATCAAGTCTTCTTCAAATATTTTGTAGACTTTCCCTGTGAAGTCATCTGACTCTGGACTTTCCTTTGTTGGGAGTTTTTTTTTTTTAATTACTAATTTAATTTCATTGTTAGTAATCAATCTGTTAAGGTTTTCTATTTCTTTCTGATTCAGTCTTGTACGATTGTGTGTTTCAAGGAATCTATTTCTTCTAGGCCATCTAATTTGTTGTAATTGTTCCCGGGTATACTAATTATTCATAATATTTTCTTATGACCCTTTGTAATGCTGTTGCACTGATTATAATGTCTCCTTTTTCATTTCTGATTTTATTTGGGTTCCCTTTCTCTTTTTCTTGATGAGGTGAGCTAAAGGTTTGTCAATTTTGTTTACCTTTTCAGTACCAGCTCTTAGTGTTATTGACCCTTTCTTGGCTTTTTTAGTCTCTATTTTATTTATGTCTGCTCTGATCTTTTTATTTTTTTTTAAAGATTTTATTTATTTGAGAGAGAGAGAGAATGAGATAGAGAGAGAAAGCATGAGAGGGAGGAGGGTCAGAGGGAGAAGCAGACTCCCCGCCGAGCAGGAAGCCTGATGCGGGACTCGATCCCGGGACTCCAGGATCATGACCTGAGCCAAAGGCAGTCGCTTAACCAACTGAGCCACCCAGCCACTCAGAAATGTGTCGTTCTTTTTTTTTTTTTTTTTTTTTAAAGATTTTATTTATTTGAGACAGAGAGAATGAGAGAGAGAGAGCACATGAGAGGGGGGAGGGTCAGAGGGAGAAGCAGACTCCCTGCCAAGCAGGGAGCCCGATGTGGGACTCGATCCAGGGACTCCAGGATCATGACCTGAGCCGAAGGCAGTCGCTTAACCAACTGAGCCACCCAGGCGCCCTGCTCTGATCTTTTTATATCCTTTTTTCTAACTTGGAGCATTTTTGTCTTTCTTTTTCTCTTTTTTAAAATGTAAAGTTAGATTGTTTATCTGAGGTTTTTGTTTCTTGAGGTAGACCTGTATTGCTATGAACTTTTCTCTTAGAACTTCTTTTGCTCTTTCTCAAAGGTTTTGGAACTTTGTGTTTGAATTCTTACTTGTCCAAGGTATTTTTTATTTCCTCTTTGAAGTCTTCACTGACTCACTGGTTGTTTAATAGCATGTTGTTCAGTCTCCATGTTTTTGTGGGTTTTTTTGCACTTTTCTTCCTGCGATTGATTTCTAGTTTAATCTCCTTGTAGGCAGAAAAAATGCTTTGAAATATTTCAGTCTTCTTGAATTTATTGAGACTTGTTTTATGGCTGAACATGTGATCTATCCTGGAGAATGATCCATGTGCACTTAAAAATAATGTGTATTCTGCCCTTTTTGGATGGAATATCCTGTATGTATTTAAGTTCAGCTGGTCTGATGTGTTGTTTAAGACCAGTGTTTCCATATTGATTTTCTGTCTGAATGATCTATTCATTGATGTAAATGGTATATTAAAGTCTCATACTATTATTGTATTATTGTCTGTTTCTCCCTTTATTTTTGTTAAAATATGTTTTATATATTTAGGTGCTCCTATATTAGGTGTATAAGTGTTGGCAAATGTTATATCCTCTTGTTAAATTGAGCCCCTATAATGCCTTTCTTTGTATTTTGTTACATTCTGTTTTATAGTCTGTTTTGTCTGATACAAGTATTTTCCCCCAGCTTTCTTTTCATTTCTATTTGCATGATACATCTTTTTCCATCCCTTCAATTTCAGTCTGTGAGCATCTTTAGGTTAGAAGTGAGTCTCTTGTAAGGAGCATATGGAAGAAGCTTTTTCCCCCCCTTAATCCATTCAACCACCCTGTGTCTTTTGATTGAAGCATTTAGTCCATTTACATTTAAAGTAATAATTGATAGGTATGTACTTACTGCCATTTTGTTAATTGTTAATTCATTTCTTCCCTTGTGATTTGAATATTTTCTTTAGTGTTTTGTTTAGATTCTGTGCTCCTTTGTTTTGTGCTATAAGTTTTTTCTTTGTGATTCCTCTTAAGCTTACATAAAACATCTTATGTATATAGCAGTCTCTTTTAAATTGATAATACCTTAAATTTGAACACAGTCCATAGCTTTATATTTTTATATTTTGATGACATATTTTGCTACTTTTTATTTTATGTATTTGGTAGTAATTAGTTATTTTAAATGAATTTTACTACTTTTTTCCTGGGGATATGCCTTGCTCTTTGGTTTATAGTATACTCCTCTGTCTCCTCATTTTGCCTGTCTCTGTATGTTCCTCTCTCTGTATTAAGCTAAACAGGTACCTCCCTCAGCCTTGCATAAATCAACTTCTGTAGGAGCTGTTCCTTATGGCCCAGAAGCACAATCTCTCATCTCCATCAGAGCCAGGCACTCCATGGTGTTTTCCTGTGAGCTGTGTTGTGATTGGGCCTTGACTTCTGTGAGGGGAGGGTAGGATGCTGGGTACTAGGTTGCAGACAGATTGCTGTTTGGCCACTGAGTGGGGGAGTTGGGTTGGAGTGACTTGCCTGTCCTGGTTGTGGCTCAGTCTCTGCGGGGAGTAGGCAGCACTGGGGCACTCCTCTATCTTGGTTATGGCTTCTCTGTCTGCTGCTTGGGGAGGTCATTACTTGGGGCACTGCCCTGTTGGTTGCTGCTTGTTTTCTGGTGGGGTTGGTGGGGGCTCCAGGCACTTGCTTGGCCTTGTTGAGGATGGACTGCTGCACAGGGAGGATGGGGTTCAAGGTACTCAGCATTCCTGCTTTGGAGTTGATCCCTCTGTGGGATGGGCTATCTTGGGCCCAGTTGTTCGTTAGCTGCAGTGCAGGGATAGCAGGGCCCAGGGCCCTCTTGTGGCTCAGTTTCAGAGCTGAATGCATGGGAATAAGAGCACTCCCTGGTCCACTTTTGTCCCCATTCATTGCTTGGTGAGAGTGGGACTGGGGCACTTGTCTGGCCTGGTTTGGCTTGCTTGCTGCTGAGTGGGGTGGGGTGCAGCGCAGCTCCGGGTGTGTGCCCTTCTCAGTTCTGTACTAGGTAGACAGAGTCAGGGAGTTTGCCTGACACACTGTGGCTCAGTATTTGAAAGGGTAGAGCAGTTCTGGGGTGCTTGCCCAACCCTTTTGCAGCTCTGATGCTGCACATGGTGAGCAGGGTGTGGGTCAGGAGAGCACACCCCATGGTACTAGCAGTTTAGAGGGAGAGCACCAAAAATGGCACCCATCAGCTCTGTCACCAGCAAGTTAGGATGATTTTGCAAAAATCATGTCTACCCACACTTCCCTCCTAGATGAAGTCTCTGAAGGTTCTTGCCTAATAGCTGCTTTAAAATTAGTAGGTTATTGTCCATTGACTGTGGTCTAGGTACTTTCAATCTATTACTTTTGTCCGGATATCAGGGTGAGTGGGTTTGTGCATGAGCCCTTTAAGACTGAGATCTCCATTACTTGTAGTTCTGTGATCCTCCTGGTCCTATTCCCCATTGATTTTCAAAGCCAAACATTTTGGGGGCTTATCTTTCTGGTGCTGGCCTACAGGTGCCTATTGTAAATAAGCTGTAAATATGTTGTGTCCATGACAGGAAGTGAATTCAGGGTCTTCCTAGCCAACATCTGGAGCCCTCCTTTTATTTTTCCTCTTAAGTCCATCAATTTGCTTTATGTATTTTTAAGCTCTATTGTGTTTAGAGCAATGATTTCTGTATCTTTCTGTTAAACTGGCCTTTTTATTCTCATGAAATGTTCATATTTATCCATGGTAATGAACTTTGTTTTGAAATATATTCTGTCTACTCCTAATATAGCTATTTCAGTCTTCATGTGTATTTTGCATAGTATATCTTTCTTCCATTCATTTCCTTTCCACCTTTCTGTTTCAAAAAAATATAGCCTGTAGCTAGCATATATTTGGGTGAAGTTTTTATTTTGTCCATTCTGACAATCTCTGCCTTTTGACTGAATTCTATAGTCCATTACTATTTACTATAATTATTTATATGCTTGGATTTGAGGCTACCAGTTTATTTATTTGCTTGCTGCTTCTCTTTTTCGAACTTCATCCTCCCATTCCTGTCATTTTGGATAATTTTTGGTGAATTCTATTTTAATTTTCTTGTTGTATTTTGCCTTCATTTTTGAACATAAATTTCTGGGTTGGCAGTTTTTCTTTCTTTCAATACTTTAAAAATGTTCATTATTTTCTAGGCCATTTTCTCTTGATTTATTGTGTGTGTCTCATAATTTGTTATTTAATGTAAGACAGTGTATATAGAGCAGGAAACTGAGATAAATGTTATTTATGATCAGAAATAGGCCCATCTCTTTTCCATGAGGCTATGAGTTGAGTCAGTCTAGTGTATAGTTAAGCTGGGTTTGTTTTGATGTTGTTCTTGCTCTCATTACCCTCAGTGGCCCCAGCTTTCCCCATCCCTTCGACAGTGGATTCTTGTTACCTTGTGCATAGTGTTGGACCTGTATGGAGGTAGTCTTCCTCCCTGCTTTTGTCCTATCCCCAGTGGTAGACTGATAGTGCTCTTTACTCAGTCTTGTGATGGGGGCAGGGATGTTGATGGCTCTTCTCCTCCAGCATCAATCTTAGGCAGGCCCTGTATGCCTGAATTTCAAGGGCAGGGCTTTTTCTGGGTTCTTTCTTGTGCTCCTACCTCCATAGTGGCTGAACTTTCCCTTGTATCTATAGAGGGAAGGTTGGGAGTGGGCAAGTGGCAGCAGACCTCTGGTTTTTATCATTCTAAGATCCCAGGATTGAGTGGGTTTTCCTGTTTTTCCTCCAGTGGCCAGTGGCTTTTGTCTTGTGGCAGTGTGGTCAAGGTCACTCAGGTTTTCTACCTCCTTGACTGTAACACCATCCTTAATCTGGGGCTGCATATAACTTTTACATAGTATGTGAGAAGTTTCTAGGACAGTAAGTCCTATGTTTTTCTCCTGTGACAGCTGGTCACCAATCTCACACCTGCACTGCCTAGAGCCTCTCTCTGTTTTATCCTCTTTTCAGTATTGCTCTTGAGCACCCAGTGGAAGACCTTGTACAAGATTGAGAGCAATTTCTCTCTGGGCTTGGTGCTCCCAGCTCACATTTGTCCTTTAAGAAATGGTTAAAATTTCCATGGTTTTCCAAAAACAGGCCACCTTTTTCTCCCTTTTTCTGACAAAAGTCAAACAGTTCACATTTTCAAAAGACTTGCCATCCCTTGGAAATCAGTTCACCTGAGTTCTTTGAGACTCTGATGGGCTCAAAAATTTTGATTCTATAATTATGTGGCTTTTTGTTAGTTTGTTACTGTGGAAATAATTTTCTTTTGCAGTTTTCTATATCCTATGCACAAGTGGAACCTCTTCTTGTATTTAACTATTTTTATATGCCTTTGCCACATAATTTTCTTCTCACACAATCAGATATAGTTTTTCTCCCTTATGCCTCTGAGTTTTATGTTTTGATTAGAAAGGACTTCTTACTACAAAATGAAAAAAAATGGTTTCTGTTAGTGCATTTACATGTTACTCTATGTTCAATTTTTGTATTTATATTTAAGTATACCTGGAGTATATGTTGGTTTTTAGCATTATTATTAATTCATATTTATTTGTTTCCAAGTAGTTATTCAGTTGACCAAATAAAATTTGCTGATTAATTAATCTTTGCCCTGCTGCTTGTCAGGTATGTATTATTAATGGGCAGTAGGCAGGATTGCTTAAGCTTTACTTGTATACCATTTAATCACATTGTCTTGGTTTAGTTTCTGATATTGATGCTTGAGAGTGCAGAACATAGAAAGAGTTAGCTTCTCCACAAGCAATACCTCTGTGTTCATGGTCCTATCTTTCTTCCCCTCCAGTTCAAGAGCCATTTCAAATGAGATAATGTACAGTAAATAGTACAGGCGTTGTCCTCAGAAGTGTTAATTACCATCTACCTGATCCTTGAGACAGAATGAAAGAATTCTGTAGAACTAACAATATACTATAGATTTTTGGCATAGTATATCAATTCCAGTGTTGTGTTACTGACTGAGCTTAGTAGGTATTTCTAGGGGCAAACTCCTCCTTCTAGAGGCTTCCTTTAGATATAGTTTTGGAATATAGGTGAGGTTTGGTGGGGTGAGGTCCAGAGCCAACGGCCAAGAAAGAATTCTTGAGACAACTTTGGTGCAAAATGGTGGTTTCATTAAAGCATAGGGACAGGACCCGAGGGCAGAAAGAGCTGCTGCCCAGGGGTTGTGAGGGGTGACTGATTATATACGTGGGAGTAGGGGGTAAGGAAAAAGAGGTTTTCAAAAGAATTTCTGTATGCTAAAGAGGGCCTACAAGATATTGGAGGCCTTGCCATTGTCAAGTTAAGGTTGTTTTTCCCTCTAGTAAAGCTTTAACAGTATGATAGTTGGGAATTTCCTTCTGGAAGTTAGGTTATTGATAAGAATGTTGTTTTTTTTTTTTTTTTTCTGGTAAATCACTAAGACATTTTGTAAACTGAGGGAGACTCATATCTTGCAGGACTGTGATCTCTATAAGTTAACCATTTGTTTTTCCTTCCCTTAGCTTTAAGTCAGACAGGAGTGCCCAAGGAATGTCACCATGTCCCCCCTGGGAGTTGGGGGGGCTGTTGCAGGGTGTCAGCTTGTGCTTTGTCCTCAGCTTGCCTTCTGCTCCCTCATCACTTTCCAAGTATTGCTACCTGTCCTAGTACTGGAACTTGACAGGGGAATCCTCATTTTTATCACTGGAATTTCCAGTGTCTAACCCTAGACCTAATGTGACCATTCTGGTTCATCTCCTAGATGAAAAAGTAAAGTCCATCACTGTTTGGATTCTCCCTGCAGGTGCTTTGTTTCTATACAAAAACTTTTTTTTTTTTTTTTTTCGAACATGTTGCCCATACTGTTCTGTCCTTAGGCTGTCATTTCCTCCTCGATCTAGTTCCTTTGTTTGCTGTGTGTTCTTTCATCACTGTTCTTAGTTTCCTTGTTTTCGTTCTTAACCCTGCTTAAGCTGCCCTACTCTTGCTGTTCTCTCAACCCAAAATTTCATTAAAAATTTCACAATATCTTCCCACCATTTTAATTTACCTATTGCAATATAACAAAGAACATATCTGGTTTTTGTCCCTGTTTTCCTGACACAGAATTTTAAAAACCTTGAAATTTCCTGCTGGAGTGGAGGGGGGTGGGAGGGATGGGGTGGCTGGGTGATGGACGCTGGGGAGGTTATGTGCTATGGTGACTGCTGTGAATTGTGTAAGACTAATGAATCACAGACCTGTACCCTGAAACAAATAATACATTATATGTTAATAAAAAAAATAAAAAACTTTAAAAAAACCTTGAAATTTCCTAAGCGATAGGACTGTCTTTGTTATGCTAATGAAGTCACTCAAGATGGGCCCCTATATGGCTTTAGAATGCAGGATGGCCACAGAAAGACCAAGATGTGAATGGAGGGTGGGAACTTGCAGCCTTCTGATCTCTGGGTAGAGGAGGAGAGCTGGAGACTGAGTGCAATCACATGGCCAGTGATTTATTCAATCATGACTATGTAATGATATTTCTGTAAAAAGTTTGGACACCGGTTTCGTTCAGCTTAAGGTTGGTGAACAGCACATCAATGTGCTGGGAGGACGGCATGCATGTAATCTGAGGGGGGAGGGCACTGGAGCTCAGCGTCCAGGACCCTTCCGGACCTTACCCTGTGTGTACCCTTATTAATGAAAATGTAAGTGTCATGCTTCCTTGAGTTCTGTGCGTTGTTCTAGTGAATTATCAAAGCTGATGGGGTTGTGGGAACGCCTGAATTTGTAGCCAAGTTGGTCAGAAGGGCAGGTGACTTGGCATCCACATTGGGAGCCGTCTTGTGGAGAATTGAACCCTTAATCTGTGATGCTGACTAACTCCATCTAGTGTGAGGATTACATTGTAGTATTGTGGTACACCCTATTGGGGTAGAAACAGAACACCTGCTCTTATAGGGCATCCCTCCCTGTAACCAGGGGTAATATGTGCTCTTTTAGGAATGACTGAGCTGAAGTTAACTTTGACTTTTTGTTTAAGTAGATGCTCTCTTATCGAGGTGCTAGTTATATGGTTAGGTGAAAAAGTCATTTAGAGAAGGAATTATTTTTTTTAAAATAAAACATACCTTAAATCTTGTATTTGAACTTAATGTCTATAAGTGTGCACTCATTTACCAATCATTTGTTGTAATATTGAGGTTATTTCTTTGAGCATGGATCTGCTCTTCTGAATTCCATATGGTCTTATTTCTCTAAACCTGGCCTCTTCTGTCACTCTTGAATTTCAGATTCTTTGGAAAAGGAGAGTGTAGAGATGAGACACTTGTGAAGCTTCTAAGTTGACATCTTCCCCGTTAGTAAAATTTTACTGGGATTTCATGTCTTAATGAGATGAAAATTGGGGAGGGGGCCTTCAGTGACCCCCAAACTTCAAACTCTCCTTTTGTTGGAGAGCAGGCATACATGTGCTTACATCATAGCACATCGTATATGTTTAGGTAAGAAAAACAATGTATGGAGAATAATCTAGATTGATTACCTTAATTGTGAGTGTACCTTTTCGAAAGTCTTTCTGTATTTCTAGAAGTTCGCGTACCCTAGTTTGAAAACTGCTGTTGCAGAACATTGGTAAGAGAGCTGCTGCTTTATTTACACCCATTTTTACAGTGCTCTTATTTTCTTTAATTATAAAATCAATTCTTGTTTATTCCAAAAATTGTTTTCCTCAGCGTCATTTCTCAGAGATGATCACTGTTATCAGCAGTGGTATATTGTACTAGATTTTCTGGCATTTCAAAACATGTTATCACCAACTTGTCCTGGGTGGTCACAAACTTTACTACCCTTATAGAATTTAAATTGCATAACTCACACAAGTAACCCTCTTTTTTACCCCTCTTTGGGCATCATTCTTAAAGCCCTCATGTGTTTAGGAGGGAGGCATCTTTGATAGTGTTTTTCTCAAGTTTTATTAAAAGCAAACAAAACAAAAAGTAAAAATGAACAGATGAAAAGAAAAGATATTTGGCATTTGAATAGGATTGTATTTGAATTTCGTTTTTTTTTTTTTTTTAATGCGCCTGAGTTCCTGACTCGCCTAGAGGATGAACATACAGCCTCATGTGGGGAAATCTTCCTTGGATTTCCATGATATTAAGGTTCTCCTGGCTCAAATTCATAGGGCATTGATGCAGCTTTAATGGAACGAGTGTCTTCTAGTATTAGTGTGGGTTATATATGAAAAAGAGGACTAAAAGGATTAACTCCTTAATTCAAGAAGAATTTATTGACTACTTACAGTGGGGATCCAATCATGAATGAGTTGTGTTCTCTGCCTTCTTGAAGCTTATAGTCTAAGAGAAGGTGCTCAGGAAAAAAAATATCATAAGCCCAACACTCAGTGAGATTTTTGCTTCTGTTTTGGAGGGTTTTTGGTTTTGTTTTTTAAGATTTTATTTATTTATTTATTTGAGAGAGACAGAGCACAAATAGGGGGAGCGGCAGAGGGGGAGGGAGAAGCAAACTCCCCACTGAGCAGGGAGCCTGATGTGGGGCTTGATTTCAGGACCCTGAGATCATGACCTGAGCCAAAGGCAGATGCTTAAGCGACTGAGCCACCCAGGATCCCCTGTCTTGGAGGTTTTAAGAAAAGTTTTTAGCCAATATTCTTGTAAGGAATTACTGTATATATGGTGTGATGACTTAAATACATCTGAAAAGTACAGCACATAAAGATAGATTTTTTTTTAATCTGAAAATAACCTGTGTCATAGAAAAAAGACTTACTTAAAATAGCAAACTAACAGATATTTAGATATAGTTATCAACTGCAAGGAGTCACTTCTGTGTGTGTACATCTCTGTGCGTGTGTATGTGTGTGTGTGTGTGTAGATATATGTATGCATGCATGTAAGGACTCAACTAGGAATGTAACATACTATGGCTTTGGAAATCATCTGGCTGGTTAGGATTTCAAAATATATGATTAAATTTACCAAATTAATATTGGTATATTATTGACTATCAACTGCCTCCCCTCTCTGTATCCTTAGTTCTACTCTCCAGCTACAACTATTTTTTTATCTTAGATTTTCTATTAACACCGTATTTCTATATATTTTTTAAAGATTTTATTTATTTGACAGAGAGAGACACAGGGAGAGAGGGAACACAAGCAGGGGGAGTGGGAGAGGGAGAAGCAGGCTTCCCGCTGAGCAGGGAGCCCAAAGAGGGGCTCAATCCTAGGACCCTGGGATCATGACCTGAGCCGAAGGCAGGCGCTTAACCGACTGAGCCACCCAGGAGCCCCTAACACTGTATTTCTAAACAATATGCATATGCTGTGATTGATTCATCAATTTTAGATCTTATTATTAACCCTCATTATGATAGGTAAAGATTATATTGCTTGGACAGTTTTACTGTTTCTAGCTGTTTTGTTTATAATGTTTTTAGCTTATGTGTCGTATCAGATTCTCTTCTGTTCCAGAGATCTTCTCCATTCTGACTAAGCTGAAAAACTGACCCTGTGGCTTTGTTTCACTAATCTTTTGGATTGAATTTCTTGTTTTCCCATGTCTTTCTCTTTCTAACTTTATTCCTTTATTTTGCTACAGCATACCCTCTAGCAAATTCTTAAATAATTGGATTCATGAAAATAAAAATTTTGAAGCAATGTCTGAAATACGTTTTGTTTCACACTTTATTGACAATTTTGTTGGATATAGAAATTTTCCTTTAGAATTTTGAAAGCATGACTCCATTGGTTTTTAGCATATACAGTGTTGGATTTGAGAAGTGTAATAAAATTGTTTCATTTCCTTTTCTGCATGTTAATATTTCCTATTCTGGCTTCTCAAAGTTCTTACCATTTTCTTTGGTATGTTTTTGTTGTTATCCTTAAAACTTTACATTTCATGATAGTGCGTGTTATGGTGTTGGTCTGCTCTAACTGGATTCAAGTTACTCATTCCTCTGATCTTGGACTTTTTTTTTTTTGGTGATCTCACTGTGCTTTTTGCTATTGTTGTTTTCTATCTCTAGAATAGGATTTTGGGCCATCTGGGTTGTTTCTCTAACTATTTCCTGTTTGGTTTCATTCTTTCCATCTCTTTTTATTTTTTGAATTTCATGAGAGATTTTCTGTGGCAAAATAATTGATTTTGCTATTAAAAAATTCTCAAGAGTGTTTTCTTATTGCTAATGTTTTTATCATATGATTTTCAGTATCCTATTACCTGGATTTGAGATGGGGTTTTGTTTTGGGTTTTTTTTTTTTAATATTTGATGGATGACTTTGAAACAGTCTTATTCCCTTACTTTACTTATTGTCAAAGATTTAATGAGTGTGTGTGTGTACATATGTATACTCCATAACTATGGGATTTCATATATATTATAATTATATATAAAACTAATAAGGGGATATGTAAAATGCCATGTATATAGGCATATATATATTTATACACATACATATACACACATAATGACACATAGTAAAAGTTGATCATCTCCTTGTCTTCTTTTTCTTTTTTAAGTCATAAAATTATTGTTAGTACTGTTAGATCCTTGTCTGTTCCATGCATTAATTCTCTGCCCTCTCATTTTATTTTTTCACTTGATTTATTTTAGTCTTCTTCATATTAGAAAATTTCTCCAAATGTTGTACACTTAACTCTTGAACAGCGCAAGAGTTAGGGGCACCCACCCTTGTGCAGTGTGTAACTTTTGACTCCCACAAAACCTTGACTACTAATAGCCTACTGTTGACTAGAAGCCTTACTGATAACATGAACAGTCTAATTAACACATATTTTATATGGTACATGTATTATATAGCATATCCTTACAATAAAGTAAGCCAGAGAAAAAAGATCTTATTAAGAAAATCATAAGAGAAAATACATTTACAGTACTGTACTGTATTTATTTAAAAAAAAAACAGGTACGAGGGGACCCGTGCTGTTCAAATCCATTGTTCAAAGGCCATTTGTGTCCTCTTAGGGAAGTGTGGACTCTCTGAATATGGATAGGATTTAGTGACTAGTGGACTTTAATTTTATGTATACTGATGCTTTCAACTCCATACCTTGAAGGACCTATTGAGGCCCTTAGAAATGAATCAGTCTCGTCCCCTCAGTACCCACTTCTGCCTGTCACTCACTGCTAATCCGTCTGCTTTCCATCTCCCAAAAGACTATTGAATGTCTCTCAGCTGCCGGTACCTCTGCTTTTCTTTCTTTGCTTTTGTAAGTTTGGATCTGTTGTCTTCCTTTACTGTAGTTTTAGTGGGGTCTTAGGAAAGAGAGATCAACAAAGGTCTTCCACTATCTTTAACTGGAATTAAAAAATTTACAACATCTATTGAAAATGGGTTCTGCTAAGTGATGTTAAGGTTGATAGTGCCATGTCAGGGTAATTTTCTGTTTTAATTCTGGGCTTAGGTATTTAATGACGTGTATAATAATATGTCAACAAAAGTAATGTTTATAAGAGTTTAACACCTAAAATATTGTTTAGAGTATGATGAAAAACATGATGCACTTTCTTGCTGGAGTCTATTTCAGTTAGAAGTAAAATAGAACAAAATTTCCTAAAGGAAAATGTTAAAAATACACATATACTTTTTATATTTTAAACATACAAATAGTAGCTTATCACCAATTTCTACATTATATGTGCATAGATTTATTTTTGTCTACTGAGATGGTTCTGCACACAAATTTAGTAGAACAACAAATAAGAAATCTATCCACCTGTGTATGAAATGTTATTGAAATCATAAATGCAGATATTGAAAGAGACTTGCAGGGACTAAACAAGTACTTTTATTTTTATCTTTAATTCTCATTTGCCTTTACTCTAACTTTATTTTATATGTATAGCTTTTTATTTTTTTTGAATTTTAAAATTTTATTTATTTATTTTTAAAGATTTATTTATTTTGACAGAGAGAGAGAGAAAGAGAGCAGGAACACAAGCAGGGGGAGTGTGAGAGGTAGAAGCAGGCTTCCCGCTGAGCAGGAAGCCTGACGTGGGGCTTGATCCCAGGACCCTGGGACCATGAACTGAGCCGAAGGCAGATGCTTAAGGACTGAGCCACCCAGGCGCCCCTATATGTATAGCTTTTAAAACATGTTCTTTGAACACAGCAATTTCACCTGTTCGTTCTTTCTTTCCTTTCTTTCCTTCTTCCTTCCTTCCTTCCTTCCTTTCTCTTTCTTTTCTTTTCTTCTTTTCTTTTCTTTCTTTCTTTCTTTCTTTCTTTCTTTCTTTCTTTCTTTCTTTCTTTCTTTCTTTCTCTCTCTCTCTCTCTTTCTCTCTTTCTTTCTTTTTTCCTTCTTTCCTTTCCTTTCTTCTTTTTTCTTTTTCCTTCCTCCCTCCCTCCCTCCCTCCCTCCCTCCCTCCCTCCCTCCCTCCCTTCCTTCCTTCCTTCCTTCACCTTACACTTAGCTTTCTCCCCTGCCTTTTTCTCCCCCTTGTACTAAGAAAGAGTGGGAGACTGGGGCTCAGAGTAGAGACACAAGTGAAGTGTAATGTGGGCTCTCTGCTTCATCAGTTACTTCTAAATAGAGAGGCTTTTTGCAATCTCTTCTGTGTCTCTGCAATTACGTTACCCTTTCAGAAGAAAGGTGCTTGCTCTGACCTACTGAGAGTGGGGAGGCACTTCATTTGATTTCCTGTCCTGTCCCCTTGTGGTCCTGCTGAGTCTGAAACCTTTAAAAGTACTAGGCAGTAGTAAGACCAGAAGACAGAGAAATAGGAACTGGAGCGTCCAGTATAGTCCTATGCAGTAGGGATGGGAGTCATGACTCACATCATTGGAAATGCCTGAAATTGGCATCAGCTGGTTTCTGATGGGAGAACTCAGGGTTTGAGGAGGGTACTGGATGAACACTTGTGGGGAAATAAAGGGATTCATGTGCCAGGATGGAAAAAATTAAAACAAGGATTGCTGACTATCTCAGATCTCAAATTCAATGAATATCAGTTGGGTAAGCGGCCTTTGCAATGTGCTGATTTTTTGCTTCTAGAAGGCACTTATTTTTTCCTTATTCTGAGAAGTATAATTATTTTTAAAGATTTTTATTTATTTGAGAGAGAGAGAGAATGAGAGAGAGAGAGCATGAAAGCGGGGGAGGGTCAGAGGGAGAAGCAGACTGCCCGCCGAGCAGGGAGCCTGATGTGGGGCTCAATCTCGGGACTCCAGGATCATGACCTGAGCCGAAGGCAGTTGCTTAACCAACTGAGCCACCCAGGCGCCCCCTGAGAAGTGTAATTTTTAAGAAAATGAATTGCACCCAGAGTTTTATATTTCTTTCTAGATCTTCCCAGTTTACTAGTTGTTTAAATAGTTCATAAGAAGAGCAGTAATAATGGTAGCAATGCAGCACTCTCTATATTACCTTTATGCTTACATCAAAACTCTGAAAGTTTGTTATTTTGCAGATATGGACACCAAGGCAAAGAGAAGTGAAGCCACTTGTTGAAAGCCTCACAGGAGAGAGATGGCAGAGTAGCTATTTAAACAGAGGCAGCTTGGGTCTGTCCCTCTATAATGCTTTCTAGTTATTTCTTATAATAGTAGTTTACCTCCATCCACACCCCCCAACTTCTTATTTGGAAACCTTCAAAATCTAAAGAAACGTTGAGGTGCCTGGGTGGCTCAGTCGGTTAAGCAGCTGCCTTTGGCTCAGGTCATGATCTCAGGGTCCTGGGGTCGAGTCCAGCATTGGGCTCCTTGCTCAGTGGGGAGTCTGCTGCTTCCTGTTCCTCTGCCTGCCGCTCCCCCTGCTTGTGCTCACTCTTTCCTCTCTCTCTGTGTCAAATAAATAAAATCTTAAAAAATCTAGAGAACGGTTGAAAGGAATGCACAGTGAACATCTTTATATATTGCAAGAGTGACCACCTGTTATACCCTATCATATTAGAACTACCAATTAAAAATCTGCCTATCTTGCCATTTTTTTTTTCTGAAGTGTTTGTAAGTAAGCAGCAAACCACATGTATTTCCTAAGAATAAGACCATTCTCCAATACAGTTTGGTATTGTAGTAATCTGTGTTGCTGTAAACTAAGGCAGATTGGGTCCACACCACCAACAGTTGAAGGCAAAGATCATGTCTTTTACTTGATATTTCCCAATGCTCTGTAATGGATTGTAAAAACATTTTTATGGGACACATACCTGTACACATGCATACATGGAGAGAGATGTTTTCAGAAACATGAGTGAACCCAAAAGATTTGTTTTACCCAGTCATGTTGTTAGTATAATACCCCTTGAAACGAAGTGTGTCACCTTTTCTCATTCTGTAAAGTTAGAATTAATAAGTGACCGTCAGCTCGGGCCACCATTACAAAATACCAGAGCCTCGGTGGCTTAAACATCAGAACTTTATTTTCTCATAGTTCTAGAAGGTAGAAGTCCAAGATCCATGTGTCAGCAAATTTGTTTCCTGGTAAGGACTTTCTTCCTAGTGTGCAGGTGGCTACCTTCTCCCTGTGACATCATGTAACCTTATCTCTGTGCCTGTGTGGAGAGAGGGGCACCTGTCTGGTATTTCTTCTTATAAAGACACCAGTTTTTCTGGATTAGTGTCCTGCCCTTAAGACCTCACTTAACCTTAATTAGCTTGAAAAGGCCTTATCCACATATATGGTCCCTTGAAGTTTAGGGCTTCAACAAGTGACCTTGGGCGTGGGAGGGGTACATTTCAGTCCATAACAGACAGTTGGATGGACTCCTTCTGAAATAAGGGAGGAGTTAGTCCACTAAAAAGTAATGGTATCTCAATATAACATTGGAAAGTTATATGTTGTTAATTAAAAGGAACTTTTGTATTATAATTAAAATAGGAGCTCTGTGTGTGTGTGTGTGTGTGTGTATTCTCATTTATGCCATGTATTCAAAAGACCAAGGGTCATTTAATGATGAGGTCCCCTCAGCATTTATTCCATGGTGCTTTTCATATCAATATATATATATCTTCTAATTGATGGTACTCTTGGTAGAGAATGGTAAACAAATAGACTTTTGATTAAGAAAAATGTGCAGGGCAAGTACTTAGAATAGGACTTGAGTGATAAGGGAAGAAAAGTTTTTAAAGACTAATTAGAACTGCTAAGCTTGGGAAGTTTTAGGTATTCTAAAAACCAAGGTAAGAGACTGGGGTATGCTAGGTTAGAACATACAATTTTTTTGACCTTCAATCAGTTGAAAATTTTTATTTGCATTATCTATTAATATATTTGACATATAATATTCTATTGTTTTAGTTTCACATCATAGCGATTTGGTGTTTTTATACATTGTAAAACTATAAGTCTTATAAGACATTATAAGACAATAAGTCTAGTTACCATCTGTCATTATTACTAAAATTATTCTAGTATTTCTGCCTATATTCTCTATGATGCATATTACATCCCTGTGACTCATTTATTTTATAACTAGAAGTTTGTAGCTCTTAATCCGCTTCACCTATTTCACCTGCCCATTAATACCTTCCACTTCAACTAATGACTAGTATGTTGGATGTTTCCATGAGTCTGCTTTCTGTTTTGTTTGTTCATTTGTTTTATTTTTCAGATTCCAAATGTAAGTGGAATCATATGGTATTTTTCTTTTTTCTTTTTAAAGATTTATTTATTTTTAGAGAGAGCACACACATGTGTCTAGGGAGGGGTAGGGGGAGAGAATCTTTCAAGCAGATGCCCCATTGAGCTAGGAGCCCAAGTTGGGGCTCAGTCTCACAACCCATGAGATCACTACCTCAACTGAAACCAAGAGTCAGCTCAACCGACTGAGCCACCCAGGTGCCCCCTGACTTAATTCATTTAGCATAATACCTTCAAAAGCCCCTCTATGTTGTCCAAATAGCAAGATTTCATTTTTTTCCAGACGTGTTGGTGTGTCTGTGTATAATATACATCTTTATTCATTTATTGATGGACACTTTGTTTTCATATCTTGGCTGTTAGAAATAATGCTGCAGTGAACATAAGGGTGCATATATCTTTTGAACTGGTGTTTTTGTATTGTTTGGGTAAATATCCAGAAATGGAATAGCTGGATCATATGTTAGTTGTGTTTTTAATTTTTTGAGGAATTTGCATAGTGTTTTCCATAGTGCCAGTGCCAGTTTATAAACCCACCAACAGTGTATGAAGATTGTCTTTTTTCCACATCCTTGCCAGTCTTGTTATCTTTGTTATTCCTTGTCTTTTTGAGAAGAGCTATTCTGACAGGTATGAGGTGTTATCTCATTCTGGTTTCGTTTTGCATTTACCTAATGATGTTGAGCATCTTTTCATGTGTCTGTCATCTGTATATCCCTTAAAAGAAGTGTAAACTCAGATCCTCTGCCCATTTTTTTTTTTTTAAAGATTTTTTTAAATTTATTTATTTGACAGAGAGAGATAGCGAGAGAGGGAACACAAGTCGGGGGAGTGAGAGAGGGAGAAGCAGGCTTCCTGCGGACCAGGAGGCCCGATGCGGGCCTCGATCCCAGGACCCCAGGATCATGACCTGAGCCGAAGGCAGATGCTTAGCGACTGAGCCACCCAGGCGCCCCTTCTGCCCATTTTTTAACAGTTTTTTTTTTTTTATTGTTGAGCTGTAAGAGTTCTTTATATATTTTACATATTTGCACCTGATCAGTCATATAGGAGATGTTTGATTAGTGCTTCAATATCCTTATTAGTAATTGGTCTATTCAGATTTTCTATTTCTTCCCAAATCAATCTTGGAAAATTGTATTTTTTTGGAACTTACCCATTTCTTCTAGGTTGTCCAGTTTGAAGGCAGTTGTTCATAGTAGTCTCATGATACTTTATTTCTGTGGTATCAGTTATAACTTTGCCTCTTTCACTTCTGATTTTGAGTCTTTTTTTGTTTTTTTTTTGGTTAGTTGGGCTACATGTTTGTCAATTTTAATTTGTCAATGAATCGGCTTAATTTCACTGATCTTTTAAATTGTATTTTTAGTCTTGATTTCATGTATTTTAACTTTGATTTTTAGTATTTCCATCCCTCTACTAATTTTGGGTTTTGCTGGTTTTTTGTTGTTTGTTTTGTTTGTTTATTTTTGTTTTTGTCTAGGTCCTTTAGGTGTAAAGTTAGATTTATTATTTGAGATTTTTCTTATTTCTTGAGGTAGGCCTGCGTTGTTATGAACTTCCCTCTTAGAAACCACTTTCGCTGCATCCCATAGATTTTGGTATGTCATATTTTTGTTTTCATTTGTCTCTAGGTCTTTTTAAATTTATATTTATTTATATATTTTTGTTATTTCTTTTTTGTTCAAAGACCTACTAGTTGTTCAGTTATCTTTTTGTAATTAATTTCTACTTTCATACCATTGTGGTCAAATGAGATGCTTGATATTAATGCAGTTTTCTTGAATTTATTAAGACTTGTTTTGTGGCCTAACCTGTGATATATCCTAGAGAATGTTCCATTTGCACTTGAGTAGAACGTGTGTTGTACTGCTTTTGGATGGAATGTATATATATTTACTAAGTCCATCTGGTCTAATGTGTCATTTAAGGCTAATGTTTCCTTACTGATTTTTTTGTCTGGATAATCTATGCATTGATGTAAGTAGAGTATTCAAGCCCCCTACTATTATTGTATTACTGTCAGCTTTTCCACTTATGTCTGTTAATATTTGCTGTAAATATTTTGGTGGTCTTATGTTGGGTGGGTGGGTCCGTTCCTGGCCCATTATTGGGGTACAACAGCAACTGCTTCTTTGCATTTGTGGGTGGTGCTTTCAGTGGGCACACACACTGGTGCTAGCAAGTTAGAGGGAGAATGCCAAAATGACACCATTCAGAGCCGGTATCAGGAAGATAGACTGAGATTACAAAAACGGCTCCCACCAGTGTCTCAGTTCTGTGGAGAGTCCTTGTCTCCTGCCTCTCCAGCAGACTCTCTAAGATTAGTAAATGGACTCTTTTATCTAGGGCTTTTCAAATTGGTGTTTTTGAGATGTTTTCTAGGTCAAGTGATTCTGCACATGAGCCCCTTTACAGTTTTTCCAGTCGCTACAGTTTTATAGCTCTTCTGAACATAATCCCCATCGATTTTCAGAGCCTGGTATTTTGGGGTCTTGTCTATCCTGTGTGGGATCTAAGGGTTAGGATGCCTGATGTGGAGCTTGAATCCCTCGCTTCTCAAGAAAAAGTTCCATACCTTTGTAATCCCTCCCGGTTGTAATTCACTTAAGTCTGGAATGTTTTTTTTCCTGGTGAGTCCATGTCTCTGCTTCTTCCTGTCTCATTGCTGTCCTTTTATGCTTTGTTGTGGAGGCTCTCTTCATTAAATTTTCAGGTGCCTTTTAGAGGGAATTAGTCCATATGTAGTTGTAGATTTGTTGTGTCTGTGAGAGGAAGTGAGTTCTGGATCTTGGTATGCCGCCATCTTAAACCCAACTCTTTGCCCCCACACATTTATTTTTGGTTTTATTTAGGCCACTGGCTACCTTTTCTCTGCTCCCAAACTCAACATGTAAGTGATCGTTTTTTTTTAATCGTCTGGCTATCAATGTTCTTTCGGGGATTTTATCCAGTGTCATGACTTGAAATACTATCCAATATTACAATGGTGAGTAACTGTCCACCTTAAAACCAGACTTCTCTCTTGAACTCCAGACTCAAATGTCTAACTGCCTATTTGACCTTCCTCAGTTAAAATCTAATTGGCCTCTAAAATTTAACAGCCCAGCTCCTACTTTTCTCCTTATTTATTTAAGGGACAGCCCCACCTTTCTCAGTGTTCAAGTCAACAACTTTGGGGGCAGCATTGACTCCTCTCTTCCTCTCACATCTTAAATTTAACTTATCAGCAAATCCTGTCACTTCTACCTTCTACATAAATCCAGAACCCAACATTTTCTTACCATTTCCACTGCCGTGACCTTGGTCCAAGCTATCATCACCTCTCCTTGGATTATTGTGGCAGGTGCTATGTCCCTGCTTTCATCCTTGCTCTTCTTCAGTCTGTTCTGATCATAATAGATCTTTTAAAAATGTAGGTTAGATCAGGTCATTCCAAGTTCATCATTTCCAGGGGCTTCCCATCGTATTGTGAGTAAAAGCCCAAGCCTCAACAGTGACCCATGAGGCCCTCTGTAATCTGCCCATTTACCCTCCATTATCTTTCTGGCATCATCTATTAATTTCTCCTTCTCTTCCATAGCTCCGGCTATAAGGGCCTTTTTCCCTTTGATATCTGCAGGACTTATTTTCTTACTGCTTTAATTTCTCACTCAAATATTAGTTTCTGGCCTTCCCTATTTTAAATTGTATCTTTCCTGCTTTGTGTTTCTTTCATACTAAAATATGAAAAGTCCTTGAAGAGGATTTTGGGGGGCCTTTTTTGTTCAGCATTGTTACCATGTGCTAGCATAGAGTAAATAGTCAACAAATATTTATTGAATAAATGTGTCAACAAAAAACAAAGGCATTTATTCAACATCTATCATTTTTCAAATAGCTCACTATGTTCATTAAGCAGTTTAAAATTCATAACCATCATGTGAGGTAGATAATAAACTACTTATATATGGGAAAATGAGAGTGAGAGGCTCTGTGGAATTACCCAAGTCTGTAAGCTGGCGTGCTAGCTCAGCAATTCTGACTCCAAGGCCAAAAGAAGGTAAGGAGAAGGCCGTTTCCTCCTTGGGAGTATTGCAAGATATTTTGTTTGGTGTCTCTACTTGTTGAGACCAAAGGCCATCTCTTCTTTACTGCTCTATCCTCAACCCCAGCAGAGGGCCTGGCACATACTATGGGCTCAGAAGATATTTGTCTCCACGAGTAAGTTATCATGATTGTCCAGCTGGTGGTCCCGTGGCTACCATAGTTTTACATCTATTCTGTGACATAACCCTTTTTTGACTGAAAGCTGAGTTGGGGCACGTATAGAGGGAGAGAGTTGAGAATTATAAGAGAACCACAACGAGGAATACTAGGCATGGTTTCCAAAGGCAATGACTAGCCACTACCTCATTGTCTGCTTTCATTTCATGAATTCGTCTTTTCATCTTTCTCTTTCCTCTGTTGTGCTTTCGTGAAGAGAAAGGCTGAGAATGCCGTAGAGAAAAACCACACTCAAATAAAATAAATGCCTTCTAAGAAGATCACTGGAGTGTGAGGCTTCCTTTTAAGGGTGTATATTCTTGAGCTGGGCAGGAGGAGGAAGGGGAAAAGGGATTTGAACAAAAGGAAAAGGATCCAAGGGAAATAATCGCATGAAGTAAGTCACCCTAATCTGATGCCTCCTGACTCCCTATCAGCTTTCAAGTAGTTTCAGTGGAAGAACTTCTATTGCAAATGAGGTTTTGTATTTTATCTCTTTAACAATGAAATGGCCCTGACTGCACTGCGACAAATGGGCATTTCCTTTGTTGTTGGCAACTTTTCTTAAAAGCATGGTTAGTAAGAAAAAAAGATAAACATTTAAGCAATTCACTCTTCAGATAAAGTCAACCGACTGAGCCACCCAGGCGCCCCTATCCATCTTCTATAGCAATCCCAAAATAGTAAGTTATTGTTTTAGGAATTATAATGTTTTTAATGATGTCCATGTTAACTTCAGGTGAATGAGGAATTAGGCATCTTATATTTTATAGTCTTGACAATACTTTAAGTCACCTTTTCTGAAAAGAAAATATGCAACCTGATTGCATGGTCAAAAGTGTGGAAAGGAATCAAGGACCAATTTTAAGTTTCCCCACTTACATGTCTCTAGGAGCACAGGGAACAGTGTCTTGTACGTAGTACACTGTATGAAGTATTGGTTAAATACATAGAAATAAATACCCTCCCTTCTACCTACCCAGACAGGCCATTTCCCGGGAAGGGAAATGGCCCAGCAGCTGACAGAGATGAAGAGAGAGCACAAAGAGGATAGAGTTTTGTTTTCTGTTGGGCCAGTTTTGCTTCTGAGAGCAGCTCTACTTTTGGATAACTTAGTCTTATCCATTTCATTTCACACCTGTAAGGTAAATCCCATAAGAGAAGTCTGAGGTACAGTCCCTCACTCTCAATACTTACATGTATTTAGCTTTAGTTTTCAAGGTGAATCCCTAGCCAAAATATTTCCTGCTGCCAAACAGAGCGATGTATCTTTGTTTTAAGCGAATTTACTTGCAGTGGCCACTCTTTGGTAGTGATCTTACTGAACAAGGCATCCTTCCTGTACCTTTCCAGAGAACTAAGTTTACCATGAAAGTCATTAACTTCTTGTCTCTTTTAAAAGCTTTCATTTGGGGCGCCTGGGTGGCTCAGTCATTAAGCGTCTGCCTTCAGCTCAGGTCATGATCCCAGGGTCCTTGGATTGGGCCCCCATTGGGCTCCCTGCTTCTCCTTTTCCCGCTTCCCCTGCTTGTGTTCTCTCTCTCGCTGTGTCTGTCTCTGTCAAATAAATAAATAAAATCTTAAAAAAAAAAGCTTTTATTTTTTTCCCCACATCCAGTAAGACTACACTACATAGTTTTATCATGTTTATGGTGATGAATTTTATATAACAAATTGACTGGGCCATGGGTTGCCCAGATGTTGATCAAACATTATTTGTGTGTTTCTTTGAGGGTGTTTAGCATTTGAATTGATAGATTGAGTAAAGAAGATTGCCCTCCTTAATGTGGGTGGGCCTCATGTTCTGGGCTGAAGACCTCAGTAGAACAAAAAGACTGACCTTGCCCTGAGTAAGAGAGAATTTTTCCTGATTTTGGACTGGGACAGTAGTCTTTTCTTACCTTTGCAAACTGAAACACCAGCTCTTGCTGAGTCTTGAGCCTTCCAATCTTTCAACTAGTGTGACAACCTTGGCTCTCCTGGGTCTCAAGCCTTTGGACTCAGACTGGAACTAAACTTTTGGCTCCCTGGAGTCTCCATCTTGCTGACTTACCCTCCAAATCTTGGGAATTTTCAGCTCCCCTAATCACGTGAGCCAGTTTCTTATAATAAATCTCTTTATGTGTATATACCTGCTTCATGTTGGTTCTTTCTCTTTGGAGAACCCTAATACAAGATGAGCTGCTCAAGCCAAGTATATAATCTGATTTCTGTGCACGTTAGCCCACAATGGATCCCTGTCTTCTGCCATCATTCCTTGAGCAATTTTAAAATACTTGTTTCTGAATACTTACCTCCTGTGTCAGGAACTATAGATTACAAAGAAATGAGGCACGTTCTTATTCAAAGACCAAAGTCCAGTGTAAACAAATGACTAGAAACAGTGTCTGTATGGAGTCCCACACACACTGCCGTTGTGTAGGGAAGTTGTTTTCAGTGGGAAACTGAACCATATCTTGTGGTTTGCTGAGGTGGAGATGCCACTTTGACTCTCCTTAGTTAAATATTGGTTACTGTCTTTCCCCTGCATTCTGTGACAGAATAGACACTGCCTGGGTTTGCATCTGTCCTCTTCAATTTCTAGTTCTGTGATCTTGGGCAAATTAATGTTTGTTTATTTTATTAAATGTACAAAAGGAATAAAAAGAGTACCTACATCGTAGCATTTTTATAAGATCACATAGGATAGTATTAGTAAAGGATTTAAAACAGTGCCTGCCACCTACCCTATTTTATCAAATCTAAGATGCCATCAATTTTGAGATAAACTGCGATTTTGTGTATTTCTTTTTTTTTTAATTGTTAATCAGCATGCATTACATCATTAGTTTTTGATGTAGTGTTCCATGATTCATTGTTTGTGCATAACACCCAGTGCTCCATGCAGAGCGTGCCCTCTTTAATACCCATCACCAGGCTAACCCATCCTCCCACTCCCTCCCCTCTAGAACCCTCAGTTTGTTTTTCAGAGTCCATCATCTCTCATGGTTCGTCTCCCCCTCCGATTTCCCCCCCTTCATTCTTCCCCTCCTGCTATCTTCTTCTTCTTTTTTTTCCCCCTTAACATATATTGCATTATTTGTTTCAGAGGTACAGATCTGTGATTCAACAGTCTTACACAATTCACAGCGCTCACCATACCACATACCCTCCCCAATGTCTATCACCCAGCCACCCCATCCCTCCCACCCTCCAGCACTCCAGCAACCCTCAGTTTCTTTCCTGAGATTAAGAATTCCTCATATCAGTGAGGTCATAGGATACATGTCTTTCTCTGTTTGACTTATTTCGCTCAATATAACACCCTCCAGTTCCATCCACATTGTTGCAAATGGCAAGATCTCATTCTTTTTGATGGCTGCAAAATATTCCATTGTATATATATACCACATCTTCTTTATCCATTCATCTGTCGATGGACATCTTGGCTCTTTCCACAGTTTGGCTATTGTGGACATTGCTGCTATAAACATTGGGGTGCATGTACCCCTTCAGATCCCTACATTTGTATCTTTGGGATAAATACCCAGTAGTGCAATTGCTGGTTCGTATGGTAGCTCTATTTGCAACTTTTTGAGGAACCTCCATACTGTTTTCCAGAGTGGTTGCACCAGCTTGCATTCCCACCAACAGTGTAGGAGGGTTCCCCTTTCTCCGCATCCCTGCCAACATCTGTTGTTTCCTAACTTGTTAATTTTAGCCATTCTGACTGATGTGAGGTGGTATCTCATGGAGGTTTTGATTTGGATTTCCCTGATGCCGAGCGATGTGGAGCACTTTTTCATGTGTCTGTTGGCCATTTGGATGTCTTCTTTGGAAAAATGTCTGTTCATGTCTTCTGCCCATTTCTTGATTGGATTCTTTGTTCTTTGGGTGTTGAGTTTGATAAGTTCTTTATAGATTTTGGATACTAGCCCTTTATCTGATATGTCATTTGCAAATACCGTCTCCCATTCTGTTGGGTGTCTTTTGGTTTTGTTGACTGTTTCTTTTGCTGTGCAAAAGCTTTTTATCTTGATGAAGTCCCAATAGTTTATTTTTGTCCTTGCTTCCCTTGCCTTTGGCAATGTTTCTAGGAAGAAGTTGCTGTGGCTGAGGTTGAAGAGGTTGCTGCCTGTGTTCTCCTTTAGGATTTTGATGGACTCCTGTCTCACATTGAGGTCTTTCAACCATTTGGAGTCTATTTTTGTGTGTGGTGTAAGGGAATGGTCCAGTTTCATTCTTCTGCATGTGGCTGTCCAATTTTCCCAACACCATTTGTTGAAGAGACTTTCTTTGTTCCATTGGACATTCTTTCCTGCTTTGTCAAAGATGAGTTGACCATGGAGTTGAGGGTCCATTTCTGGACTCTCTATTCTGTTCCATTGATCTATGTGTCTGTTTTTGTGCCAGTACCATACTGTCTTGATGATGACAGCTTTGTAATAGAGCTTGAAGTCTGGAATTGTGATGCTGCCAGCTTTGCTTTTCTTTTTCAACATTCCTCTGGCTATGCGGGGTCTTTTCTGGTTCCATACATATTTTAGGATTATTTGTTCCATTTCTTTGAACAAAGTGGATGGTATTTTGATAGGGATTGCATTGAATGTGTAGATTGCTCTAGGTAGCATTGACCTCTTCACAATATTTATTCTTACAGTCCATGAGCATGGAATGTTTTTCCATTTCTCTGTGTCTTCCTCAATTTCTTTCATGAGTATTTTATAGTTTTCTGAGTACAGATCCTTTGTCTCTTTGGTTAGATTTATTCCTAGATATCTTATGGCTTTGGGTGCAATTGTAAATGGGATTGACTCCTTAATTTCTCTTTCTTCTGTCTTGTTGTTGGTGTATAGGAATGCCACTGATTTCTGTGCATTGATATTATATCCTGCCACTTGACTGAATTCCTGTATGAGTTCTAGCAGTTTTGGGGTGGAGTCTTTGGGGTTTTCCACATAAAGTATCATATCATCTGCAAAGAGTGAGAGTTTGACTTCTTTGCTGATTTGGATGCCTTTGATTTCTTTTTGTTATCTGATTGCTGTGGCTAGGACTTCCAATACTATGTTGAATAGCAGTGGTGAGAGTGGACATCCCTGCCGCGTTCCTGACCTTACGGGGAAAGCTCTCAGTTTTTCCCCATTGTGAATGATATTCGCTGTGGGTTTTTCATAGATGGCTTTTATGATATTGAGGTATGTACCCTCTATCCCTATACTCTGAAGAGTTTTGATCAAGAAAGGATGCTGTACTTTGTCAAATGCTTCTTCTGCATCTATTGAGAGGATCATATGATTCTTGTTTTCTCTTTTGTTAATGTATTGTATCACGTTGATTGATTTGCGGATGTTGAACCAACCTTGCAGCCCAGGGATAAATCCCACTTGGTCGTGGTGAATAATCCTTTTAATGTACTGTTGGATCCTATTGGCTAGTATTGTGGTGAGAATTCTTGCATCCACATTCATCAAGGATATTGGTCTGTAATTCTCCTTTTTAATGGGGTCTTTGGGTTGGGGATCAAGGTAATGGTGGCCTCATAAAATGAGTTTGGAAGTTTTCCTTCCATTTCTATTTTTTGGAACAGTTTCAGAAGAATAGGTATTAGTTCTTCTTGAAATGTTTGGTAGAATTCCCCTGGGAAGCCATCTGGCCCTGGGCTTTTGTTTGTTGGGAGATTTTTGATGACTGCTTCCATTTCCTTAGTGGTTATAGGTCTGTTCAGGTTTTCTATTTTTTCCTGGTTCAGTTTTGGTAGTTGATACATCTCTAGGAATGCATCCATTTCTTCCAGGTTATCTAATTTGCTGGCATAGAGTTGCTCATAATATGTTCTTATAATTGTATTTCTTTGGTGTTGGTTGTGATCTCTCTTTTTTCATTCATGATTTTGTTGATTTGGGTCATTTCTCTTTTCTTTTTGATAAGTCTGGCCAGGGGTTTATCCATCTTGTTAATTCTTTCAAAGAACCAGCTCCTAATTTCATTGATCTGTTCTACTGTTCTTTTGGTTTCTATTTCATTGATTTCTGCTCTGATCTTTATTACTTCTCCTGCTGGGTTTAGGCTTTATTTGCTGTTTTTTTCTCTAGCTCCTTTAGGTGTAGGGTTAGGTTGTGTATTTGAGACCTTTCTTGTTTCTTGAGAAAGGCTTGTATTGCTATATACTTTCCTCTGAGGACTGCCTTTGCTGCATCCCAACGATTTTGAATAGTTGTGTTTTCATTTTCATTGGTTTCCATGAATTTTTAAAATTCTTCTTTAATTTCATAGTTGACCCATTCATTCTTTAGTAGGATGCTCTTTAGCCTCCATGTATTTGAGTTCTTTCTGACTTTCCTCTTGTGATTGAGTTCCAGTTTCAAAGCACTGTGGTCTGAAAATATGCAGGGAATGATCCCAATCTTTTGGTACCAGTTGAGACCTGATTTGTGACCTAGGATGTGATCAATTCTGGAGAATGTTCCATGGGCACTAGAGAAGAATGTGTATTCCGTTGCTTTGGGATGGAATGTTCTGAATATGTCTGTGAAGTCCATTTGGTCCAATGTGTCATTTCAAGTCTTTATTTCCTTGTTGATCTTTTGCTTAGATGATCTGTCCATTTCAGTGAGGGGGGTGTTAAAGTCCCCCACTATTATTGTATTGTTGTCAATGTGTTTCTTTGCTTTTGTTATTAATTGGCTTATATAATTGGCTGCTCCCATGTTAGGGGCATAGATATTTACAATTGTTAGATCTTCTTGTTGGATAGAGCCTTTAAGTAGGATACAGTGTCCTTCCTCATCTCTTATTACAGTCTTTGGTTTAAAATCTAATTTGTCTGATAGAAGGATTGCCAACCTAGCTTTCTTTTGGTGTCCATTAGCAAGGTAAATGATTTTCCACCCCCTCACTTTCAATCTGGGGGTGTCTTTGGGTGTAAAATGAGTCTCTTGCAGACAGCATATCGATGGGTCTTGTTTTTTAATCCAATCTGATAGCCTGTGTCTTTTGATTGGGGCATTTAGCCCATTTACATTCAGGGTAACTAATGAAAGATAGAAGTTTAGTGCCATTGTATTGCCTGTAAGGTGACTGTTACTGTATATTGTCTGTGTTCCTTTCTGGTCTATGTTGCTTTTAGGGTCTCTCTTTGCTTAGAGGACCCCTTTCAAGATTTCTTGTAGGGCTGGTTTCGTGTTTGCAAATTCCTTTAGTTTTTGTTTGTCCTGGAAGCTTTTTATCTTTCCTTCTATTTTCAATGACAGCCTAGCTGGATATAGTATTCTTGGCTGCATATTTTTCTCATTTAGTGCTCTGAATATATCCTGCCAGTCCTTTCTGGCCTGCCAGGTCTCTGTGGATAGGTCTGTTGTCAATCTAACACTTCTACCATTGTAGGTTACATATCTCTTCTCCCAAGCTGCTTTCAGGATTTTCTTTTTGTCTCTGAGACTCGTAAGTTTTACTATTAGATGTCGGGGTGTTGGCCTATTTTTTATTGATTTTGAGAGGGGTTCTCTGTGCTTCCTGGATTTTGATGCCTGTTTCCTTCCCCAAATTAGGGAAGTTCTCTGCTATAATTTGCTCCAATATACCTTCTGCCCTTCTCTCTCTTTCTTCTTCTTCTGGGATCCCAATTATTCTAATGTTGTTTCATCTTATGGTATCGCTTATCTCTTGAATTCTGCCCTCGTGATCCAGTAGTTGTTTATCTCTCTTTTTCTCAGCTTCTTTATTTTCCATCATTTGGTCTTCTATATCACTGATTCTTGTGCCGCATTTATTCTAGCATTTAGCCCCCCCATTTTTGATTGCACCTCATTAATAGCCTTTTTGATTTCGACTTGGTTAGATTTTAGTTCTTTTATTTCTCCAGAAAGGGTTTCTCTAATAATTTCCATGCTTTTTTCAAGCCCAGCTAGTATCTTTAAAGTCATGATTCTGAACTCTAGATCCAACATTGTACTAATGTCTGTATTGAGTAGGTCCCTTGCAGTTGGTACTACCGCTTGTTCTTTTTGTTGTGGTGATTTTTTCCGTCTTGTCATTTTGTGCAGAGGAGAATAGATGAATGAGAGAACAAAATGCCAACAGGGTAACAACATCCCCAGAAAATATACTCTCAACTAATCAGAAAAGACCTGAAGCCGGGGGGAAAGAAAGATAAAGAAAGAAAAAAGAAAAAGAAAAAAAAAAAGAAAAAGATAAAAGCAAACAAAAACAGAACAAAACCAAAAAAAAAACCAAGCAGAATATGGTCAAATATGATCAGGCTGGTGCATAGATCAGTGCCACACACTAGATTTTGGGTGTATTTTGCTCTGTTAGAAGAAAGTGCCTCCCAAAATTTTAAAGAAAGAAAACTTATATATGTACAAAAATAAGGGTTGATATGATGAAGGGATGGAATATGACTGTAAAGATGAAAATTATAAAAAAATTTATAATAGGAATTGATAAGTTGTTTGATAAAAGAAAGAAGAGGATTTAAAAAAAAAGAAAAAAAAAGGGAGAGAATGTGATCAGGCAGGAGACTAGAGCAAAGCCATACACTAGAGATTTAGGGTATATTTTGATCTGTTAGAAGAAACTGTATCTCAAAATTTTAAAGAGAGAACAACTTATATATATATATATATATGCCAAAAATAAGGGTAACTACTATGAAGGGATAGAATATGACTCTAAAAATGAAAAATGTTGCTGGCACTTGGGTGGCTCAGTCATTGAATGTCTGCCTTTGGCTTGGGTCATGATCCCAGGGTCCTGGAATCAAGCCCCACATCGGGCTCCCTGCTCTGCGGGAAGCCTGCTTCTCCCTCTCCCACTCGCCCTGCTTGTGTTCCCTCTCTCGCTGTGTCTCTCTTTCTGTCAAATAAATAAACAAAATCTTAAAAAAAAAAAAGAAAAATGTTTTTTAAAAAAGGGATTGATAAGATGTTGGTTGAAAAAGGGAAAAAGAAATATTCAAAAAAAAAAGTTAAAAAAAATTACCTTTGAAAGACTAAAGAATCATGGTAAAAAAGCCATGAATTCTATGTGCAGTATTCCCCTATCGCTGGAGTTCTGCCATTCTCATTGATCAGTAAACTTGGTCTTGGCTGGCTGTTCTCGCTGATCTTCTGGGGGAGGGGCCTGTTGCCATGGTTTCCAAATGTCTTTGCTGGAGGCAGAATTGCCCCACCCTTGCCTGTCCGGGCTAAGTAATCTGCTCGGGTTTGCTCTCGGGAGCTTTTGTTCCCTGCAAGCTTTCTGTTGGGCTTTGGAGGCCGAGAGTGAAAATGGCGGCCTCCCAATCTCTGCCCTGGAGGAGCCGAGAACTCGGGGCCCTGCTCCTCAGTGAGCCCCCAGAGAAAAGCAGTCAGTCACTCCTGTCTCCCCAGTTTCCGGCCGCACTCCGCGCTCACCCGGCCTGTGACCGAGCGTCTCTCTCTCTGGCACACGACCCCTTGTGGAGTCTCCAAACCCTGCAGATCCCTGTTGTGCGCTCCAGCGCCGCTCCTCTCGGGGGAGGAAGGGGAGTCTCCCCGGATCTGCTGCTTGTTGGGTCCTTGCTGGAGGAGCAGTGGCCCGACTATGCCGCGGATCACCCCGAGCTGAGAGCCCGCTCCTCGGCTCCATCTCTGCAGCCAGCTTCCCTGCTCCGATACCTGGGAGCTCTACCGCACTCAGGCACCCCCAGTCTTTCTGTGACCCCGAGGGTCCTGAGACCACACTGTCCCACGATGGTTCCACCCCCCGCTTAGCCACCGGAGTGATGTCCTTCAGCGGAGCAGACTTCTAAAAGTTCCAATTTTGTGCTCTGGGGCTCTATCACTTGCCAGAAGCGGCCGATGGAGGCCCCTCCCCCGCCGTCTATCCTCCCGAATATCGCCTCGGATTCACTTCTCCGCATGTCCTACCTTCCAGAAAGTGGTCGCTTTTCTGTTCAGAGAGTTGTTGCTATTCTTTTCTTCGATCTCCTGTTGAGTTCGTAGGTGTTCAGAATGGTTTGATCCCTATCCAGCTGAATTCCTGAGACCAGATGAAATCCAGGTCTCCTACTCCTCCGCCATCTTGCTCCCCCCCCCCCGATTTTGTGTATTTCTAAGAAAGAAAAGCATTGCCAGTTACAATAAGATACTATCAGTTGTGAGACCTGAAATGTTTAAAGATGAGAAAAACACTGTATCTTAAAAATCAATGAGGTACCATAGTCCGTGTTATATAAATGAATAAAATCCTAGACTACACAAGCTGATTATTTAAAGAGAAATTTGAGTAGGGAAAAAAAAATCTGTTTGCATTTGTGGATGGTTATCTAAATAGCAAAATTCTAAGCCAACTATAATATTAATCAATATCCCAATCACTTCTCAACTATGCTAAGTTACTAAAATGCATTTCTTTTATTTTCTTAGTGAGGTTTAGTTCTGCCTTCATGGCTCTCCAGCGTCTTTGAAAATCTAATTCAGGGGCGCCTGGGTGGCTCAGTCATTAAGCCTCTGCCTTTGGCTCGGGTCATAATTCCAGGGTCCTGGGATTGAGCCCCACATTGGGCTCCCTGCTCGGCCGGGAGCCTGCTTCTCCCTCTCCCATTCCTCCTGCTTGTGTTCCCTCTCTCACTGTGTCTCTCTCTGTCAGATAAATAAAATCTTAAAAAAAAAAAAAATGAAAATCTAATTCAGGATGGCTGTTATATCTACTGAATATTTGCCCCCCCATTCCTAAGTTAAAGCACTAACCCCCAAATATGACTATATTTGGAGACAGAGACTGTGAGGAGGAAATTAAGGTTAAATGAGGTCATATGGGTATGGGTGTGGCCCTAATCTGGGAGAGCCAGTGTTTTTATGGAAAAAAAAAAAAAATAAAAGACAGCAGAGCGCTCTGTCCCTGCCCCCTTCTGCTTTTTGCAAGCTGCAAAGAATGCCCTCACCTGAATTGGCCAGGACCTTGATCTGTTGTTTAAGCCACCCAGCCTGTGGTCCTTTCTTGTGGCAGCTGAGCGAACTGTGACAGTGGCCAACAGGGGAAGGCACTGATGGAGGACTGGGGATGAATTCACCCTGGGCCCCCCTACCACATGGCTAGTCATTCAGGGAACGTTTGACCTGAACGTGCTTACTTGCAGTTGGAAACCAGAGACAGGGTCTCCTCTTGAGCTCTTCCCAGTCCTTGCTGTTCTGCTTACTCAGCACTAAGTGCCCACCCTACTTTCCCGACATTGTAATTACCATTTATTTGTATTTATTTTTTACAATTGTATGCAACTACCTATGGGAAATCAGCATTCTTTTTTTTAAAGATTTTATTTATTTGACAGACACAGCAAGAGAGGGAACACAAGCAGGGGGAGTGGGAGAGGGAGAAGCAGGCTTCCTGCTGAGCAGGGAGCCCAAAGGGGGGCTCAATCTCAGGACCCTGGGATCATGACCTGAGCCGAAGGCAGACACTTAACAACTGAGCCACCCAGGTACCTCGGAAATCAGCATTCTTGTTGTGTACATTTAATTGGGTTTATAGTTTTAATCACTTTATGCTTTCTTCTGTAGTAGATGGAAAATTTCAGGATGGTGGTTTGATTCTCTGGGTAGTGGTTCTGCTTTTATGTGTTTTACAAATGAAATTTTGCCTTAGTATTTGTTCTTGCCAGTGATTGAATTTTGTTTCCACCGAAAGTTAACATAGAAAAAAGGGCTAGAAATTTTTCAGAATAATATAGAGGTTGTTTTGTGGAAGGGCTTGTTTTATCAATTAAAAATATTCCATAATTCAGATTTTTAAGCTAGTTTTGTGATTTGAAGTACCTGCACCCACCACAGAAACCAAGCAAAGCATTAGCCCCTGGGAATCTTTGGGGAAACCTGTCTTAATGAGTAGATGAGACTGCTTGTAATTCACAGAACAATTTATTGTAAATAGTATATGTGAAATTTGAGGGTGCTTGAAAAAGTTGTCTTTTACTAATAATTTCTAAATATTGCCTCCACAGCCTTGTTTACATAGTTTTTATCAGAGCAGAGGTAAATCTTTCCAATCCTGCTATAGCCAGAGATAATAATTAGTTATCTATCACTGTGTAACAAATTAGCCCAATTCTTAGAAGCTTAAAACAGTCAACATATATAACTTCACACAGTCTGTCAGTAGCTGAAATCTGGGAGTGTCTTAGCTGGGTGGTCCTGTTTCAGGGTTATCAGACTGACTTTAAGCTGTTGGCTGGTGTTGGAGTCTTTGAAGACTCGACCAGGGCCACTGGACCCACTGAGGGACATTCTACAAAATAACTGGCATGTATTCTTGACAGATGTCAAGGTTAAGAAAGATCAAGGCTAAAAAATACTTTCTGACTAAAGAAGGCTAAAGAAATGTGACAACTAAATACAATATAGGTCCCTGAGTTGGATCCTGAACAAGGGGAATAAAGGCTAGAAAAGACATTATTAGGACAACTGGCAAAACTGTAGATCATGTAATAGCATCGTGTAAATAGCATTGTATCAGTGTCAAATGTCCTGATTTTGATAGTTATGTAAGAGACTGTTTTTATTTTTAGGAAATAACCACTGAAGTGTTCCTGAAGGGTCAGGGGGTATCATGTTTGCAAGTTACTCTCAAATGGCTCAGAAAGATATGTGAAAGAGAGTGAATGACAAGACAAAGAGGGTCACGTGTTAACAACAGTGAATCTGGATAAAAGGTCTTAGTTATTGCTGCTGTGACAAATCACCACAAATTTAGTGGCTTGTTTCTGTAGGTCAGAAGTCTGGCACAGTGTAGCTGGATTCTCTGCTCAGAGTCTGACCTCTGGGTTAAAATCAAGGTATCAGCAGGCCTGCATTCCTTTATGGAAGCTCTGGGGAAGAATCTGCTTCCACATGTATTCAGTTTGTTGGCTCAGTTCCTTGTGGGTGTAGGACTGAAGTCACCATTTCCTTGCCTTTTGACCCCCTGATCTTTAAGCCAGCAGTGATGCTTTGAGTCCTTCTCATGTTTTCAATCTGACTTCCCCTTCTGCTCTCTCTCTCTGATTTTAAGAGCTCATGTGAGCACATTAGCTCAAGTTCCTTCTCTTAAGATCAACCAGTTAGTAATTTAATTATTTTTATTTTATTTTTTAAAGATTTTATTTATTTGAGAGAGAGAGTGCAAACACAAGCAGGGAGAGAAAGGGAGAAGCAGATTCTCCGCTGAGCATGGAGCCTGATGCCGGGCTGGATCCCAGGTACCTGGGATCATGACCTGAGCTGAAGGCAGATGCTTACCTGACTAAGCCACCCAGGAATCCCCCAGTTAGTGATTTAAATTATATCTGCAAAATCTCTTTTGCCATGTAAGTAACATAATGGGTGTGATACCGGGGGTTGAAGGTTCTGGGGGCTGAATTTCTGTCTACCACAGGTTTATAGGAATTTTTCGCACTATTCTTGACACCTTTATAAAAATTTGAAATGACATCCAAACAAAAAGTTACAAAGATTCTTAAGCATGGTGCAGGAAGCTGGAAAATGTGGTCATGGTATCGTTCACATACTTTGTAGCTTCATTTTTTTCCTGACAGCACTGGGTCTGTTTTATCCATCAGGTCACCACCAAATCAAGCAAGGGACCTGTGAGGTGGTCGCTGTCCACAGGTGCTGTAACAAGAACCGCATCGAAGAGCGATCACAAACCGTCAAGTGCTCCTGCTTCCCAGGGCAGGTTGCTGGCACAACGCGGGCTCAGCCTTCTTGCGTTGAAGGTAAGACCTTTCTGGTCAATTTCTCTACTCTTGCAAAAGTATGTAAAACCACCAACAACCTCCTTGCTTTACTGTCTTTTCAACTCAAAACTAGGCTGCTTTCAGGTTAGCATTGCTCCAAAAGTGAACATCACTGTAACTCCACACATTGCTTGGTGCATAAGGTAGGTTATTAATGATATTTCTCAAGGGGTCCTGATGGGGGAGTTCTATCACTAGACAATCAGGAAGATATACTTTGATTTTTTTTTTTTCCTTCCCCAGCTGTCTTTCCAAATCTTATCCATCAAAGCACTTGCTTCCCTAGATACACTTTTCTCCCTGATTTCAAGCTCTCAACTCAAAAGCGATTAGCAACTTGTTTTTCCTCACCTCATTTTTAATGTTACAGACTGATATTCTCTTTATTTCTAGTTTACTATCTTAACAAACATTTATAGAACATCTCCTTTGGAGCAACTTCCCTGAGAACAGTTTGGGATCACATGTCATTTATTTATTGTCTCCAAATCCCCTCGCAGAGTACTGTGCCAATGGGTTTTTAAAAAAATGAATGAATGTTGATGGGTTGTAGGTAGAGGGCTGGGATAGATTCCTTTTGATGCCTCTGGCGTCTTGTAGCACACACCTTGTTAGAAACAAGTTATCAGTCCCCAGGGGCAGAGATACATGAGGTTAAGCCTTGTAGCACTTTCTCCACAGTGCCATGAAAACTCCCTAAACATGAATGCTTCCTGTCTTATTTGATGCATGTCTAAAGGTCAGCCATTAGAATAAACCTATGCATTCTTAACTCCAGAATCACACAATCAAGAATAGTAACTGACCCATATCCCGCCTCCCTGACCAAACACAGGCACAAATTTATGGTCTGTATGATCACTAGTGGTATGTATCACCGTGAAAGCTGGAAAGTGAATATGGTCAACTTACCATCTACAGTTCCTCCCAGAAACCCTAGGGGCCGAATGCATTGCTGAATTCAGATTTTTTAAAGGTAGCATAGTACATACAGCAACTGTTTCCTCACAAACCTAATGTCTTTTCTGGTTGTACCCCATAGTCACAGATGCTAATATTTCTACAATGAACTATGAAGAATATTCTTGCAGAATGGGATAGGGCAAGAATTAGAAGCTCATGTTAAATCCGGTTTTGCCGCCATCGTACAGAAGTCCTGTCCATTTTCAGAGCTTTTTGGATTTGGGGATCACAGATAAAGGATTGTGGATCTATAAAAAAAGATGAAGATTTTTAGCATTTAAAAAAAAGACATTTTTTAAAAAAGATTTTATTTATTTGACACAGAGAGAAAGAGAGAGAGCGCGCGCGCACACAAGCAGAGGGAGGAGCAAAGGGAGAAGCAGACTCCCCGCTGAGCAGGGAGCCCAATGGGGCTCAATCTGAGGACCCTGGGAATCATGACCTGAGCCAAAGGCAGACTCTTAACTGACTGAGCCATCCAGGTGTCCCAAAAAAAGACATTGCAAAGAAATTTGCTAAGTTCTATCTCTCCAGCAGGGACAGCGGAGCATATTTATTTCCTCCATCAATTGAATCCAGACCACACCTATTTTGTCCCCTTGGTCTGTCTCAGATTCTCTATGTTGCCATCACCTGCTGTCTAGAGGCTCACATTACATTCTGCCAAGCTTACTACTCCAGTCTCCCATTCTCTCCCCTGAGCCTTCTACAGAAGCAGAACTCATCATGTCACTGCCGTATTTAAAACCACCCTTCAGTGACTTCCCACCATCTTTAAAATAAAATCCAAGTTCTTTACCATGGCTTATGAAGCCTTGCATAGTTTTGACTCTGTCTCCCTCCTCTTTCAACTACACTACCCCCGTCCAAGTGGGGGCATTTACGTTCTTTTAGATCTCCACACTCCTACCTATATCCTTTACCTGAATCATTGCCGTCTTCCCCACAATACATATTTTGTCTACTTGATTCCTATTTTCCTTCCATATCTGCTGTATGCTCTTGTATCTCCCTGTACTTCTAGTTCATGACCTGTATGCCATTATGTTTTAAGATCTTTCTGAATGTGTGCCTTCCCATTAGTCTGTAGGTTGCTTAAGGATGGAAACTGAGTCTCTTATTTCTCCCCACCCTCCCCACCCCAACTGTCTAGTGCATGAATGACTTTGAGCACAGGGGAGAACTGATTCATTTTCAGTAATCACAGATTGTTTTCAAATTCATGGTACCAACTGTGTTTGCTTGCTCTGTGGATTTTAAACTCCTTCAAAAGCTTAAGAACTTAGGAATTATAAACTTTCTACTCTATCCATCATAGAATCTTTAGATATAAAAAGCCTTACACATTTATCTCAGAGCACTTTTATCAGCATCTGGCAGGTATAGATGGTGTGGCAATTAAATTTACTATTTCTCTTAGTATAGGAAATATTAATACCTTGTCCTCCAGTAGCTTGTTTTATATACATTTATTATGTGGTCCAAATCCCCTTTGGGCACCACTGTAAGAATAACTGCGTATCTGTTTGGTCAATCCATTTGTTTTTGTATATTTGTGTATTTAAGATAGGTCTCTAGAAAATGTGGTACATTTTAATATGAATGTGTTTTACCTAAATGGTATCACATTGTATATTTCTTAATCCAACCAGTATCAATATTAAGTTGTGGAGATCTTTGTGTGCTAGTACATACTGACCTATTGTGTTTATTTTTTTAATTGCTCCATAACATTCCATTGTATGGATAGGTTATAATTTGTTTAGCCATTCCTTTACTGAAGGACATTTTAGTTGTGTCTGTGTCATAACAGACTCCTAGGCTAACTAAATGATTTCCTTAGTGTTATAGGATCAGTAAGTGATAGAGATCAATGATTTAGTGTCTGAGCCGAGTCTGTGCAGTGGAAGGTTCTGTGATGATGTACATATTCTTTCTATATATCCTTAGCTCTATGTGTTGATGCCCATGTGCCCAGTATAATTGGTAACCACTAACCACATGTGACTAGTGAGCATTCGAGATGTGCCGGGTATGAATTTAAATGTAAATGGGAACTTAAGACTAAAAGCTTCTCTGTCGGACGGTGCAGGATCAGCTTTATGTACCTATGTAACTTATGAGTACTACATTTGTAGCCAGAGAATACCCAAACTCTGAAGGATAGGCTTGTGATTCTATCTTAATATTTGTATCCCCTGAACCTAGCAGAGCCTGGCAAACAGTCGGTGTTCAATAAATGTTTATTGGATCAAAGTCAGAGGAGGTGTGGAAAGTTGTCGTTTAGACTCTAGTTAGGATGTATGTCTGTTTTCATATCCCCTTTGATCTTCTATTCCTTATCCGAATGTTTCCATTAGGGCTTTTTAGCTTTATCCCATAATAATCTTTATCCCATAATAATTATGCAGTATCATGCTGCTAGTTGGCTTGTGGAAAGACCTAGTCTCTGCTGGTAAGTTCCTCTTATCTTATTTGTCAATAAGAATGTGGAGAGGATCTAAAATATAACATTCACTTGATTTACATTTAAATTAAAACAAAGGCGAGGAGACATTGGAGCGGGGCACTAATTAATGTTGGCATAGAAAGTGGAATATCCTTATGCGTTTCTGCTAATCCACAGCAGAGATACTTATCTAGTGTTTTCATTGCTTTTCCATAAAATCATAGCTTTTATTAGTTAAAAAGGGAAAATAATTAGTTGGTTTTTGTCCTCCAATTTTTTTGGATATAATTAACTTATAAAGCCCTCCTGTATTATGGAAATGTGTTGTACTCCACATTTGGGATTTGGGAGGAGGGGTGGGGAAGTACTTGATTAAAGTTGTGGTTACTTGGGTCCTACAACAGACAATTGTGTAGCTGGTAAGCACGTTCCCTTTTGAATCTTTGACTGGTATATATACAAGGAACTGTATTCTCCACATTTATCAAAATACCACTCTATAGAGATAATGCTGAATGGTTTATGATAAAACGAGATAAATGCATAGTACGATGAAGCTTCATTTATTTTGTTAGAGTGAATGCTTTCTAAACATTGGGTTTAAAAAAGACTGATAAAAGCTGAGGAATGGGAGGCAGCTGCTTTTTAAAGCTATTTGTTTTCTTTGGCTGATGGCTGAATTTGTGTTCTGAGATGTCAGAAATCACTTAGTGAAGGCCGAGAGTTCCCGTTCGTACTGCAGACAACTAATGTGGTTTTTATGGACTGTGTGATGAGGTACGGAGTCGGTCTTCAAGATGGGGTTTCACAGAGCTGTGTGACTGGGTGTGTTCTCTGTGCCACTTGCAAGATCAAGTGGTTTTCAGGGCTTTTCCCCGTGGTGATCAGGTGAATGACAGAGAAGTGTACTTCGCAAAAGCACTGGGGGAGGTGGAAGGATGCACCTTGCATACGTTGGTTCATGGAGTTTTAATGTAGCACATTGTGCCTGGCATGTCCTAGATGCCGGGGGATAGGATGCTAATTAGACTCAGGTCTTGCTTTCCCGCAACAAACTCGAGAAAATGAAGGTACTTGAAGAGAGAGCAGAGAAGCAGTCAGAGACGGTGTCCCATGAGAAGCAGTGGGTCTGGTTTTACCAGGCAGGAGGGAACTAAGTGGTAAAGCAAGTAAAGTGTGTGCCAACGAGTAGGGGCAAGCGTGAGAATAAGTGTCTCTGTCGGGCTCTGAAGTGGTCGAAGACAAGGCTGGAGATGTAGATAGAGCCTTTGCTCTTAGAGACTTTCCATCAACTCAGATTGTAGGATTAATTCCTGCGTTCTGGGAATTTATATTCAAGGAATAGCGGATGAAGGAGAGTAGACCAGTAAGAAAGGGTATTAAGTGCTATCAGTAAAGTTCATATCCAATCCCCGAAGATTCCTGAAAAGGAAAAATGGGATCTCTGAATTTGCCAGGTCAGGTAGTTTGTCAGCATAGGTTTCAGGGTGAGCTCTGGAGTAGCCAGGATTTATGTGTGGGAGAGAGAGCAGTGAGACTGAGCCGGAGAAAGTGAGATTCAGAGAGAGAATATGCACATTCTTGCCTTGTAGGCTTGCCCACAATGGAGGCTCCAGGAGGGAAGAGAAGGAATAGAGGTGGCATTGTGTTTACCACGTATTAAGGATTATGAGGTCTGCTGAACTAGCTCAGCTTCTCATCTGGGGCTGAGTACATCCCAATGTACATGACTGTAGATTAATTTTTTTTAAAGATTTATTTATTTGAGAGGAGAGAGGGAGAATGAACAGTGGGTGGGGGGGAGGACAGAGGGGGAGAGAGAGGGACAAGCCGGCTCCCCACAGAGCAGGGAGCCCGATGCGGGGCTCGATCCCAGGACCCTGAGATCATGACCCGAGCCAAAGGCAGACGCCTAACCAACTGAGCCCCCCAGGCACCCCGATTAATGTTTCTTAACCAGGGGTGATTTTGGCAACCCTAGGGATATTTGACAATGTCTGGAACCACTTCGGGGTGTTAAACTGGGGGAGAGGGTGCTACTGGCATCTAAAGGGAAGAGGCTTAAGATGCTGGTCACTATGGTATAAGGTGCAGGATAGACTCCTACAGTCAAGAATTACCCAGCCTCTAAAGTGCTAAGGTCAAGAAACTCTGCCTTACGGGCAGGTCATGGCTGGGGAGGGTTGTACTTGTGTGAGCTCACACTTTGTGGAAAAGACAAACCTAAATCACAAAAGATCATTCTGTACCTATTTATCCACAGCCTCACTCAGTACTCTGTAGAAATAACAATACCTTGTTATGTGTGAAGTGTGTGAACAAGTAAAATGTTCCTTTAACAAAAAATCATGTTCTCAGGACTACTTCTTTGCATGATACCTGGGTCAGGTTGGAATGGCTTCTTTTCTTGAAATAACAAAAATTAGCAGGTCTCCTTCCTCCCCCCACCCCTGGCCTATCTTTATTTAAAGTTAACAAATGGCTTAAAGTTAATAAACCTTTCTTTAATGTTAATTGGCAAAGAAAATCTTGAAAGAACACTGTTAAGAGCAAATCAGCTAAATTATCTGAAAATCTCAGAGCATATTTTTGTGATTGTTTCCATTTTTAAGACTGTATATATTCTAGGAAGATGTGTTCATCTTTCGGTCTGTACCTTCAGTGTAAAAATATGCTTTTCTTTAGAAAAGCCTTAACTCTGTAAATGCAATGAAACGAGGTCAAAAAAATGAAAGACCAACTCCTGAGAAGTGAGCCTGGTGTTGGTCTTACTCGAAGGTGGGTTTATAGAAATAGCTATATGAATACATCTTGTGTTTTATTTCATGGAATAATGTTTAATTGGGACAAGGGATAGAAAAAAAATCTCCATCTATTTTATACAACAGAGAGTACAGAAAATGCACCAAGAGCAAGATAGCTAATTGGTCCCATTACATTTTCACCTAGAAAACAACATCACAGAAAACACTAGTCACTACCATAAAACCAGAGTTTCACTGTTTTTTTTTTCTTCTTTCTTTCTGCATAAAACTAGAAATTCATTACAGGTTGGCAGCTTGAAGATAGGGATGTTTTGTATTTTCCTAAGTCAGGGAGGCATGGGGCTTTCTAAAGAATTTTATTTTAAAAATAGAAGTGACAAGACACTTTCTCATCTCTAGTATATTATGGTATTTTGAACAGGATAAAATAGATACCTCCTACAAACTTATTTTCCTATGGAGACAAGGCTCAGTTAAGTGGGCAGATGTTCTCAAGAGTTACTTTAATAAAATCCTACTTCTGCATCCTTTGTCTCAGCTCAAAGCCCAGCTCAGTAGGCATTCAACACTGGAACTTCTGAGCTTTTTAATCACCTTATTCACTGGTGGGTGAAACCCTCAGTTGGTTCTCACCCTTGCTATGAGTTCCTTAGTCAGTCTTTAACGCATAAAGGAATTTGAAACTTTTATTTATTTATTTTTATTTTTTATTTTATTTTTTTAAAGATTTTATTTATTTATTAGAGAATAAGAGAGAGGACATGAGAGGGGGGAGGGTCAGAGGGAGAAGCAGACCCCCTGCCGAGCAGGGAGCCCAATGCGGGACTCGATCCAGGGACTCCAGGATCATGACCTGAGCCGAAGGCAGTCGCTTAACCAACTGAGCCACCCAGGGCGCCCTGAAACTTTTATTATGGCTACTAGGGTGGCGCTCATTAAGACTTTCTTTTCTGAAAGAACATTTGCTGTTAAGTAAGTACGTCTCTAACACTTGGAGGGCCCCTCTTAAATGTATTCTTCACTCAAATATGAAAATGATTTTTTTTTTTTGGCAAATAGAAATATTTTAAATTTCAAGATAGGTTGCTCTTTTAAGGAACCTATTGTGATTCTGTCTTCAGAAAAATCACTCCATATTTTCCAGTTAAATGAAAGAAAACTGGTAAATAATTCTGCAAGAGCTTGATCATACATGCTTTCTTCTTTTGTTTAAATAAATTGAAAGCCTTAAACAAAATACTGTGAAAGTCTTTTAACTTTTCTGTAGTTAAGAATTGGCACAGTTTTTGGTGATGAATGCCTGACTCTTTTTTTCCCCTCAAGCTCCTCTTCTAGATTTGGCATCAGAATGATCTTAGGACCCCATGAGGCCAGTGAGGAAGTGTTAGCATTTCTTTGCTGTGAAGTTGACATAGAATGAATCAGATGATTTCCTCTATAGGGAATTTATTCCCAGATTTCTCACTTTATACCTCAAGTGGTCTCCTTCAGAGTCCTTTCTGTCCCAAATTGTTTACTATCCCCTGTCAGACTAGCTTTCCCAGGCACACAGTTTTCCCTGCCTTACTGCACCCCCTTGTTTAGAAACTTTCCATGGCTCCCTACCCCTTGGGGAATCCAGTCTAATCTGGAGTTGGCATTGAGAGCCGTTGAAGGTTGCTTCTCAGACCACCCACCTTGCTCAACTGGGTCTCCTGGCTTCCAGGTAGGTCACTCCCTGACCCAATGCACTGCGTGCCTTCACTGGGGCAGATCACTTGTCAGCTGCCTGGGCTTCTGTGGAATCCTCCATGTAGCCCTGGCCCCTGTCAAGAGTACATAGGTGCCCACGGCTGAGTGGCAGAGAATCTGCCTAAGGGAACGGTTTTAAAGATAAAAAAAAAAAAAAGTATTTTAAATTCAGCTGTAACTCTGTGTAAATATAACTTAAGCTCTGTCAACATTTATATAACTTCCACAGTCCTGCAGATGGAATTTTAAATTGAGGGTTGGGAACCATGTCTTATTTATCTTTATATCTACTTGGGATTGGCCTAAGGTATTCAGAAGATAATGAGGGACTTTGAATCTGGTCAAACTCTACGTAGCATATGTTAACCTAACTATTATTATAAGTTGTGGTACAGCAGAAAGACTTGTAGATGCAGAAAAAGAAGTTGATTCTAGTACCTCCTCCCTCATTTTACTCACTTTGTGGAAGGCTCTCGTTTTTATTTCTGGCCATCTGCTTCTGAAGGTTGTTGAGATAATCGAAAGAGGAACAGTATGTAAAAGGGCCTTGAAAATAACAAAGCTCCATACAGTGTTGAGGTGGGATTGTTGTAATATCAGTGACTGAAAAGGATACGGCTTTCTCAGACTTCGTCCAGCTGTCTCCATCCATCTGCTCAAGTTCAGTGGCACTCTCTGACAAAATAAATAACCCATTTAGCTATATTCCTTTCTCCTCAGTGCTGGCACCTTCTGACTTAAATAGCTTATGGTTCTTCTAGATCACAGTTCTAACTCATTGAGGTATGATTGGTTTATCAGATAGAAGCACAGTATTTGGCCGGAATCAGGAACGGTGGTTTTCATGGGGAGTAGACAAAATGTCTAGCCACTTCAGCTGATAATGAAATGTTCCAGCGCCCTAACCATGCCATATTGCATTGGCCTGACAGGAGCAGAGTTTTTATTTTTTATTTTATTTTTTTTAGATTTTTTATTTATTTTCTGACAGAGAGACACAGTGAAAGAGGGAACACAATCAGGGGGAGTGGGAGAGGGAGAAGCAGGCTTCCCGTGGAGCCAGGAGCCCGATGCGGGGCTCTATCCCAGGACCCTGAGATCATGACCTGAGCCGAAGGCAGACACTTAACGACTGAGCCACCCAGGTGCCCAGGAGCAGAGTTTTTAATGCATGAGCCTGCTATGTTCCCTGCTTTTGTTACTGTCTCTACACATCTAGTTGTTTCTCCTACAGATCTCTGGTGTGAGGGAGGGGTGTGACTTTAAGGGTTGAAGAAGGGGCTCTAGCATTAGAATGCCTCTGTCAAAGGGCCTCAGTTTTCTCTCCTCTACAAAATGCAGGAAATACATTTAGCAGGGTGCCTGACCCTCCAGAAAAAATAGCTATTAGGAATTCTCAAGACTTGTTTGAAATGGTAGGCAATGGTAGTTGGAATCAAATCCATTGGGATATTTTTTTTTAACCAAAGTGCTGTTATTTCAACAGAAAAACAGGGCTCAACAACCCTCCCCCCCTTAACCTACACACCTACCCGCAGCCCCAGATCTCTGATCTATACCATTTGTGAGCTCACCATAGACACTGAATCACAATCCCTTTGTCCTTTGACTCTGTGGGAATACCCAGGCAAGTTGATAGAGTTTCCTTAACGTGTCTTCATCTGCCTCCAAACCCAGAGAATTTTCTGCTTCCTCATCTTATTGGCAGATGGCAGCAGAGATGATGGTATAAGGGGGAGAGGGCATTCACAGGTGAGATTGCGAGTCTAGAATGTGGGCAAGTGAGGGAGTGCCACGCTCTTCCACCTTCACTTGGCTTCTGGTTGTTGAATTCAAGGTGTTACTCACCACTTGCTGGAACGGCATGGAGAGGTGAATGACTCTGTGATGGAAATGCTGACTGTTTTGGGTTGTGCTCCGACAACAGAGAGCATCAAATGTAACAACTTGGCCAGGTTTGCGTCCACCATTGGAGCCTACAAAATGATGACCACAGCAATAGCTAACATTTTCTGACAACCTAGTGCCTGGCCCCTGGTTAGCAGAGAGTTTGATATGGATTAGCTCTATCCTCTTGACATCTGTGGCGAGCTTCTATTATTATCCCCAATTTACAGATGAAGAAATTGAGGCCAAGAGGAGTTAAATAACTAGTCGAAGGTCATTGGAAAAAAAAAAATCCAGGCATGCTGCAAAGCTTGGTATCTTACTCTTACCTAAGCATAATTCTTTAAATTTACTTACTGTGAAATAGTTCTTACTAACAATCTTTGAAGTCAGTATATTGATCCGTATGAGCTTTATGTTTTCCATAGTTGGAGGAAGCAACTATCACAAACATTATGTGGCCTTTGTCTTACAGCTTCCATCGTGATTCAGAAATGGTGGTGTCACATGAATCCTTGCTTGGAAGGAGAGGATTGCAAAGTGCTGCCAGATTACTCAGGTTGGTCCTGTAGCAGTGGCAATAAAGTCAAAACTACAAAGGCAAGTATAGACACATGCAATTCTCCTTTACAACTTCCGCAGATTATTAACTATGCGGTTTTCCCCCCTTCCTTTTATCCTGGCACCACGGCATTATTTTATGTTGAGCCACCCTATTACTTTGGCCTTTTGAAAAGCCCATTTCTGAATATTGCCCTTTATGTCCGATTTTACAGAGCAGTGATTTGGGGGATGAACTTGTTATTTTAGGCAGGGCCACGAAATTCATTACATCTCCTTCAAGAGCCCAGTTTAAAATAAAGGGATCGGAGTTGACAGGCCAGCGTATCAAAACAGCATGGTGAGGTTCCACACACAGTTGACTTGCTGAGGGAGGGATACTTCCTGGGAGGAGTTTTAATAGGTGGAGACTCAAATTCAAGGTGTCACAAGTTAAGAGTTGCCTCCCCCCAGTGATCCTCTGTCCAAGCCACCCTATCTCAGAAGAGTACCGCCATCTACAAGTTCTTGAGCCAGAAATCTCTCTGCCTTAAAGTCCCCATGTCCCATCTATTATTGGTCCTTGGGACTGTTCCTCCCAACTCCCTCCTTGAGTGTGTGTCACCATCCTTACAGCAGGGTCCTGTCCCCACCATGTCTCATCTGGAGGACTGAGTTGCTGCCTCATTCTCCACACGATGACTCCCATCACTTTTGTGAAATGAGATCTTCTAAGCTAGTCTGTCTCTCTTGCTACACTGGTCTTGTCAGTCTGGTGCTTCACGAAGGGAGGTGGCTTGGTGGGTTATTTACTCTTTTTTTTCCCCCCGTTTCAGCCTTCTTTTGGTACCTCTTACCATGGTGCCTTTGTGGTGGCAAAGGAAGGTGTTCTTCATGGAACGTGCTTCCCTCCTTTCTTTTCTACTTCACCATTATTTCTTCAGAGTCCGTCACTGATTGGATTTGTGTCTTGTGTATCTCTGAGCATTGATTATGGTTCTACTTTACATGGCAGGGTGTCCTGAGGTGCTTAGCACCTAGAGCTTTTTCTCTAGAAGAGACCTATGAGGTCAGGCCCCATGTTTGCAGTGACCTTGATAGTCCCATAATAAAAGATTACATTTAGAACAAATGGTAACATTTTATAGAAAACTGTAAATGTAAATTTTAGCTGACATCAAATACAAAATTAATAGTACAGTAAGTCAGACGATTAGTTACCTGGTTAAAATCATAATTTCAAACTCACAACTATTTAACATTAATTGTAAACTTTAATATAAAGATGACTGGGATAAATAACCTGATACAGGCATATCTCATTTTACTGTGCTTTGCATAGACTGTTTTTTGTTTCTGTTTTACAACTTGGCTTGTGGCAACCCTGTATCAAGCAAGTGTATTGGCATTTGCATTGGCTCATTTAGTGTTTCTGTGTCACATTTTGGTAATTCTTGCAATCTTTCAAAACTTTTCGTTACTTGTTATGGTTATCAGCGATCTTTGGTGGTACTATTATAATTTTAGGGTGGCAGCCCTGTAAGATGGCAAACTTAATATGCACACCTATGTGTTCTCTTCCCCTGTCTATCTTCCTCTCCTGGGCCTCCTTATTTCCCGAGATACAACAATATTGAAATGAGGCCAATTAACAAACCTACATGGGCCTGTAAGTGTTCCAGTGAAAGGAAGAATCACATGTCTCTCACTTTAAGTCAAAAGCTAGAAATGATTAAGCTTAGTCAGGAGGCCTTGTTCAAAAGTCGAGATAGACCCAGATCTAGGCCTCTTGCACCAAACGATTAGCCAAGCTGTGAATGCAAAGGAAAAAGCCATGAAGGAAATCTTAAAATACTCCAGTGAACACACAAATGATAAGAAAGGGAAACAGCCTTTTTTGCCCATATGAAGAATGTTTCAGTGGTCTGGATAAAAGATCAACCAAGCCACAACATTCCCTTAAACCAAAGCCTGATCCAGAGTACGGCCCTAACTCTCTTCAGTTCTGTGAACGTACAGAAGAACAGTTTGAAGCTAGTATAAGTTGGTTCCTGAGGTTTAACAAAGAAGTAAGTGCAAGGTGAAGTGCCAAGTGCTGATGTGGAAGCTGCAGCAAGCTGGCTAAAATAAAGAAGGTGGCTACTCCAAACAACAGATTTGCGTTGTAGACAAAACAGCCTCCTAAGGGGTCATGCTATCCATGACTTTCATAGTGAGAGAGGAGAAGTCAATGCCTGGCATCAAAGCTTTGAAGGACAGGCTGACTCTTGTGAGGGGTTAATGCACCTGGTAACCTTAGGCTGCAGACAATGCTCAGTTACCATTTCAAAAATCTAGAGTCCTTAAGAATTAGACCAAATCTACTCTGTCTGTGCTCTAGAAATGCAACAAAGCTTAGATGTCAGTGTATCTGTTTACAGCTTGGTTTGCTGAATATTTAAAATTCACTATTGAGACTTATTGCTTATAAAAAGATTCCTTTCTAAATATTACCACTCAGTGACAATGGACTTGGTCCCTCAGAAGCTCTGATGGAGATGAATGTTGATTAATGTCTTCATGGCTGCTAACATGACTCCTTGATCCAAGGGCTGCAGAATGGATGTCATTTAGGCTTTCTTATTATTTTTTTATTTTTTAAAGATTTTATTTATTTATTTGACAGAGAGACACACAGCGAGAGAGGGAACACAAGCAGGGGGAGTGGGAGAGGGAGAAGCAGGCTTCCCGCGGAGCAGGGAGCCCGATGCGGGGCTCGATCCCAGACCCTGGGGTCATGACCTGAGCCGAAGGCAGACGCTTAACGACTGAGCCACCCAGGCACCCCTAGTCTTTCTTATTATTTAAGAAGTGCATTTTATAAGGCTACAACTGCCACAGTTGGATCTGGGCATGCTAGATGCCATCAAGAACATCGCTGATTCATGGGAAGAGGTCAAAATTAACAGGCATTTGGAAGAAGTTGATTTTAACACTCATGGACAACTCTGAGGTGTTCAAGACTTCAGTGGAGGAAGTCACTGGGAATGTGGTGGAAATAACAAGAGAACTAGAATTAGAAGAGGAGCCTGAACATGGGAAAAAAGTGCTGCCATCTCATGAGAAACGTAATAGATGAAGCGCTTCTTATGGACGAGCAAGAAAGTGCTTTTTTTGCGATGGCATCTACTCCTGGTGAAAATGCTGTGAAGATGGTTGACGTGACAACCAGGGATTTAGAATCTCACATCAACTTGGTTGATAAGCAGCAGCAGGGCTTAAGAGGATTGTCTCCCAGTTTGAAAGAAGTTCTGCGAGTAAAATGCTATCAACAACATGGCACGCTATAGAGAAGTCGTTCATGAAAGGAAGAGTCAGTCAGTGTGGCAGGCCAGATGGTCTCGTTAAAAGAAATTGCCACAGCCACCCCCCCCCCCCCCCCCCGATTCTTCAGCAGCCATCAACATCAAGGCAAGACCCTCCACCAGGAAAAAGATTCGGTCTGGATGCAAGCTCAGATGAGGGTTAGCACTTTTTGTGTGCTTTTAAATTAAGCCATGTACATTTTTGCTTAGACAAAATGTTATTGCACACCTAAAAGAGTACAGCACAGTATAAACATAACTATTATAGGCACTGGGAAACCAAAAAATTACTTTGGCGTGCTTTATTATGATACTCATTTTATTGTGATGTTTTCTTTATGGCAATACTTGCTTTCCTGGGCTGGTCTGGACCCAAACCTGCAGGCCTCTGAGTTAACGCCTGCATGTGCTCTTATATCCAGAGCAGTGGAAGTTCGTGGAGTCCTTTGCTGGTGGAGGAAGGAGGTTAACGCTCCCATGATTTCTTTTTTTTTTTTTTAAGATTTTATTTATTTATTTGAGACAGAGAGAATGAGAGAGAGAGAGCACATGAGAGGGGGGAGGGTCAGAGGGAGAAGCAGGCTCCCGTCGAGCAGGGAGCCCGATGTGGGACTCGATCCAGGGACTCCAGGATCATGACCTGAGCCGAAGGCAGTCACTTAACCAACTGAGCCACCCAGGCGCCCTCCCATGATTTCTATCAAGTCCGCTTCTAAGCTACTCCAAATTGACTTCCAATCTATGTAAACCCAAGTGTGCTTGCTAAGCAAACTCTGCCTTAAAGTAATTCCACTCTTCTTTCCCCACTGGCCCCTTTCAGCCCTTTTTCCCCTATCCCCTTCCTGAGTAAAAATCTTGGAGGTGCCAACAAGCTGGGGTCTTACATCCATCATTGATAAAAATTTCCCTTTATCCTATTGCTTGTAGACTAACAGTCGGAAGATTATACTTGTATTGATCTTTATATATAAATATAAAATAAGCCATGAGCACAAGCCAACCGTGTTCCGGAAAAGAATGTGTCTAAGTAGTCTCTTGCTGGAGCAGCTCCCTCTCTATTTATGTGCAGTTAGAGCATTTGCAGGAAGCAAACCTTTAGGGGCATTTTGGCTCTCTGTGCTGGGAATATAAGTTTGCTCTAGCTAAATCCTCAATGGTAGTGACATTTCATTTAGCACTTTTAAAGTTGTAGAAACACAATACAGTTCCCTAAGCCATGATGATACTTAGCTGCTTTTTTTTTTTTTTTTAGTGATATGCCACTTGAGAATAATCTCGAAGTAGTAAAACTTTGTTTCCTTTATTAATCCAAGTCATTGTGACTTGAACTGCATAAAACATTTTATGTCTTTTATGGATCTTATAAACAGAGTAAATTCATTTGTAGAGGTGTAACTGGCTTCCTGGGAGAGCTTAGTACCCTCAGAAGCTGTGTCTTTTTCTTAAAATAGACAGCAACCTTACACCACAAGTATGACAGAGGTCCTACAGAGGTAAACCATTGCAGCCCTAGAGGGGGTATTAACTATATAACAAAGTAGCTTTCATTTTCCTTAAACAGTTCATGTATAGCAACATCAAAACATGGAAACGTTGAAAAAATATAATCCTGCAGTAAGCCACCTATGTCAGAATTTTGTTTTCCATTTAAATGCAAATATGAAAAGAGTAAGCAGTCAAGTTGAGATATTAACAGATGAAGATATGACAACGAGGGGGACCATTTCCAAGCCAGTCATCCGGTCTTTTCCAGGGGTAAAAAGGTAGCTGTGAGTTTATTCTGCCTCTACAGTTTTCAGTGTTTCCAGAGAGAACTTCAGCTACTAGTTCTCAAGGAGAACTACAACTCTCATTGTCATCCGGCCTCAGTTTTCCTTTACATTTGAGTTGTTCATATTAAAGCTCCTAACAACTGCACGATGTTTTATCACCACAGTGAACCACTGGCCAGGGCTGTTTTTTGTTTGAAATTTCAAGAAATTTTAGATTTGTCATGTTTTTATTTTTCCAACATCTGAGGGTGAAGAGCTATGTCTTAGGAGCTGTAGTTCTCAACCAGGGGTAATTTTTCCATCAAGGGGATATTTTTAGTTGCCACACGTTGGGGAGTGGGGGTTATATGGACATTTTGGGGGGAAAATCTTAAAATGCACAGGAGGGCCCCCCATAGCAAAGAATTATCTGGCTCCAAATGTAAATAGTGTTGGGGTTGAAAAAAATCTGCTTTAGAGAATTTTTTTTTCCTTCTTTTTGGTAGCTCTTTGTAAGCATCTTATTTGATTCTCTTAATTCATGTAGCTCTTCAAAGTTTCCACTTAGTATCTACACGTTTCCAATATTTCATATTAGAAAACTAGAGATAGGAGTTAATATAAACAACAGGTTTTCTTTGCAACACCTCTCACCCTCAAGACCTAAGATGATCCAGTCCTTACGGTATCTTCTTTGGAACGTGCTCTAAATGGTAACCTTCCCTCTGTTTCTTAGGCTACCACCATGGATCATCCTCATTCTCTCTTGACCAAATATTATAATTATTATTATAATATATATTATTATAATTATTTAATGGTAACAGTGGCTGCAGGAAACTTATCGTGGGAACATGTATCCACTGTTTTGAGCCCCATCTCTAGGGTATTCTGGTATAGTAAGTCTGGGATGGAGCTTAGCAAACCATTCTCAAAAATTTGTTCTTATGTTGATTCTCGTTTAACCAGGCTCTGTACCTGCTCTGTTCTTGCCTTTATTTCCCTGCCTAGATTTCTCCTTGGTGAGAGACCACCAATGGATTCCCATGGGTAACAGAAAATAGAGTATAAGCACCTTGAGATGAGCCATCAATATGACTCACCCAATAGACCATGTATTTCCATATCCCACTGCTGCCTTCTTCATCTGTTCCCTTTTATAAAATTCTACTTGTCTTTTAAGGTCCAACTGAGACCGATCCTTTACCTATAGTCTTGTCTTTCTTGATCCCTAGGGCCAGAGCTTGAAATACTCAGAGTACCCTGTCACGTGAGAATGGAGCTAGTATTGGTAATTAGCAACCTTATGTCCACCAAATTCCAAAGCAACAACGACCTTCCATATACAGTTAGCAAAATGAAAATTTGACAGGAGAATAAATCGTAAAGAATCTTACCATTCAACTTTAATAGAGATCAACTCCAAAACGAGCTGGGCATGCAAAGCTTCCTTAAATAAGAGGCTGTTGAGAATTACATCCTAGATATAGGTTGCTACCTGGCTGTGAACACTGTTAACTTATATGTGTGGATGCATGGCAGATCCATGAGGAGCTAACGGGATAAGAGCCACGCTTTCCTGAGTGTCAACCACATGCCAAGCCCTGGGCCATGCCATTCACATCTCACTCACTCTTCAGTACAACTGAAGGGAGCAGGTGCTAATTTAACATTTAGCAGCTGAAGAAGCTAAAGCAGTGATAGTTCTCCCCAACCTACAAAATTTGAAATCAAGACTTTGCTTGAATCCTCATTCTCTCACATCCATTGTCCTCATTTTCACAAGTCCCGTTGGCCTCACCTTTCATCACTTCTACCAATGTGATCCCTTTAAGTTGGCAGTCTGGCCATGCATCCCTGGTCTCCTCTTTGTGCCCCAGGTGGAAAAAGGCCAAAGTTCTTCTCCCGGGTAGTCAGGGCTCCCTTGTCTCCTTCAAGCAGCTCCTCATATGACAACCTCTAGAAATCCATAGAGCCCTACCCTCTTGGCCCTAGTATCTTTTTGTCCATAGCACCTATCACTTGCTGACATGTCGTTCCTTTGCCTGTTGGTCCAACTATTTCCTCTACAGTAGGAGTCACCAAGCTGTGGCCTGCAAGCCACACTCAGCCCTTGGCCTATATTTTGTGGTCTGTGAGCTAAGACTGGGCGATATGGTTTTAAAGGGTTGGGAGCAATCAAAAGGAAAAAAGTGTTTCATAACATGAAAATTACACGAAGTCCCAATTTCAGTGTCTACAACTAGAGTTTTACTGGAATAAAACAATGTCCATTAGTTTACGTGCTGAATTGTCTATGCTCCTTTTGTGCTATAAAGGCTGAGTTAAGTAGTAGTGGCAGTAACTGTATGGTGTACGATGTTGAACAAATTTCTGTCTGGTCCTTTACCTAGAATAAGGCTAGCATACTTGTTCTATAAACTCCACGAGGACAGGGTTTTTGTTCTGTTTGCTATAGTATTTCCCTCACAAACAAAAGGGCAACTGTATTGTAGAATATCTAAAATAAAGGCTATATGTCAATTAATAGCAAATCTGAGGTTTGAATAAATACTTGATTGGGTCTAAAGGCCAGGAGTGATGACTTTTTCACACTGTAGGCCTGTTAAAGTCTCAAGCTTTTGGGGTTTTTCCCCCCCTCTAGCTTGTGTATGGATTATCTAACCTGTAAAATACCTTACCTGACCAAATAAAACTCAAGAAACTGTTAATCTTTTTTCTTATAAGTATTTAAAAATAGAGAAAACAACAGTACACTTTTAATGAATGTCTGTTTCTAGTAATTATGGCAGTTTTCTAAAAGAACCTATTTCTTTCTTTTATTAAGGATTTATTTATTTGAGAGAGCATGCAACGAGAGAGAGAGTGAGTCGGGGCGGGGAAGAAGGAGTGGGAAAGAGAATCTCAAGCAGATTCCCCGCTGAGTGCAGAGCCTGACCTGGGGCTCAATCTTCCTGAGATCACCACCAGAGCCGAAATCAAGAGTCAGATGCTCAACCGACTGAGACACCCAGGTGCCCCATAATAACTTATTTTTAAGAATAAAAGTTAACTACATTAAAAAAGGGGGGGATGCCTGGGTGACTCAGTTGGTTAAGTGGCTGCCTTTGGCTCAGGTCATGATCCCCGGGTCCCACCTTGGGCTCCCTGCTCAGCGGGGAAACTTCTTCTCCCTCTCCCCCTGCTTGTGCTCTCTCTCACTCTCTCTCTCTCAAGTAAATAAAAGTTAACTACATTTTCAGATTGACATACACTGATCTTAATTGGTATTCATTTGAAAAAAAATGTAGTGCCTTCAAGAAAGCATGCTCAGCAGGCATACATTAACTCTGTGGGCAATGAATGTACTTAATCTGATGGGTTTTTTATAACTCAACAAAATACCAAGCTAAGGTACATAATACCATGTTGTGGAAGTCTTTGTGCATGTTTTCTGTGCAACCTGGAAGCAAGAACTGTGAAGAAGAATTTGATTTGAACAGTTGATTTGGTTGAGACAGGGACTTCTGGGTCTGGTAGCAGAAAGTACTGTCTTCAGTGGGGATGAGATACTGAATTCTCACTTATTTAATTTGTTTTAGGTAACACGGTAGTGAAGAGAGGTATGCTTAATCCTGGAGGAGCGACAGGATGCAGAGGTCTCTTAATTGGATTACTGTCCTGGCTGGTTTGGGGGAAATTGTCTCGGATTTCAGCAACATCACATTCGCATGTGTGTGCTATAAGGAGTGTCATTTACTTAACTGTTTCAGCCCTCTCCGTTTCATGATTTTATTACATTGAATTATAGCCATGGGCTGCCACACAATTCACATCCTCTCTGGATCCCGAGGAACATACCTCCAAGAAACCCTGGAGGAACAAAGCAGAGACTTCAAAATGGATCTCCACTGGGCCTTCCATGTCTTTCTGCCTTCACAAAGGAACACGGATGGGTTCACAGGGTCCTTATTCTGTTCCTCTTTTGAACGTTTCCTTTAGCCCTTGCATTAAAGTGGTTTGAAAGGGATCTCAGTACCAAAACATTTTGGCAAAACATATTTGCAGATATAGATTAATGAACTCTGATTAACTGGTGAAGAAAATTCATTTTATAAATCTCGATGAATAGACTTATCGGGGTTATTGTGTGTGTATTTGTATTTTTGCTTTAGAAGGATTTAAATTTTTGCATTTTAAGTTCTATTGTCAGGTTAGCAGAAATAAAATAACATTTTAACTTCTGTGCACCATTTTACTGAGTGCTAAGGAAGCATATCTCAACTCTAATATTTTATAACTGAAGCTTGATCATGACATATTCACAAAAGAAATAAAACCTGTTGAGATTTTTATGGCTTACGTGTAGTCATAAAGGTAAATCACTTAAAATATAAAACAGTCTGTTAGATCAAGGGTGATTTCTAAGACCCAGTTTGTGTCAAATGTATTAAAATATTTTGTTTGAAATGTTGAATTTTTAGGCTGTAAATGATTTATTCTTAGCTGTTCTCTCATTTGTTAGTTGTTTTATTTCTTTAAATGTAAGTAAAATCTGAGCCATTTTTTTCTTGGTTTAATGATTTTGCAGCAGACGTGTGTCCACATATTCTCAAATGCTGTTATGCAGAAATATATTACAGATGAAAAGTGACTGACCCAGATTTTAAATATAATGTCATTAAAACACATACTACTGTAATATAGGATTTTATATATTAAGAAATGCCAAAAACATCCTTTCTGCACTGTTAATTATCCCTGTCCTTTCACAATTGGGGGGGGGGGAGAGAATATTACTATAACATTTATAGCAGTAACAATTACATCTACTTGATTTTAGTCTTGCAAAAGGAATGGAAATAGGGGACATCGATTTGTTGGCTAACTTTGTTTGAATTTGACGGGATGCTTACTAGAATTATTATTGTCCTATTAGTAAGTAAAAAATTCATTCTGCTGATGGCACATAAGTTTTTGTGATTATTTTATTGCCTTAAGACTTCATGTTAATACCCTAGGCTTGCAAATTTTAAATGCAAATGTGAAAAATAAAAATTATACTTAATTTTGGGCATGTGAACTGTATGGCAAACTTAAGACTTCAACATGTAGCATTAAAGATAATTTAAAATCTAGGGAGATTTAAGTTGAGGACCATGCATGATGCTTTATATACTCAGCTGCCTTTACTATAGAACCCCCCCCCCCCATTGTAAGAGGAGAGGGTTAAAAAAAACCAATTTTATGGTATTTGAAAGAATGTCTCCATCTTTTGCCCATACATCTGGTCTAGTACGCCAAAAAAGATCAAGTTAAAATGACACTGCTTCACCTTGAGGTACATTTCTAGGGTGTAAACTACTTTGGGGGAGTAAGTGGTCCATTAGGGAAAATAGCGGGTATCACAACTGCCACTTCATCCATTATTGCTTCAAAGTATACTTTTTATCAAGTTCAAAAGTTAGTCCTAAAATGGAGCTTGCACTGCAGAAGCATTTTAATGTTACCATTCCTATACCTTTCCTGGAGGGAAGTAGATAAGACAGTTTTCTATGTATTCCAGAATTTAAAGCAAAGATACCAAGGGTGTTGTGAGGACATTAGTCATGTCAGCATTAAGCCCACTAAGTGTGGTACTTGTGATCTCAACACCTGAAGACTTTCAATTCTTTTATCTTAAAACCTGACGCTGCCCAGCAAGGGCTGTGGACTTAGCCTGGGCCTCTCCAAAGGAACCAGCAACCTCCTAGATTTTATAGCTTTCCCTCAGATCCAGATTTGTTGCTCTAAACCATATGGACCTCAACTATATACATGGGGAACTCCTCTACTCATTCAACAAACACTTAATGAAGACCCCCCCAAGTGATCTACCCTTATACACACAAATGTTTTTCTTCTCTCCCTGTTAGGTCTTTATGAATATTCCCATTTTATAGAATTTAGGACCAATAAAATTAAACTTGCCCAAACTCACACAAGTAGTTACTACTAGAAATTATGAGGAATCATGAAAAAAATATCAGAAACTGTAGATTTACTTTTCCTTGAGAGCTTTTGGGATAATCTATACTAATCCTGTGTCTTAGGGTGTCAGGGAAATTGGCTAGCCCTAGAATCTGGCTAACATCTGACCTACTTTATCAGGGTTTAGGACTTGCACTCTTTGCCATGATCTTATAATGTACCAATACACTGATGAAAAATCTCACTGCTAACATTTTTAAGTTGGGCAAAAGGAGATGGTCCTTTCATCTTAAGAAGTCCCAGAACTCACCTCCTCCCATGGACACACAGACTCTACAACTCAATATAGAGCAATTCCTTCTGAAGAAAAACTGCTGATTGAATGGCTTTTGCACAACCAATGATAGAGGGACCGCCTAGAGAAGAACAGGACAGAGGGAGACATAGTAATGATGGGAACCCTACCCCTGATGTGATGATCTGCACTAGGGACAGATATCACTGAGGGGCCTGTATATAGACTCACCTGCCTTAGGACACAGCAAAGAAACAGCCATTTATTTAAAGGGCAACTACACTGTAAGTGAAGGAAAGCCATTTACTAACTCTAGAGCATCTGCCAAAGTGTGAGGACTCTTTGAACTCTCTTTGGAGTCTGAGGTGCCACCAGGCACCACTGTTTATATAACCCTTGACCTTGATAGTGTAGATGGGAGCAGGGTCCAGGCACTCAGCAAGCCCCAGGCCCCAAGCCTACATCAACTGCAGCCATTCTACCAAGGTGGTCTCAGTGTGTGCTCCTGGTCTCCCCTGGTCTGTGCCCAACCCAGCCATCCTGCTAGGCAACCCAAGTACACAGCACCTCAGGACCCCATCAGGCCTGCATCACTCCAGCCATCCTTCCAGGGTGGCAAGCAGAGAGTGCACACTTCTACTTCAGTTCCAGCCATCCCTCCAGGACAGCCTTATAGGGGAGATGATCTTTCTGAGAACCCCAGCCCATGAATGCTCCAGTTCCAACTATCCTGCCAAAGGCGGATCTGGTTCACAGCATCCTGTGACTTTGTGGTCCATTTCCAGCTCTAGCTGTCCTGCCAGGGTGGCCTTGGTGTAGCACACTCCGGAACCCTCCAGGCTGCACCTTATTCAGCTCCAGCTGGTCAGCCAAAGCCACCAGGCACATGTAGTCTACAAAGGGGATGCTCCAATGCAAGGTGACTCATGATTGGGAGAGGTAGGTGTTCTCCATAATTTACAGATACAAACACAGAAAGTAAAAAAAAAAAAAAAAAAAAAATGAGAAGAGGAATATGTTACGAACAAAAGAACAAGATACTACCCCTCCCCCCAAAAACCCGTAATAAAACAGAGATAAGTAATTTACCTGATAAAGAGTTCAAAGTAATGGTCATAAAGAAGCTCATATAACATACAACTCCAGAGAAGAATGTAAGAATAGAGTGAAAACTTCAACAAAGAATTAGAAAATGTAAGAAAGTACCAAACAGAAGTCACAAAATTGGAGATTATAATAGCTGGACTAAAAAATACACCAGAGGGAATCAACCACAGATTAGATGACACAGAACAGGTCAATAATCTGGAAGAGAGAATAGTGGAAATTACCTAATCCGAAGACCAAAAAGAAAAAAGAATTAAAAAATGAGAATAGTTTGAGACCTCTGGGATACAACATCTAGCATATTAACATTTGCATTATATTTATCCCAGCAGAAGAATAAAGAGATAAAGGGGTTAAAAACTTTTTTGAAGAAATAATGGGTGAAAAGTTTGCTAACCTGGGGAAGGAAACAGACATCTGGATCCAGAAAGCACAATCCCAAACAAGAAGAATCCAAAGAGATCCAAACCAAGACATATTATAATAAAATACAAGGGAAACCTCATAAGACTACTAGTTGATTTTTCAGCAGAAACGTTGCAGGCCCGAATGGAGTGGCATACCACATTCAAAGTGCTGAAAGGGAAACCTTACAACTGAGAACACACTACCTGACAAGGTTATCATTCAGAATTTAAGGTGCAGTAAAGAGTTTCCTAGAAAAACAAAAGCTAAAATAGTTAATCATTACTAAACTAGCCTTACAAGAAATGTTAGTGTTTTCTTTAAATAGAAAAGGATGTAACTAGAAATTAGAAAATATAGGAAAGAAAAAAATCTCAATGGTAAAACCAAATATATAGTAAAAGCAGCAAATCGGCCACTTGAAAAGTTACTATAAAAGTTATAAGACAAAAAGTAAAACCAACTCTAACTACAATAAGTAGTTAAGGGATAAACAAAATGAAGTAAAATAAGACATCAAAAACAAAGCACAGAGTGGGGACTAAAAATGGGGGCATTAAAATGCATTTTAATGCTTTCTTAAGCAACCATCAGCTTAAGACAGATTGCTACATATGTAAGCTACTGTATATGATCTTCATGGTAACCACAAGCCAAAAACCTACAATAGATACACAAACAATAAAGAGAAAGGAACCCAAACATAACACTAAAAAATACTATTAAATCCCAAAGGAAGAGACTGAAAGAAGAACTACAAAAACAACCAGAAAACAATTAACAAAATGGCAGTAAGTATATACCTTCTAATACTACTTTAAATGTAAATGGACTAAGTGCTTCAATCAAAAGGTATGAAGTAGCACAATGTATACAAAATTTTTTAAATATATATGCTGCCTACTCACTTCAGACCTAAAGACACACACAGACTCAAAGTGAAGAGATGGAAAAGGATTCCATACAAAGGGAAATGGAAAGAAAGCTAGTGTAGTAATATTTCTATCTGACAAAACAGAATTTAAAACAAAAACCTAACAAAAGACAAAGAAGGGCATTACATAATGATAAAGGGGTCAATCCAAGAAGAGGATATAGCATTTGTATATGTTTATGCACCCAACATAGGAACACCTACATATGAAACCCAAATGTTAACAGATATAAAGGGAGAAATTTACAGTAATACAATAATAGTAGGGTCTTTTAACATCCCACTTACATCACTGGATAGATCATCTGGACAGAATCAAGAAGAAGATATTGGCCTTAAATGATGTATTAGACCAGATAGACTTAATAGATATATACAGAATATCCCATCACCAGACAGCAGAAGACACATTTTACTCAAGTGTACATGGGACATTCTCCAGGACAGAGCACATGTTACACCACAAAACAAGTCTCAGTGAATTTAAGATTAAAATAATCTTTTCTAATCACCATAATATGAAACTAGAAATCAATTACAAGAAGAAAAATGGGGGAAAAAGCCCCCACAAACATGTGGACACTAAACAACATGTTACTAAACAACCAATGGGTCAATGAAGAAATCAAAGAGGAAATTTAAAAAATACCCTGACACAAATGAAAATGGAAACATAGCTTTCCTAAATCTATGGCATACAGCAAAAGCAATTCTAAAAGGGAAATTCATAGTGTTATGGGATTACCTCGAGAAACAAGAAAAATCCCAAATAAACAATCTAACTTTATACCTAAAACAACTAGAAAAAGAGTAAACCAAGGCTGAATTAGTATAAGAAAGGAAATAATAGTGATCAAAATGAAAATAAGTGAAATAGAGACAAAAAAAAATCAGCAGACCAAACACGTTCTTTGAAAAGATAAATAGAATCAATAAACCTTTAGCAAGACTAATAAAAAAAAAAAATTCAGGGCCAAAATAAATCAGAGATGGAAGAGAAGTTACAACTAACACCACAGATACAAAAGATCATAAGAGATTACTACAATTATTTGTCAATAAATTGGAAAACCTAGAAGAAATAAATTCCTTGACACACACAACCTTTCAAGATTGAAACATGAAGAAATTAAAAATCTGAACAGACTGATTACAAGTAATGAAGTTCAATCAGTAATTTAAAAACTTCCCCAAACCAAAAGTTTAGTACCAGATAGCTTCACAGTTGAATTCTAACAAATACTTAAAGAAGAACTATCTATACTCAAATTATTCAAAAATTTTCAGAGGAAAGAATGCTTCCAAACTCATTTTATGAGGCCAGCATTATACCAAAGCCAGACAATGACACTACAAAAAAAAAAAAAAGAAAACTATTGGCCAATATCCCTGATGAACATGGATGGAAAATTCCTCAAAAAATATTAGCAAACTCAATTCATAATACATTGAAAGGATCATACACCACCATCAAGTGGGATTTATTCCAGGGATACAAAGATGGTTCAATATCTGCAAATCAATTAACATGATATACCACATTAATAAAACAAAGGATACAAATCAAGTGATCATCTCAGTAGAATCAAAAAGCATTTAATGAAATTCAACAAAGCAAGTAAGGAAGGAGCTTAGTTCAATAATAAAGGCCATATATGACAAACTGACAGCTAACATCATACTCAGTGGTGAAAAGTTGAAGCTTTTCCTCTAGAAGCAGGAACAAGACAAGAATGCCCACTCTTGCTACTTTTATTCAACATAGTATCAGAACTTCTTGCCATAGAAATTAGATAAGAAAAAAGGCAACCAAGTCAGAAAGAAAGTAGTAAAGTTTGCAGAAGATATGAAACTATATATAGAAAACCCTAAAGACTTCACCAAAAAACTATTAGAATAAATGAATTCAGTAAAGTCACAAGATACAAAATAACATACAGGAATGGATTGTGTTTCTATACACTAAGACTGAAACATAAGTTTAAAAAACACCATTTACAATTGGATCACAAAGATTAAAATACCTAGGAATAAATTTAAACAAGGAGGTGCAATTAATTTCATCAAGGAGGTTCAGAAACTACTCTGAAAACTCTGGCACTGATGAAATAAATTGAAGATGACACAAATAAATGGAATGATAATCTCTGCTCATGGCTTGGAAGAATTAGTATTATTAAATGTCCATATTACCCAATGCAATCCCTATCAAAGTACCAATGACATTTTTTCAGAGAATTAGAACAAAGAATCCTAAAATTTGTATGGAACTACTAAGGACCCTAAGAGCAAAACAATTTTAAGAAAGAAGTAAGCTGTAGGTTCTATGCTCCGTGATTTCAAACTGTACTACAAAGCTATAGAAATAAAAAAGTATGGTACTGACAGGAAAACAGACACACAGATCAATGGGATAGAACAGAGTTCCCCTCTCTCCATCAAAAGACTCCATACATACGTGATCAATAATGACAAAGAGGCAAAAATATACAATGGGAAAAAGACATTCTCTTCAATTAGCGGTGCTGAGAAAATGGGACAGCTATATACAAAAGAATGCAACTAGACTACTATTTTATACCATATACAGAAATAAATTCAAAATAAAACTTGAATATAAGACCTGAAACTATGAATGTCCTAGATGAAAACATAGGCAGTAAGGTATTTGACATCAATTTTACTAATATATTTTAGGACCAGTCTCTTCAGGCAAGGGCAACACAAACTAAAATATATAAAAAGGACTACATCAAACTAAAATGCTTTTACAGAGCAAAGAAAGTCATCAACAAAATGAAGATAACCTACAGAATGGGAGAAAATATTTGCAAACCACACAGCTGCTTAAGGGTTACTATCCACAAGAGACAACAAACTCGACAACTTAATAGCAGAAATGCAAATAATCCAATTAAAAAATGAGTAGAGGACCTCAATAGACATTTTTCCAATGACATGCAGAGGACCAACAGACACAAGAGAAGCTCAACATGAATAATCATCAGGGAAATGCAAATGAGAACCACAAGGAGATATCACCTCACACCTGTCAGAATGGCTATTATCAAAAAGACAAGAAGTAGCAAGTGTTGGTGAAGATGTGGAGAAAAGGGAACCTTGTGCCCTGGTGATGGGAATGTTAACTGGTGCAGCCCTGTGGGAAACAATATGGCGGTTTCTCAAAAAATTCAAAATAGAACTATCATATAATCCAACAATTCCACTTCCGAGTATTTATTCAAATAAAATGAAAACAGTCTGAAGAGATATATGCACATCATTGCTCACTGCAGCATTATTGATAATAGCCAAGATATGGAAGCAAACTACCTGTCCATTGATAGATGAATGGATAAAGAAGATGTGATACGTAATATACAATGGAACATTACTCAGCCATTAAAAAAATGAAACCTTGCCATTTGTGACAACATGGATTAACCTAGAAAGTATTAGCCTAAGTGAAATAAGTCAGAGGAAGATAAGTATCATATGATTTCATTTATATATGGAATTTAAAAAACAAAACAAATGAATAGAATAAAACAGAAACAGACTCATAGATACAGGATATAAGCTGTTGGTTACCAGAGGGGTTGGCAAAATAGATGAAGGGGATTAAGTAGTACAAGCTTCAGTTATAAAGTAAGTTATAGGGAAGTAATGTATAGCATAGGAAATAAATCAGTAAGATTATAATAACTTCGTATGGTGAGAAATGGTAACTAGACTTACTCTAAGGATCATTTTGCAATGTCTAAAAATATTGAATTATTGTGGTGCCCACCTGAAACAAATAGGAGATTGTATATCAATTATACTTCAATTAAAAAGATTAAAATAAAGTAAAATATTCACTACTGAATTTCTACTTGAGTTTGAAAAGAGTAATTAATCTCTTTTATTTACTTAAGGGAGAGTATGGGACTGAGGCAATACAGAACAAATATTGAAAACCTCCAACTACTACTCTGTAGTTGAACTTAGACTGTAGGCAACTCTAAGTTTCTCTATACCACTGTGTACGCTGGCAGAACACCAGCCTTCTCCATGTAATCTTTAGTCAGAGGCTGCATGCGGGCAGATGCATACCCAGCATGTTACATGGCTTCCCAAGGACTTTTCTGCAGATGTGGCAGTAACGCTGAGCCCCTAATTCCTCCACTTCAAGACTGTTGGATGGAAAGGAGACAGTGACCCCTTTGGCTGATGTGTACTCCCTACCTCGTCCAGCCCAGTGACTACTTGGCCTACTGCCTTCACTTGAATTTTTGCACACACTATGGAATTTCTGGAAAAAATTTGTTGGTGCACAGGTTGGGTACTGTCTCCTCAAAGTGTCAATGGAAACAACCTTACCAAAGTACCTATTTCACAGATAAATCTTCCAGGACCTGAAGAAATTTCCTCACAGAATTCTTTGTCATGGGCTATTAAGGACTTACTGAATCCAATGCTAACTAACTTTACCATTTAGGGTGTCTCTGAAATAGGCAAAGCGTTAAGAGTTGTACCCAAAGCACGTGGATTCTCCTACTGTAGGGGTTGGCAAACTCCAGCCTGTAGGTCAAAACCAGCCTGGATGTTTTTGTAAATAAAAACTTATTGGAACATAGCCTGGGCATCCGTTTAGTTATCATCTCTGGCTGCTTTTGCACTGTTACAGCAGAGTTGATTGACTGCGACAGAGCCCACAGGGTCCACAAAGCCTAAAAATTGGCTCTTTCAATCTTTACAGAAAAGTTTGCTAATTCCTGTTCTACACAATGGTGAACAAGACTTTTTTTAGGAGTTCACTGCAACAGTGTAAGATAGTGAGAAAGAAGTGCTGGAGGCAAACAAAACCAAGTTTGATGATCAGCTCTGCTATTTACTGTCACAGCTTTCTACCCTGTAAGTTTCAGTTTATCTATAAAATGTTTATAATAATAACTATATCTCACAGGAGATTTTAAAAAGAATTTTGCCTCAAAAAAAGCTCAGCATGTTGATTAGCAAATATTTTAAGTTCTTGATGAAGTTGTTCCTCTTTTATGAACAATTTGTGGTCCAGGTAATAACCTCGTAAAAAAGAATCAAACAGCAGACCCTCCCCTCAAAACTGGGCATAAGGTTTAAGAAGACACAACTGACAGAGAATTAGGACCAAGTAAGAACAGATCTTAAAGAGTTTTCTCCTTGTTTCCAAGTCAGTGGGAACTTTGAGAAAGCAGAACAAGGACAAATGTGGAAAATAACTCAAGGAGCATTGCTTTCACTTGACCTTGGCTGTCAGTTAGGTGGGATACTGAAATTGCTTGTGCTTTCTTCATGGACAGGAAAATGTCTTGGAACTGTAATGCAAATCTCAGAGAAGTTGAAGCACTGGACAGAAGGATGCCGCACACAGGTACCTTGATCTGAATCTGCAACCTAAGATGACCAATGCTGCCCATACACACAAACACTGTTCTTTCAAGTTCATCTTCAAGTAATCTTGTAAACAGAAACCTTGAACAAAAGAGGCCTGTAAATAATTGATGAACAGTTACTGAAGCATGTTGGGCAGTCTTTGTAGTACTGATTTTGGACTGTGAACAAAGCAGAGCTCTGCAAGCTCATGCGTTAGTCCCTTTCTCTCCTATTTGGTGCCATCAATATCCATCGCCTGCTCACATGTTAGGAATGTGAAATGATACTTCTTTCATGTTGCTCATTTGGGCCTTTGCTCTCTGTGGATAGGGTCTCTGACCCATACTTTAATTATCAGCTTTGATCCTCTTAATGAGGAGTTATCAAAATAGTTCAGGACACTGAATTATTAATTGAATAACTGTAATTAACCATCAAGGAATGGAAGCCAGCAAATGAACTTTGGTCCTCTACTTCCAAATTTGAAATCCTACTCTCAGTAGTTCAGCATAGGTCTCTGAACTTCCTGCCCTCTTTTTGAATTGCATCTTCACCCATGCTTTGTTACATATATTAAGTTCAACATTCAGTGTTTTATAGACCATTCACAGACATCATAGAAAATAAAATCATCTCCTTGCAATTTTAGCATTGCAATAACTGAAAAGAAAACATAAAAAATAATCCATCATTTTTCTCTCACTCACACACAAATCAATAGAGCAGAATGCTTAGGTCAGCTCAGTGGGGGCATGGGTTGAAATAGGAATCAGGACAATACTTTGGCATATTTAAACATTTATGAGTGCTATATATCTCACAGAGGACTGAAACGGATTCTTAATGCCACGGTAAAGAAACTGGAGTAAAACCAGTAAATCTCAGCTTGAGAAAAAGTTAGTGACAACTCCTGAAACTGTCAAAATCAGAATTGGTAGTTGATGCTGCCATATGCTATTTCAATCACTGTCTTTCCTGATTCACTACTGGAGCACAGACAGAGTGGGAATAGGGAAGGGCTCGCTATAAGATGCTGTGTCTGCCATTCTCAGGGGAAAGGGGCTTTGCCTGTGGGAAAATCACCACAAATGGCTCTGATTTGGTATCTGATGTAGGCACTTGGGTTGTGGTCAGTGAGGGTAAAGTAGAAAGACATTTGAGTGTGTTTGTGGAAGACTCTTATTTCACCTCTGATTAGACAAAAAAGTAGTGTCGAAGGTCTTTCTCTTGTGTTACTGCATTCTTCTTCTGGTGGTTTAAAGAGAGCTAAGTTCATTTTTCTTTTCCCTCCTGACATCTCAAATGCAAAAAGGACGTTGAGTTTGAGAAGTTCTTTATAGATCTTGGATATCAGCCCTTTATCTGTAGTGTCATTTGCAAATATCTTCTCCCATTCCGTGGGTTGTCTCTTTGTTTTGTTGACTGTTTCCTTCGCTGTGCAGAAGCTTTTTATCTCAATGAACTTCTCAAACTCAACACCCAAAAAAGAAACAAGTAATTAAGTCAAAAAACGGGCAGAAGACATGAACTGACACTTCTCCAAAGAAGGCATACAAATGGCTAACAGACCATGAAAAAATGTTCATCATTAACCATCAGGGAAATTCAAATCAAAACCACACTGAGATACCACTTTATACTAGTTGGAATGGCAAAAACTGACAAGACAAGAAACAACAAATGTTGGAAAGGTTGTGGAGAAAGGGAAACCTTCTTATACTGTTGGTGGGAATGCAAATTGGTATAGCCACTTTGGAAAACAGTGTGGAGGTTCCTCAAAAAATAAAAAATACAGCTACTGTATGACCCAGCAATTGTACTACTGGGTATTTACCCCAAAGACACAGATGTAGTGAAAAGAAGGGCCATATGCACCCCAATGTTCATAGCAGCAATGTCCACAATAGCCAAACTGTGGAAGGAGCCGAGATGTCCTTCAACAGATGGATGGATAAAGAAGATGTGGCCAATATATACAATGGAATATTACTCAGCCATCAGAAAGGATGAATACCCAACATTTGCATCAACATGGATGGAACTGGAGGAGATTATGCTAACTGAAATAAGTCAAACAGAGAAAGACAATTACCATATGGTTTCACTTATTTGTGGAACATAAGGAATAGCATGGAGGACATTAGGAGAAGGAAAGGAAAAACTAAGGGGGGGAAATTGGAGGGGGAGATGAACCATGAGAGACTATGGACTCTGGGAATCAAACTGAGGGTTTTAGAGGGGAGGGGGGTGGGGGGATGGGTGAGCCCAGTGATGGGTATTAAGGAGGGCACATATTGCGTGGAGCACCTGGTGTTATACACAAACAATGAACCATGGAACACTACATCAAAAACTAATGATGGGGGCGCCTGGGTGGCTCAGTCGTTAAGCGTCTGCCTTCGGCTCAGGTCATGACCCCAGGGTCCTGGGATTGAGCCCCACATCGGGCTCCCTGCTCCGCGGGAAGCCTGCTTCTCCCTCTCCTATTCCCCCTGCTTGTGTTCCCTCTCTCGCTGTGTCTCTCTCTGTCAAATAAATAAATAAAATCTTTAAAATAAAACAAACAAACAAACAAACAAAAAAACCACTAATAATGTACCGTATGGTGACTAACATAATAAAAAAATGCAAAAAGGAGTGAAAAGTGGGGAAGAAGTTTATTCAGGCTCAAGGTAGGACCTGGAAGCCATGTCTACTCAATAGAAAAATATTTGTAAAAACTGATAGATTTGACTATGTAAAAAGCAAAACCTTGCACATGGCAAAACCCCATAAACCAAATGAAAAGTCAGACTGGGAATCATAGTTACAGCCTATATGGCCAAAAAAAAATATGAGTAGCCACATATACAAAGCTTTTACAAATTGGTAAGTAAAATACAAACACCTCAATAGTAAAGTTAATAAACGGTGTGATAATTCACAAAAGAAATACAAAAATGATAATGGTTTGCAGTTTTTGATGAATAGTAGAGACAAAACAGTCTTTCACCTATCAGTTTGCCCAACATTAAAAAAGGAAGAGAACATTTAACAAGAGTTGCAGGGGTGTAGTGATACACTGTGCATCTCAAGAGCTTTAGCGATGTAATAGTTCCTGACTCAAGATTTCTACTTCTGGGAATTTAAGGAATTAAAAGGCCAAGTGGCATGAGCAATAATATGAATCACAGAATTGTTTGTAACAGCAAAAATAAAAAATCCTAAATAACCATCAAAAGGGGCTGTACTTTTGGTGCTGGGCAAAGTCTATTCCATTTTCCTTCTTCTGCTAATTACAAAACACATAAATCACTTAGCAGAAGACTCCAAGATGGAGTAGAAGCAGACTTGCTAGGGGCTTTGAGACTCAAAGAACAACCTAGCAGTAAGGTCCTGGTTTTCTTTTCTTCCTTTCCCTTCCTTCTTCCTTCCTTTTCTTTCTCCTTCCATTGCTCCCTCCCTTCCTTCCTTGTGTCCTGTGTATCCTAGGTGAGGCCCTGGAGAAGCCCACAACCCAGAAAAGCCAGAGTGCAGACAAAATTAACCCTCCTAAAAACCTACTTTCTTTTGTGCAAACAGCTGGGAAGAGAACAATGCCACCATGCAGAAATCTTTAATCATATCTGCCTGTCTTGAATGAACACTATGAAAACCATCTGCAGCCATCCTCTAACCCAGTGGATACTGTAGCAGTGCAGTCTGCAGATAGAACCCTGTCCTTTATCCTTCTCTTTTACAGTGTTGAGTCAATCCCTCCCCTGCAGGGCCTGTGGATGAATTGGACTTCCACTACCCTCTGGCAGGAACAAGCAGGTGTGCTCCTCTCCTGTATAGATCTATGGGCAGAGGCCTGTCTTTCACATCCCCTACAATAATGAGGCAACACCCCTTCCTCCAGAGGCTGTGGGCAGAACTCTGAATCCTCTGTTTCCCATACAATGTAATGAGAAAATGCTCTTTCCCTGTGGGCAGAACTCTGACTTCAACCCCCACCTCACTACAACAGTAATGAACAGGCATCCCTGCCCTGTGTAGCCTGTGACAGAATTTTGATTCCATCCCTTCTGCAAGGACAAGGTGACCCCCTCTTCTTCCTCACGTGTATCAGTACATAAAACTCTGTCTTTTGTCCTCACTCTGAGGTAATGAGGCATATCTCCCACTCCCCATCCCAAACTGAGAATACTACAGTATTGAATCCTATCACCAACACACAAGTAAGGTGGAAGAAAATAGCACTGCAGAGGCTTTATAAGCTAAATTGACATATCAACCACAACCCACAAGAGTGAGCCAGGACATACATTTTGAACCTAATAGGTTGACTAGCTGTCAAAATAGAAGATTTAAATGGGGCCCAGAGTTTAATAATAAAATATTCAAAATATCCAGGATACAGTCCAAAATTACTCATCATATCAAGAACAGAAAAATCTCAACTCAAATAAGAAAATATCATTAGCAGATGTCAACATTGGGATGACAAAGATGCTGCAATTTTCAGACAAGGATTTTTAAGCAGCTGCCATAAAAATGGTCCAACAGGCAATTATGACACTCTTGAAACAAATTATAAAATAGACTATCTCAAAAAAAAAAAAGACAATCTCAACAACAAAGTAGAAGATATAAAGAAGAACTTAATTGAAATTTTAGAACTGAAAAGTATAGTAAGTGAGATTTTAAGAAGAGCTTCAATAGATGTGTTTCATAGCAAAAATGAAAGGAGATGGAGAAAAAATCAGTTAACTTAAAGACAGATCAATAGAAATTATCCAATCTGAGCCACAGATAAGTAGCAGCTTGAAATAAAATAAACTGAGCCTCAGGGGCCTGTGATAAAAGAACAAGAGATCTAATATTCATCCCCTAAGAATCCCATAAGGAGAGGAAAAAGAATATGGCACTCAAGAAAATGGCTGAAAACCTCCCAAATTTGGCAAAAGACATAAATCTACAAATTCAAAGGTGCATGTACAATTTTTCATTTCTCTGTGATAAATACCCAGTTACTGGGTTCTATGGTAAGTGTATGTTTAACTTTGTAAGAAAGGTTGCTAAACTTTTTCAAAATTCTATAACCATTTTACATTTCAACCAGCTAATGTGGAAGAGATCGTTACTCTACATACTCACCAGCATTGTACAGATGGTTACTGTTATTCATGGTAGCTTTTATCTATAAAGTCACCATGAACACTACATTAATGAGTACTATATCATTGTTCCTATGGATATATAGGGCTACGTTTCTGTGGGCCTCTTGGTCACATTTTCATCAACCAATCAATACAATATATTATTTTATGTATGTTTCTGTTTAAAGACACCTTATGTGGGGGTGCCTGGGTGGCTTAGTTGGTTAAGCATCTGACTCTTGATTTTGGCCAGGTCATGATCTCAGGGCTATGAGAGTGAACCCCACGTTGGGCCCTGTACTCAGTGCTTGAGTCTACTTGGGATTCTCTCTCTCTCTCTCTCGCCCTCTGCCCATCCCCCAACTCATGCTCTCTCTAAATAAACAAAAAATAAATAAAATCTTTAAAAATGAAGACACCTTATTTAATACAATAATGTTGATTAACATTGAACTCCTGGCCAAACTCATGCTGGAACAAAGCTTATTTAATACATGTATTTTCTCCTGGGTAGATCTCAGCCTTCTTGTGCTTAGAAGCACTAGCCAGCACTTCAGTACTATGCTTGGAGTCCATCTTAAACAGTGCAATCACCAACAAAAAGCTCAAAAATGCCAGAAAAACGTGATGCTAAGCAGACTGAAGAAAGGACTCTTATTTACTCTATAGGACCTGAAACAAGAAGGCAAAGAATCCCTGTATTCAACCTCAGCTGTGAGGTTTTACATTGGGCAACCCAGATTTTTTACCGCTCTGTGTAGGCACATGTCCAAATGACTGCGAACGCTCTGTGAATATTGATTTTGGGGATACAAATAAATTTTAGCAAGTAGACAAATTCACGAATACAGAACCCATGAATAATGGGGACCAATTATACCACCATCAATTTTCTGGTTTTAACATAGTGTAAAAGGTACACATAAACTCTACTAATTTTTTAACTTTTTGTGAGTCTTTAATACTTCAAAATAAAACATTATTATAAGGAGGGGTGATTAAATATATCATATCCACAAGCAATGAATTATTATGGAACCATTAAAATAGCATTGCCTTATTTCTAGTATAATCCCATTCAATTAAAATATACACATATATCTCATATATAAAATGCTAAGGGGGAAAACAATTTGTGGTTTTAACTTCCTCCTTCACAATGTCCTTTTTTGAGACAGGTTCACTAACATGTTTAATCTCCAACTGGGTTCCTTTGGATATTGGCTCATCTGGTCATTCTAACTTGAATTATCATTCCAGGGCAAGGAAGACAATCAAGATAGCTAGTTATGACATTCTGTTTAAGTGGTAAAACTCTCTGAGATGACCACTCTTTCAACTTGCTCTCTCATGTAAGTTCCACCAACTCAGAGTTATCATGTATCTGAATGTTTGGAAAGCGTGTTGTGTAGCTATCAGAATTCACCTGTTACTTTTCTGTCTGATCTCCCACATTCTAGGTTTTGATGCAAGTCTAAGAAATCTTTGGCTCCAATATACAGAAATTCCTAGAAAAAGAAAAGGAACTGTTGTTAATGAACACTATGAGTAAGGCACAACATGGTCCCAGTATCTTCCAGAGGAACAGAGTCTTAGAAAAAAATGAAAAGCCATCCTGAATACTCATAGATGTTATCAGAGTTTGTTATGTTCCTACCTCGCCTTTTTCAGAGGACTATAATTTTTTAAAAAGGATTTTACTTATTTATTTATTTGAGAGAGAGAGAATGAGAGAAAGAGCACATGAAGGGGGGGAGGGTCAGAGGGAGAAACAGACTCCCCGCTGAGCAGGGAGCCCGATGTGGGACTCGATCTTGGGACTCCAGGATCATGACCCGAGCTGAAGGCAAGTGCTCAACCAACTGAGCCACCCAGGTGCCCCAGGGGACTATAATATGAGAGTAAATGTTAGGAAATAATAATGTCAGAAACCCCAAGTCATTCTCATGGCTTCAAAGGCGTCAAAACTCCCTCCCCCCAGAGAAGGTAGTATAAAAATAAAGCTATATCAGGGTAGTGATAATAAATATCAAAAGGAAAGAGATTTGGAGCCTAATGCTATAATTAATTTTGTAATTACATAAGAGTGTCCAGAACTGGGAATTTGAGTTCTTAGAAAGTAAATAAATTTTTTTTTTTTAAAGCCACACCTGAGGGTTTTTTTTTTTTTTTTTAAGATTTTATTTATTTATTTGACAGAGAGAGACACAGCGAGAGAGGGAACACAAGCAGGGGGAGTGGGAGAGGGAGAAGCAGGCCTCCCGCTGAGCAGGGAGCCCGATGTGGGACTCGATCCTAGGACCCTGGGACCATGATGTGAGCCGAAGGCAGTCGCTTAACCAACTGAGCCACCCAGGCGCCCCGAAAGTAAATAAATTTAAATGAGAATTACTTAACTAAAAATTTGATAAGACACTAATTGATTTTAGTAAAAAGACATTATGTGAAGTATAGTCAGCAAGACTGGTAAAATAAGGAAGTACGTGTCTTGGAGTTTAATGGAACACCATCCCAATCGCCAAGACGCTGTCTCAGCAGAAAACAGGAACCCACAGGATGCTATTAGGTAGGAAGAGGTTGTTTTCATGGCTAAAAGGAGGAGGGGCAGGGCCTGGGGGGAAATCTCTCTGGTTCTGCAGCTCTACATGTGATAACCAACTGCCTTCTGACTTGGTTGCAAATCACAAGAGTTCCTTGGCCCATCCAAGATTTCTTCAGGGTAGAGAAAGGTATCCTTTAAAGCTGGGCCACTGCTTAGGCCAGAAAAAACAATGACAAAATTAAGGCCTGAGAGAAAAAGATGCTTATCTTAATTTGATCTCCAATGGAGACTTGAAGCCAGGTATGTTTTTCAATAAGTAGCTCCATTCTACTTTGTCACAATCTTTCTCTAACAAAGGAAAATTCCCTTTATCTTAAGTTTCTGTCTGAAAAGTTCTCCTTGTCAGAAACGTAGTAAGTATTGTCATATGCAATATCAGATCAGTGCTAATGACTGTGTTTGGAATAAAATGTAGATAGCAGAAAGACAGATTATCAAACCAAGCTCTATTTTATAGCACTCCACGGAGGGACCATAGTGGATGTTGATTTATTGAATCAAAGTAAAGCCTTTGTTGGTAAAAGTGCCTAATGACATAATTAAACCTTTGATCATGTGTAATGTTTGAGCCCTGCTTTAGCTTTTTGCTGCACATGTAAAAGCAATAGTAACTCTTTGGTTCACAGTTTAAAAAGAGGAAGAATCAAGAATAAAAAAAAATTTTTTTTTTCTGATCTTTGGAATAGCTGTGGTGTGGTACAGATCAATTGCTAGAGATGCCTTTATACATCAGATGTATTTAAGAGATACATTGATTCAGTCACTCAGAATAAATCAGAGCTCATCTAATGGGAGGTTAAGATACTAAAGCACATCAGTTTCAATTTTCCTGCAGTTTTCATCCTCCATTTGTATCTGAAATTTAGTTGTCCAGACAGTCCCAAGATACTGACGGAGACATGTAGTTAATTTTTCCATTAGAATCTAAGATGCTGTGAAAGGTAGGCAGATCATTCTCAGGAAACTTGACTCCTTTTTTTTTTTTTTTATGTTATGTTAATCACCATACATTACATCATTAGTTTTTGATGTACTGTTCCATGATTCATTGTTTGTGTATAACACCCAGTGCTCCATGCAGAACATGCCCTCTTTAATACCCATCACCAGGTTAACACATCCCTCCACCCCTCTCCCCTCTAGAACCCTCAGTTTGTTTTTGAGAGTCCATAGTCTCTCATGGTTCATCTCCCCCTCTGATATCCCCCCCCTTCATTCTTCCCTCCTGCTATCTTCTTCTTCTTCTTCTTCTTCTTCTTTTTTTTAACAATATTTATTTGTTTCAGAGGTACAGGTCTGTGATTCAACAGTCTTACACAATTCACAGCGCTCACCATAGCACATACCCTCCCCAATGTCTATCACCCAGCCACCCCATGCCTCCCACCCCCCAACACTCCAGCAACCCTCAGTTTGTTCCCTGAGATTGAGAATTCCTCATATCAGTGAGGTCATATGATACATGTCTTTCTCTGATTGACTTATTTCGCTCAGCATAATACCCTCCAGTTCCATCCACATTGGTGCAAATGGCAAGATTTCATTCCTTTTGATGGCTGCATAATATTCCATTGTGTGTGTGTGTGTATACCACATCTTCTTGCACCCAAAACCATAAGATACCTGGGAATAAATCTAACCAAAGAGGCAAAGAATCTGTGCTCAGAAAACTATATACTCATGAAAGAAATTGAGGAAGACACAGAGAAATGGAAAAACATTCCATGCTCATGGATTAGAAGAACAAATATTGTGAAGATGTCAATGCTACCTAGAGCAATCTACACATTCAATGCAATCCCTATCAAAATACCATCCACTTTGTTCAAAGAAATGGAACAAATAATCCTAAAATTTGTATGGAACCAGAAAAGACCCCGAATAGCCAGAGGAATGTTGAAAAAGAAAAGCAAAGCTGGCGGCATCACAATTCCAGGCTTCCAGATCTATTACAAAGCTGTCATCATCAAGACAGTATGGTACTGGCACAAAACAGACACATAGATCAACGGAACAGAATAGAGAGCCCAGAAATGGACCCTCAACTCTATGGTCAACTCATCTTTGACAAAGCAGGAAAGAATGTCCAATGGAACAAAGACAGTCTCTTCAACAAATGGTGTTGGGAAAATTGGACAGCCACATGCAGAAGAATGAAACTGGACCATTTCCTTACACCACACACAAAAATAGACTCCAAATGGTGAAAGACCTCAATGTGAGACAGGAGTCCATCAAAATCCTAAAGGAACACAGGCAGCAACCTCTTCGACCTCAGCTGCAGCAACTTCTTCCTAGAAACATCGCCAAAGGCAAGGGAAGCAAGGGCAAAAATGAACTATTGGGACTTCATCAAGATAAAAAGCTTTTGCACAGCAAAAGAAACAGTCAACAAAACCAAAAGACAACCGACAGAATGGGAGAAGATATTTGCAAATGACATATCAGATAAAGGGCTAGTATCCAAAATCTATAAAGAACTCCTCAAACTCAACACCCAAAGAACAAATGACCCAATCAAGAAATGGGCAGAAGACATGAACAGACATTTTTCCAAAGAAGACATCCAAATGGCCAACAGACACATGAAAAAGTGCTCAACATTGCTTGGCATCAGGGAAATCCAAATCAAAACCTCCATGAGATACCACCTCACACCAGTCAGAATGGCTAAAATTAACAAGTCAGGAAACAACAGATGTTGGTGGGGATGCGGAGAAAGGGGAACCCTCCTACACTGTTGGTGGGAATGCAAGCTGGTGCAGCCACTCTGGAAAACAGTATGGAGGTTCCTCAAAAAGTTGAAAATAGAGCTACCATACGATCCAGCAATTGCACTACTGGGTATTTATCCCAAAGATACAAATGTAGGGATCTGAAGGGGTATGTGCACCCTGATGTTTATAGCAGCAATGTCCACAATAGCCAAACTATGGAAAGAGCCAAGATATCCATCGACAGGTGAATGGATAAAGAGGAAACTTGACTCTTTAAATAACAGTCAGAGCTGTTAGCAAAATGGCATGTTGAAAATCTAGGCCCACCAGGGTGAATGGTTCCCTTTGGATTTGCTTTTTTAAGTTTTTATTTAGAAATAATTATAGGACTTGCAGGGATAATACAGAGAGATGGGTCTCTTGTCGTTTTCACCCAGATCACCCACTGGTTCCATCTGACATAATTACAGCATAGTATCAAAACCAGGAATTCGACACCGGTACAATGTGTGTGTGTGCAGTTTTAGATATAAAATTATTTCATTACACAATAATCTCCCTCATAATTACCTTCTAAGTCACACCACCTCCTCTGCCACCCTCCATTGCTAACCTTTAACAACCATTAATCTATTTTCCATCTCTATAAAAATGCAGCTCAATGCCCTTGAAATCCATCCAGGTTGGTATGTGTCAATATCTTGTTCTTTTTTATTGGTGAGTAGTATTCCAGGGACCACAATTTGTTTAGCCATTTACCTAGTAAGGCATAATTTGACTGCTTCCAGCTTTTGGCTATAATAAATAAAGTTGCTATGAACAATTATGTACAAGTTTTTGATGTGAACATTATGTTTTCATTTTTCTGTGACAAATGCCCAGGAATGCAATTGGTGGGTCTTACAATAAATGTATGTGTATTTTGTTTTTGGGGTTCTTTTTTTATTTTTTTAGAAAATGCAAATTATTTTTCGGGAGTGGCTGTACTACTTTACATTCCACTAGCAATGTATGTGTGGCCTAGTCTTTCCACATCCTCACCAGTACTTTACCAGTGTTTGTTTTTAATCATGAGTTTTTCAGAGTTTCTTATGTATTCTAGATAGGAACCCTTTGTCAGATAGGTGGTTTGTTAATATTTTCTCCCAGCCTGTAGCTAGTCTTTTCTTAACTGGTTATTTAAAAGAGTAAATGTTTTCAATTTTAACGAGGTCCAATTTATCAGTTTTTTCTTTGATGATCCTGTTTGTGTCCTAACAATCTTTCATTAAGTGGTTGGTCCTAAAGGTTTACTCTTATGTTGTCTTCTGTAAGTTTTATAATTTTACATTTTACACTTAAATCTATGATCCATTTTGAGTTATTTTTTCTTCAACGAGTAAGGTTTAGGTCAGGATTCATTTTTTCCCCCTTTGGATATCCAGTTGCTCTAACACTACTTGTTGAAAAGACTACCCTTCTTCCATTGAATCGCTTTTGCCCCATTGTCAAAAATCAGTTGGCCGTACTTGGAGTCTATTTCTGGGTTCTCTCTTGTTCCCTTTATCCATGCTCTATCCCTCCACCAAATATACTAGTATATAATAAATCTTAAAATCAATAGAATGATTCCTTTGAGTTTACTCTTATTTTTCAGTATTATTTTTAGGTATTCTAGTTCCACTGTTTTTCCATATCAATTTTAGAGTAGTCTTGCCTACATACAAAAATATGATTGCATTAAACTTCTTATTTTAGGAGAATTAGTCTTTAGTAATTGGAGACTTCCAATCCATGAACATGGAATATCTCTTCACTTTTTTAGATCTTCTTTTTTTCCCCCATCAGTACCGTGTAGTTTTCAGCATACTGTCCTATACAGGTTTTGATAGATTTGCAACTAAGTATTTCATATTTTTGGAATAATTGTTAATATTTTATTTTTAGATTTCATTTTCCATGTGTTCATTGCTGCCACATAGAAATACAATTGATTTTTGAATATTGATCATGTATCATGAGACCTTATTGAATTCATAAGTTCAAAGTTCTAGGTTTTATTTTCTTTTTATATATTCTTTGGGATTTTTTTTGTATAGAATCTCATGCTATCTGCAAAAAGAGTTTTATTTCTTCCTCTCTGACACATGTGCCTTTTCTTTTCTTTTTTTTTTTTTTTATTTCCTTATGGTACTAGCTAAAATTTCCAGTACCATGTTGAGTAAGAGTGGTGAGAGCAGTCATCCTTGCTTTGTACTTGATCTTAGGGGACAAGCATTTAGTCTTTTACCATAAAGCAAAATGTGAGCTGTAGGGTTTTGTAGGTGCTCTTTATCAATTTGAAGTTCACCTCTATTTTTTTTTTTTCCTGAGAGTTTTTATCACAAATAGGTGTTGAATGTTGTCAAATACTTTTTCATGCATCAAATGATATGATCTTGTCCTGTTTCTTCTTTAACCTGTAATACAGCGAGTTATATCAATTGATATCTGAATATAACAACCTTGTATACCTGGAATAAACCCCTCTTGGTCATGGTGTTTACTTCTTTTCATTTATTACTCAGTTCTATCTGTATTTTGTTAGTGATTTCTGTATTTATATTCATGAGGGAGGTTGGTGCACAGTTTCCCCTTTTTTGTACTGCCTTTGTCTGGTTTGGTATTAGAATAATAATAGGTTTACCAAATGAATTGGAAAATGCTCCTTCCTCTTCTGTTTTCTGGGAGACATTGTTTAGAGTTGGTGCCAATTCTGCCTTAAGCATGAGGTAGACTTCTCTAGTGAAACAATGTGGGTTTTGAAAATTCCTTGTCTATGCACACTGATGTTTCCAAGTTACTGGTTTCCTCAGCACTCAGTTGGAGACAAAAATGAGGCAGAAAGAAAACCTGGGGAATTCACTATCATGTTGTTCCCTGTATCCCAGCCTTCCTAGCTAGTCTGCCTTCTTGTTTCTACCTTTTAGACTTCTGTTATATTTGTCCAGAGTTTTTCATTTGTACTTAGTGGGAGAAACAAGGAAGGTACATATATTCCATCTTCCCAGATGTAGAAGTTTCCCAAAGGATTTTAATCTGGTGGTTAGCCAGGAAGAAAAATATTTAGGAGAAAGGGGAAAAGAAGGCAAATTTTAGTGAATGGTTCTGTCTTGAACATAAATGGATAGTGATGTGCTGGGTCCAGTAATAAACTACTGCACCTCTTTGTTTTGTTTTCTATAGAGATATAATTCTCATATCATAAAATATGCCCTTTTCAAGTGTACCATTCAGTGCATTTTTAGTATATTCAAAAAGTTTTATATCCCATTTCAAAACAATTTTTTCATCCCAGAATAAAATCCCATACCCATTAATAGTCACTCCACATTCCTTTCTTCCTTGTCCAAAACCCCTCACTGAACTACTGTCTTTATATAGTTGCCTATTTGAATAGCTCATATATATATTTATAGAGAGAGAGAATCATACAATATGTGTTCCTTTGTGTCTGGATTCACTAACTTAGCATAATTTTTAGGTTCATCCATGTTGTAGCATATATCAACACTTCCTTCTTTTTACGGCTCACTGAGATTCTATTGAATGAAAATGCCAGATTTTGTTTATTCAGTCAGCAGTTGATGGGCATTTGGATTGTTCCTACTTTTTAACTTTTGGGAATAATGCTGCTATAAACATTTGTTTATGAGTTTTTATGGAAATATGTTTACAATTCTCTTGGGTATAGATCTGGTAGTAGAACTGCTGGGTCATATAGTAACTCTATTTTTAACTTTTTTAGAGATTGCCCAGGTGTTTTCCAGAGTGGTTGCATCATTTTACATTCCCACTGGTGATGTAGGATGGTTCCAATTTCTCTACATTCTCATTTTTTCCATTTTTAAAAAAAAATTACAGTCATTCTAATGAGTGTGAAATGTTATCACCTACTGGTTTTATTTTCATTTCCCTACTTTCATTTCTCTATTGACTAATGATGTGATTACCTTTTCATGTGCTTATTGGCCTTTTGTATATTTTCTTTGGAGATAAACCTATCCAAATTCCTTGCCCATTATAAAATTTGATTGTCTTTTATTGTTGAAATATAAAAGTTCTTTGTAATTCTGGATATTGGATCCTAATCAGATAAATGACTTGCAAATATACTTCCCCCATTTTGTAGGATGACATTATGTACTCTTGACAGTATCCTTTGATGCACAAAATTTTAAATTTTGATCAAGTTTATTTTTTCTTTTTTTCCTTGTGCTTTAGATATCTTACCTAAGAAACCACTATCTAATCAAAGGTCAGCAAAATTTACACCTGTATTCTCTTTTAAGTGTTAAATAATAATTTGGACTCTTGCATTTTAATCTTTGATCCATCCTGAGTAATTTTTATATATGATGCAAAGTAAGCATGTTAGTTTCATACAGCTTTTGTAAAAATTTATCACAAACTTGGTGGCTTAAAACAAAAGAAATTCATTCTCTCACAGTTTTTGAGGCCAGATGTCTGAAATTAGTTTCTTTGGGCCACAAGCAATATGTCAGCAGGGTTGTGTTCCCTCTGGATGGACAAAGGGAAAATCCATTTCTTAACTCTTCCAGCTTCTGGAATGCTGCTCATAACCACATCAGTCCTTGGCTGCTTGGTTCATGACCATGTCAGTCATGAGCTCCTTTGCTCATGACCTTGGCTCATGACCACATCAGTCCAATTTCTACCTTTGTGATCACATGCTTTCTATTCTTTTGACTGTATCAAGTCTCTGTCTGTCTCCCTGTTACACTTCTGATTGGGTTTTGGGCCCACCCTGATAATCTGATAATCTGAAATAATCTCCACATCTCAAAATTCTTAAATTTAATCACATTTGCAGATCCTTTCTCCAAATAAAGTAACATTTACAGATTCCATAAACAGAAACTGATACTTTTGGGAATCATAATTCAGCTTATTTTAGTAGGGGTTCAACTTCATTGTTTTTGCTTGTGTATATCCAATTGTCTCACCACTAGTTTTTGAAAAGTTTGTTATTTCCCCACTGAATTGCCTTGTCACACCGGTTGGACATCAGTTGACCATCAATATATATATTTTTTCTGGTTCCTCAATTCAATTTCATTCATCTATAGGTATGTCCTTATGGCAGCACCACAATGTCTTGATTACTATAGCTGTGTACTAAGTTTTGAAGTTTGCAAATGTGAGTTTTCCAATTTTTTCTTTTTCAAGATTGTTTTGATTATTGTAGATCTTTTGTATTTCCTTTTGAGTTTTAGGGTTGGCAATAGATTCCTGTAAAACAGTCAGCTGGGATTTTGATAGAGAATGCACAGCATCAGTATATCAGTTTGGAGGGCATTGATATGTGTTAACAATATTAAGTCTTCTTTTTTTTTTAAAGATTTTATTTATTTATTTGAGAGAGAGAGAATGAGAGAGAGCACATGAGAGGGGGGAGGGTCGGAGGGAGAAGCAGACTCCCCGCCAAGCAGGGAGCCCGATGCGGGACTCGATCCCGGGACTCCAGGATCATGACCTGAGCCGAAGGCAGTCGCTTAACCAACTGAGCCACCCAGGCGCCCAATATTAAGTCTTCTAATCCATGATCATAGGAGAACTTTTCACTTAATTATGTCTTTTTGAAATTTTTTCAATGATTTTTATAGTTTTCAGTATACAGACCTTCTGCTTCCTTCTGATACATTTATTCCTAAGTATTCATTTTGTTATCATTGTAAATGGGATTTTTTTTTTAAATTTCTCATGACTGAAGTGTAGAAATACATTTGATTTTTTAATAATGATCTTCTATCCTACAACCTTCATTAACTTATTAGCTGTAATACTTTTTGTGTGTATATCTTAGAATTCTCATTATGTAAGATAATGGTACCAGCCAATAGAGATAATTTTACTTTCTTCTTTTCAATCTGGATGCTTTTTATTTTCTTGCCTAATTACTCTGGCTAAAGCTTCCAGGACATTGTTGTATAGAAGTGCCTATGTATCCACTGTTCCTGATCTCAGGGAAAAATCTTTCAGTTTCAACATTGAGTATGATGCTAGCTGTGGATTTTTCATGTGTACTCTTAAATAGGTGAGGAAGATTCCATTTCTACTGTGTGTGTGTTTTTTTTTTTAATCTTGAGTTGATGTTGGGTTTTGTCAAGTGCTTTCTCTATTTAGAGTTAGATGATCATGTCTTTTTGTCCTTCATTTTATTAATGTGGTGAATTACATTGATTCTCATATGCTAAACCAACCTTGCATTCCTGGAATGACTCTTTCTGGGTCATGGTATGTAACTGTTTTTACATATTGCTATATTTGGTTGGCTAAGGTTTTGTAAAGTATTTTTCCATCAATATTCTTAAGAGATTTTGATTTTTGCCTTTTTTTTTGTTTAATTTTTGTTTAATTTTGGCATCAGAATAATTCTGATCTGATAGAATGAGTTGGGAAGTATTCCCTCCTTTCCTATTTCCAGGAAGAATTTGAGAAGTTTTAGTGTTAATTATTCTTTAATCATTTCATGGTATTCACCAGTGAAGCCATTTGCACCTTGGCTTTTTATTGTGGACAGATTTTCTGAACACTAACTAAATCACTTTACTTATTATAGGCCTAATTAGGTCTATATTCTATTTCTTCTTGGGTTAGTTGCATTAGTTTGTTTCTACCCAGGAATTTTTCTATTTATCGTAGGTTATCTAATGTGTTGGTATATAAATGCTCATAGAATTCTGTTAAAATTCTTTTTATTTCTGTAAATTTCATAGTAATGTTCCTTGTTTTTATTCATGATTTTAATAATTTTAGTGTTTTTGGTTCTTGGTCAGTTTAAAGATTTGTCAATTTTGTTAACTTTCCAAAGAATCAACTTTTTTTAAATTTAAATTTAAGGTAGTTAACATACAGTGCAATATTGGTTTCTGGAGTACAATTCAGTGATTCATCACTTACATACAACACCCAGTGTTCATCCTAACAAGTGCCCTCCTTAATACCCATTACTGATCTAGCCTATCCCCTACCCACACCCCTTCATCAACCCTGTTTGCTCTCTATCATTAAGAGTCTCTTAGGGTTTATTTCCCTCTCTCCTTTTTTCTCTTTTCTCCCTTCCCATATGTTCATCTGTTTTCTTTCTTAAGTTCCACATGAGTGAGATCATATGGTATTTGCTTTTCTTGGACTTATTTCACTTAGCATAATACTCTCTAAATCCATCCATGTCATTGCAAATGGCAAGATTTTTTTCTGATGGCTGAGTAATATTCCATCCATATATATATATACCACATCTTCTTTATCCATTCATCAGTTGAACATTTGGGCTCTTTCCCTAATTTGGCTATTGTTGACAATGCTGCTATAAACATCAGGGTGCATATATCCCTTCAAATCTGTATTTTTATACCCTTTGGGTAAATACCTAATAGTGCAATTGCTGGATCATAGGGTAGTTCTATTTTTAATTTTTTGAGGAACCTCCATACTGTTCTCCAGAGTGGCTACACCAGTTTGCATTCCCACCAACAGTGCAAGAGGGTTCCCCTTTCTCTGTATCCTTGCCAACACTTGCTACTTCTTGACTTGTTATTTTTAGCCATCCTCACAGGTGTAAGGTGGTATCTCATTGTGGTTTTGATTTGTATTTCCCTGATGATGAGATGCTGAGCATCTTTTCATGTGTCTGTTAGCCATCTGGATGTCTTCTTTGGAAAAGTGTCCAAAGAATCAACTTTTAGTTTTGATTTCCTCTGTTTTTTTCCTACTCTCTATTTCATTTATTTTGGCTCTCATCTTTATTATTTCCTTCCCTCTGGTTGTATTATAGTTCTTTTTTTTTTTTTTTCCCTTAAGACATAAGGTTAGCTTACTAATTTGAGATCTTTTTAAAATATAGGTGTTTACAGCTATAAGTTTTCCTCTAGGCACTGTGTTAGTTGTACTCCATAAGTTTTGGTATGCTGTGTTTCATTTTCATTCATCTCAAACTACTTTCTAATTTCCCTTGTGAGTTCATCTTTGACCACTTAGTTATTTAGATGTATGCTATTTAATATCCACACATTTATTCCCCAAATTTCCTCCTGCTAGTGATTTATAATTTCATTCCATTGTGGTTAGGGAACATGGTTTATATAATTTCAATTCTTTTAACATTTTCAAGATTTGTTTTATTGCTTAACATATAATTTATATTGGAGAAGTTTTCATGTACACTTTCCACTTTCAGTATATTCTGTTGTTGTTGGGCAGAGTGTTCTATAGAAATCTACAGTTTAGTTGGTTCATAGTGTTGTTCCAGTCTTCGATTGTCTTGTTAATCTTCTGTCTACTTATTTTGTCCATTAGTGAAAGTAGGATATGTAAGTTCCAACTATCATTGTTGAATGATTATTTATTCCTTCAATTTTGCCAATTTTTGCTTCACATAGTTTGGGATGCTCATGTTAGGTGCATCTGTCTCCTGTTGACCCACTTTCTATCTTAATTGACTCTTGTGATTTAAATGTAAAACAATATTCTCAAAGTATTTTGTATATAATTATCTTTAAAAAGGTAATTGTATAACTAATGTTCCAGATCAGGGGCCAGAAAATGTTTTCAGTAAAGGGCCAAATACTCTTTGAGGTTTCTGCAGGACATACAGTCTCAGTCACGACTACTCCATTCTGCATTTGAAGTGAGAAAACAGCCGCAGAAAACATGAAGGCAAATGAGTGTGACTATGTTCCAGTGAAACTTTATTTACAGAAAATAGTCAGTGGGCTGGACCATGTTTACCAAACCCTGGCCTAGATGATTGTTTTTTGGCAGTGTGATTTATTAACAGGGTACTTTTATCAATATTATTCTCTGTGCTCTTTTGGGCTATTTCCTCTGCATAATTCCAGCCAATAATTTTGATTTTATGCACTTTACTCATATCCTAGAAATTCTAATCGACCAACTTGTAATGAGTTTATTTGTAAGAAAAAATTATTTTTTAATGTCTTCAGTTTTGAAACATAGATATGAAAACGCATTCCTGTGTTTTTTTTTAACCAGCCATGTCTACATTAGTAGAAACTTGAATATTGACATTTGACATATCAATCTGAGACAACATAATATTCTCATCCTAACCCAAAACATCCCTATGCATGGATTTGAATGAGTTGCATCGGTGTTCAGAGTAAGTCCCTGCAAATCAATTACAAAAAAGCAAACGAAGGTGTACCATATTTAGCTGAGAATGTATGAAACTCTGTGTTAGAAAATATTTGGCAAGTATTGAGACTTCAAGATTCCAAGAATACTCCTGAGGCTTCAGAGGTGCGGGGCAGGGAAATTGTGCCCATTCCAACATACAGGTGTGACAACAGGAAAATTGAGTGCTGATTGCTTGCTGCTCAGCGGCATGAAGCAGTCCTTAGCAGAGTCCAAATGAATGAATAATCAAATCCCAGCTATAAAGTAATGGAGTGATAGATTGCTCAGGAAGGTTCTGTTACCAAGACATGTTAGTCAGAGCTGCAAGAATACCTTTATGCTCTGGGAGGGAACAACAGACGTGATGTAAGGTATTTATCACTATATGATTATCCCATAGCGCATTTTTTTTTTTTCCTTCTGAGAGCCTTGAATCGCTGCCACAAACTTCATCAGTGAGAGGAGACAGAGGGGGAAGTTATCTTGGTTTAACAGACTTGGAAATGATGGCCCACAGTGGCTTAGTGACATACCAGTGAGCTTGTTTGCTTCAGCTCTGGAACCCCTCCTGGGATGAAACCTGGACAGCTTCCCAAGCTGCCAGCCTTCAACTGCATTACAGCAACAAGTACTTATCTGGCTTTGGCTGTGTCTGGTGAGGAGGATAAGAGGATAAGAGCAGCCACTGGTGGTTGCAAGCTTCTCTGGTGCCAGGTCCAGTGTTAAGGGTTTGACACATATTATCTCATTTATTCCTCACAAATGATGCCATATAGTGATTAAAATTGTCCCCATTTTAAAGATGAAGAAACTAAGTCTGAGAGCAAGTGAACAACTTGACCATATTGAATCTTCTCTGATTCCAAAACTCTCTTTAAATACTTTCTGCACTTTCTTCAGACAACACACCTGTTCTGGTTTGCTGGTAGCGACACTGTGTGCTAAATGACAACGATGTCATTCTGGTTACTGACCAGTCTCTTGTGAATCTGGGCAGGCTAAATTAGGCTGTCAGAGCTGAACTGGTGATCAAATTAAGTTGCCCCAAAATGATAGACAACGGTTTCTTATGACCCACATGAATGAACTGGTTCTTTGGGGGGGGGGGGGCAATAGCTGCCTACTTCTTGCCCATTTTCCCCTGAAGTACAGCCAATTATTGTGGGAGGTTCTGGAAGGCTAAATGCTATGTGAGTTTGGACAACCACAAAAGTTGTGGTAGGCAGAATTCTAAGATGGCTCCCCCTCCATCCAGAGATTTCTGCCGCCTAGTGTACATACTAGTATATGTTCTAGTGTAATCCCCTCCCCTTAATGGATGAACAGGACCTGTGAATATCGCAGAATATCATTCCTGTGATTAGATAGTATGTCAAAGGTAAAGGGATTTTGCAGATGTAATTAAGACTCCAATTCTATGGGTTTTGAGTTCATCAAAAGGGAGATTATTCTGGGTGGGCCTCATTTAATTAGGTGAAACAGTGGATTGTTTTGAAGAGATTCATTCTCAGGCTCACCTTGAAGGAATAAGCCGGCACTTTGAGGGAGAGCCACACACCAAGGACAGCTGGCACCTATTAAGGAAACAGGGACCTCAGTCCTACAATTAGAAAGACCACCTGAGGTTGGTAGAGGACTCTGAGTTTGAGAAAATACAGTTTGACCAACGTGCGGGTTGCAGTCTGGTTAGATCCTGAGCAGAGGACTCAGTTAAGCCATGCCGGGACTCCTGACTCACGGAAAATGAGCTCATAAGTGAGTGTTGTTTAAAGCCCTATGTTTGCACCTTTTTGCTACAGGGCAACAGATAACTAATACAGAGTCCTTTCTCAAGGGGGGGATGTATTAGTCAGAGTTCTCTAGAGAAAGTCCCATGATCTGTGGTCTGCAAGCTGGAGAACCAGAAAACCAGTGGTGTTATTCAGTCTGTGTCTGAAGGTCCAAGAGCCACATGTACTCATGTCCCAAGGCAGGAGAAGGGGGAGGTCTCAGCACAACTAGAAAGCAATCTGCCCTTCCTCCACTTTTTTGTTCTATTCAGGTCCTTAACAGATTGGATGACACCCACCCACACTGGTGAGGGCAATCTTTCTTCATTCTACCAATTGAAGTGCTAATCTGTCCTGGAAACACCTGCACAGACACACCCAGAAATAATGTTTTACCTACTCTCTGGACATCTTTTAGCCCAGTCAGACTGACACATAAAATTAACCAACACAGGGGGCTTTTCCCACTTCTTCTCTCTTGTCCCTCTTTAAACCCACTGTCCAAAGAGCAGCTCAAGCAACCTTTCAAAACTATATAGCAGATCATGTCTTTCCTTGCAGAAAACTCTGTCTTTCCCCCTAACCAGAGTCTACTCTGAATCACCTCAGCGTGTAACACTGTGTATGACATGGCCCTTGCTCTGTCCACCACTGTGCCATTTTCCTCCCTCTGCCTATACTCCAACCTCACAAACCTTCTTAGAAGATACCACCAAGCACTTTTCAAATCCAGATCCTTCACCCATGCTCTTTGTCTGAAATACTCTTTACCATGCTCTGAACCACTTCATACTCTTCATTCAGGTCACTTTTTCACAGACGACCTTCCTCCTTCCCTATATAAATAACAAGTCTTTATTTACAACCAGTTATTCTGTCCCAAGGATATGTAACTGAGTTTTGTGTATTTTTAATGATCATCTCCATCCTCCCCTCCCCCCCATTAGATTCTAAGCTCTATGAGGGCAAGGCACATATTTATTTCATTTTGCACTGAATGTCCAGAATGCTAAACAGCAGTGGTAGGCAATTCATTAGTGCTACTCAGTGATGATTTTTCCCTGTCTTCCAACAAGGACAAGGTGGAACATCTCTATGCGGCCCCTGGAAGGTAGAAGTGAACATGGGACTTACTTTGGCTGATTCGATGCAAGAGGGCATGATGATCATTACTTCTGGGTAGAAGATTTGAAGGACCAGTACATAAGTATCCATGTTTCTCTCTCCCCTAGCAGTACATGATGTTCTGGACCTGGATACTTTAGTAGCTGGCTATTGAAATTTAAATGAATTAAAATCAAATAAAAGCAAAAATTTATTTTCTTGGTCACATTAACCCCATTTCAAATTTTCCACTGCAACCTGTGACTAGTGGGTACCATTTTTTGGCAGTGCAGATACTATTTCCTTTAACACATAAAGATCTACTGGACAGAGCTGCTACAGATGCTGGAGATTCTGTGCTTCTAAGTGAAGAAACTATGAAGTCCCGCCTTCAGTCACCTACAATACACATATTATACGAGTATGGAATAATCTGTGTTATCAGCAACTTATATTTCAGGTTTGTTTTTGTAGCAAAACCCAGCCTATCCTAACTGATAAAAGTCATCATTGAGTAAGTCTTTGCTAAATAAGAGAATGATTGAATTTCATCTGAGGAAATTGGATGATGAAGAGGGAAGGAAGAGTTTTAAGGGCAGTGAACAACATAAGCAAAGGCTTGAAGTAACAAGATCTTTGGGAGTAGTAATGGTTTATGTGATGAAGCTTCAGATAAGGGAGAGATCTGGAGAGTAGAAATGAAGACTAAGAGTCGGTGCACAGAAAATGAGGAGCTCAATGGTAGATCCCAAACTTGCATCTGATCTCTAGATCTACTGAAGAGTTCTAATTTACAGAACTTATAACTTGAACCCATGACTGATACTGCATTGTCCTCCCACTAGAGTATAGGCACTACAGTGTGCTACCTTTGCAAACCACCACATCCTTCAAATGGAGATGACAAACCTACTTCAGAACACTATTATTAGTTTGCTGAGGAGAGCGTGCGTAAAGAACTTGGATGATGACTGTCACCCAGGAGTATGCCCCTATGGTTACAGAATTGTGGCTGTGTTCTAAAGTCAGAATGAAGAGGACAGCTACTTCCCTGTAGCACTTGCTTAAGGGCGCCATTGCAGAATGATTCGTCCCTCCTACCCCACTCAGCCTTGCCACTACATTAATAAGAGAAAGACAGTAGGAAGAGCGGCTGCCTCTACTTCTCCCAGTGGGTCAGTGATGAGAGGTACTTCCTCTCCTTGGAGTCAACAGTCCTCCAGGAAAATCACTTCTAAAGCTTGTGAGGGACTGAACTGCTCCCCTCATGATTCTTTTTTTTTTTTTTTAAGATTTTATTTATTTATTTGACAGAGAGAGACATAGTGAGAGCAGGAACACAAGCAGGGGGAGTGGGAGAGGGAGAAGCAGACTTCCCGCGGAGCAGGGGAATGTGGGACTCGATCCCAGGACCTGAGCTGAAGGCAGACGCTTAACAACTGAGCCACCCAGGCGCCCAGACAGGAGATTCTTTCTTAATGTTGGTAAGATTCAGGACTGGACACGATGGGGCAAAAGGGAAAAACAGATCAGAATAACATTTAAAACATCCAGGACTGAATCTCAGTACAAATCCTAAAGAGACCACTGGAGCAAGTGAAAAAACACCAAAAAATTGTGGAATTGGGCTGAAATGCTAGGGACGGTGTTTCTCAGCTGGGAAAGAGTGGGAGTGATTTTACATATGCATCTGGAAGGCTATTATTAGGAAAAAGTTTTCCCCTAAAAGTTACTCTAGTAATTTGAGACTTTTCAATGAGCCAATTACACTAGGATGATGCTGGGGACATAGCAAGCCCCTGATGATCTTCCCAGGTACTACAGCTGGAGAGATGTTTTAAAAATTGGCTCTTGAATATTCTTCACTTCCATCCCTTAAGCTCTGAGTTGATGAAACAAAGTTATCATTAAAAGAAAGTGTGGGGATACACTCTGATATTCTTAGAGTATTGCTAGTTTTATAATTAATTCATGGACGAGAGAGCCATTATCCGATAGCATCCAGAAATGTGGAAATTATTTGTTTCAGACAAGCACCCCTGGTCCTGTTATAGTTTTTGATTAAAATGAAAACTTACCAAGTTTTATTCTTCAAAATGTGATAGCTTCACGGGCAATTGCAATCAGCTAGTTCCATTGTTGGGTTTCTAATTCCAGGGTTTATAATAATTTTTTTTTTTTTTTGGAGTCAAACATGACATAACGCTAGAACTCCTGGAGCTAGCAAAGATGATAAAATGCTTTTGCCGCAGCAGGTGCTCTGCAAAATCCTTTATTAAAAAGGGCTGCCACACGCAGGCACGGAGTGTGATGGATTGTACAGAAATTAAGAGTGACACGCTATGAATTCACAACATCAAAATTTCCCCCTAATTAAAGCAATGGGAATGGCCTCCAAACAGAATCTGGCTGGAGCTGGACAAGAATGATTGTATTCCCCAGGACTCCAGAAGAAGGATTCTTGACCCACTGTTCTCACAACAAGAGTGCTTGAATTAAACTAGGAGCTGACGGTAAAAGGTAACTGACATTATTTAATTAAAAGCCTCTCTCTTCTGTTATACTTTGACTTCTATTTCCAACATGTTATGTGGACATTTTCTTTTCTTTTTTTTAATGTGTGTAATTAGACTTGGTAATGTAGCTGTCCTGTTGACAGAGTAAACCCCCTTGACAGTACGAGTGTTCTACTTCCAGACATAGGAAGGGCTCACAGAATCATTCAGACTGTGACTGGGGGTGTGCACTACCATTGACTGAGCAAAGCTTGACAAGCAGGATCTACTAACAATTCCACGATTGCTGTGGAAGGAGTCGAATGACTTTTCCTTATCTGCATGTTCATTCTTGCACAGAGGAAAACGGAGGTACGTGTATGTCTCCTGCAGGAGGTATTTAAGGAGCCACAACTATGATATGAGAACAGATGAATACTGGGTCTTTCAAAGCCTTTGGAAGAGAAAAGATAGGTGGCCAGGATCATGTCTGGAACAGAGTTTTTCAGAAACCATAATGTACCCTAACAAATAATAGACTGTGAAGCTAAACAAGCTCCCTTCTCCCTAGATGGTCATCTCCTAACTGTCAGTTATGTGTTTCCCACACTGATCCAGACAGGGACACCCAAGTGTTTCCTTCATCCAGTAGATTTATGGCTTTTCTCCCCCTCTTTAGAACTCCAAGGAGGATATGGATAGCAACACACACACACACACACACACACATTATTTCCATACATTCCCAAACACATACACAAAAGTCTTCAATTTCTCACTGTTTCTTAAATACATCTGTATTTCTCATCCCAATAAATCATTTAATAACTTTTCTTTACTAGTGTGAATAGCATTATTATTAATAGCTCGGACTTCAGAGCCAAGCAGCTCCAAGCTTTCTCTGAGTTGGGCTGTCTTGGGCAAGTTACATAACTAAATCTCTTCTATAAAAAGAGGATGTTAATACTATCTATCCTCCAAGAGTTGTTCTGAAGAAGAAATGAAATCATGAATGTATATCCAGCACATGGGATGCACCCACTAAATGTTGGCTATGAATATTACCATCATTGTAATTATTATCAATAGACTGAGACCTGAAATCACTCAAGCTAATAAATTACATTTGCAGAAGCTGAAACTGGTAATAAATTACAAAACTATTTCAGGAAGACAAGGAAAGGCCTCTGCCTTTATTCATATACTCCTATTTTCATTATTCTCAGTGTTCGGGATGGGTGATGTCAGGAGAGGGTAAGAAAAATGCGAGGAAAGGAAAGTTGGAAGAAATGAGAAGATGGAGCTGATGAAACTTCCAGAAGGTGGAGGATAAGAGAGATGTAGAGGTACATAATTCTAAAACGACATTCTTCTCTTTTTTTCCCAAACCAGCAGCTTCTTTGACTGTTCCACTTATTTTAATGAGGCCCCAGATTTCTGCTCACATGTTTTGGAAGTCTTCTCCAAATGCTTTTCTATCACGATGACTGTAAGGGTGTCAGGGCTGGACCAGAAATATCCTTCTTGCTTTCAAAATTTCAACTCCCCATTAGTCTATTCTATCCAAACCACAGTGACTTCTTCGAATCCACAGTCCCAGGATGGCAAAGAAAGCTCAGCTCAGGTCCCACTTCCCATTGAGTGGTTGTGGCCACTTGCATTGCTATGTTGGAAAGAATTCTAAGTCTATGTCTGGCTACAGTAATGAAGAGAGGCACGACTCATATTATGTGTGCCTCAAGTATGGGAGGGGACGCAAGATTCTCATGTTATTACTGTCCCTCTTGTGACCACTACCCTCTGTATCATTACCGTAATTGGTTATGAATCCAATCCTTCCTTGAGTTCACTCTTGTCTGCCATTATTTCATCTAACCCCCAATTTTTTTTGAGGAATTCAGATAACTCGGGGTTTTTTTTTTTGCTCTCTCTTCTATTAACAGTTGCACCATGAATGCTTTGCATGCTGTAAATACTTGGTAATTATATGCTGACTGATTGACACCGGGGAGCAGAAATTAAGGTGTTTGAGTGAGTACAGACAGCCACATGACAGCTCTCCTTTCTACTGCCATTTTTTTCCCCTAAACATCCAGACTGTAACACCTCACCAGCTCCCTTGGTGCTTTTCAAAGGAAAATATACATATGCTGTCTGTGAAAAGGAAGATGTGTCTGCCATAGTCTGCAGGATTAGTCTCTGCACCACACCAATCACTGAATCTTTAGAGCCAAGTATTATTTCCTCTGTCTTGCCAGCCATTGGGAATGGCAGGCTGGAAAAAGCATCTCTTGAAAGGGAATGCACATCCAATCATCTCCACAGGAACCACATTGGAAAGGGTGTTCAAAGCCAGGGCATACAGAGCTTAAGGTTGGCAAGAATCACAGCTAGGTTGGAAGGCAAGTGGAGCCATTTAACTTTTCCTATTCCCCATTGCTCCTCTCCATGGGTTCATTAAAAAGCTACAGTGAATCAACCACAGCAGGGGCATGCAGTCAGCACGTCAGAATCATTATGGCAACTTTCAGGCTGCTGAGACATAGGTGCAAGAGACAGGCTTTATATTGGGGTTCACAAAGTGAGTGTGTGTGTGCACGCATGCACATGTGTATGCACATGTACAGCAAAGCTGCACCTGGGATCAGCTCAGCCACCTCAATTTCTCAGGACTCTTGCCAGGGTAAGCCGGAGAGGCATGCGCTCGTCAAATAAGTAAGTGAGCTATTACTTGAGTAGCGGCCAAGAGGGCTATCAGTAGCGGGATATGGATGTCCACACTTAAGGGATACCAGAGGGATTTACATTCTTCAGACTAGCCCAGGATTTCTCATCCTTGGCTTTATCAGTTTGGGCCAAATAATTTGTTAGAGCAGGACTGTCTTGTGTATTGTAGAATGGCGAGTGGCATTCCTGGCCTCTCTCTCCACTGGATATTAGCGGTGGCCCCTCCTTAGTTGGGACACAGGGTCTCCAGATATTGCAAAATGTCCCCCAGGGAAAAATCACCCACTTTTGAGAACCATCAGACAAGACCTTTCTCTTTCAGTTTCCTGAGGGTGAGCGAGACATCAGATACACACAGGATTCACTGGTAATACAGTTTGACAAATTATATACGTGTACCTTGTATTTTATCACTCAGCATTGTCTTGAAGGAAAGTTGTATCTGCCCCAAGCAGCAATTATGTTAAAAATGTCCTTAGTGTATTAAATACTTGCAAAGAACATAGAATTTCAACTTTGAAACATATCAGCCTCCATTGATCAGAGCATTTTCCTGCAGATAGAAATATATATTCAAACACCAAGAAGTTAGAACTACAAATCATGGCAAAGCTAGCAGTCTAACTAAATTGGAAATGAGTCTACAATACAAATGAAAACACAAAACATTATAGAATAAACATGTCCCTTACTGCATCCTTTTTGGGATTGTTATAAATCAAAAAGAAAAGAGAAACATGTACAGTGGGAGTTAAACATAATACATTCCACCTGTCAAAATACACTCACGCAAATAGATTTTTGAGCAGGTGTATCTAAATGCTGTGGTCATTAATCTGGATTTGCAAACCTCTTAAGTTTCTAATGACAAGGTGGAGAAAAGTAAGTGAAATCCTCATCAGCATTAATTCAATGACAAAACAAATGTTCAAGATACACTGTATCACAAGTTTTCAATGAAATCTTTATGATTTTTATTACTAGGCATTCCTTCTCTTTGTTTCTATTCCTTCTATCTGTAGAGTGAGCTATCGCTCATTAACTTATTGGACAGTCATGGTATGGAAAGAGGACAAAGATGGGCAAATGACTTTAAGGAAGCTTTCCAGTTCACAGGTATACTTTCTCCTGGACAAAGACAAGCATAGTCAAATTGCTCTCACCTAATAAAACTTAGGTGTTAATTTAGCAAATACAGGGCTTGAATAAAGGTTGTTTTAAGTGTCATTCTTATCACCAGAAAAAACAAGAATTAGAAACAGTCACTTCAACATTATGTTTACACTGGATAATTTAACCGAGTAAGAAGTAATTCTATCAAACTGACTCATCACACTATTCCTTCCCCTCCTAACAGCAAGGATGTTTTCTATCCAAGTTAAATTTATTCTCTGTCAACAGCTCTCTTGTGCTCACAGGTGAAGTCGCTACATCTTTTTCATTGTGAGGAAAAGGCTATTTCATTTGATGAAATTGTGGACTGTTTCATTCTTACTGTATTTGTATTTTGCTTGATAATTAGGCATCTGCAATAGGAGAAATTAATTCCTTAAACCAGCACTCCGTTTACCTTCTGTTGTGAAAGATAATCCCTTGCTCACTGAAGTATTTCTGCCATGCCTCCATTCCAATGATGAGTAACTGAAAATACTCTCGGAGCTTGCTTTCTTTCCAAAATGCAACGAGGGAGTCCAAATCAAATGCTATCGAACTTGTGAAAATGTAAGGTGTTTTATTTTACCAACCGAAATTAGTATCTTCTGTGGATTTATACATGTGATCAAATGATGGGAGTTAAAAACAAGAAGTCACCCCTCCAGACTCAGCTCAGAGAATATTGCCTTTATAAACCACCAGGATCAGATTGCCTGTATGGCTCAGTCAGTTCAGTGTTTGCCCTCGGCTCAGGTCAAGATCCCCAGGTCCTGGAATTGAGCCCTGCGTTGGGATTCCTGCTCAGCAGGGAGCCTGCCTCTCCATGCCCCTACCTCCCTTTTGCCCCTCCCCACCACTCATTCTCTCTCTCTCTCTCTCAAATTAAAATCATAACCACCAGGATCAGTCAGTCCATTCTTACTCTGTGCTGAGGCATTTTGAACATAACTCCTATTAGCATTTAGCTAATGGTATTAGGATTATTTATTTGAATGTCTTTCTCCCCTAACAGACTGTGAACTACTTGAGGGAAATGAACACATCTTATTTATTGGCTTATCTCTCAGAGATTGTCCTTTCCTAATACTAGCATAATTACATTAACTTGTCTAGTGCCCGTCTTCTCTCCTGGACTGTTACTAGGAGGCAGACATTGATAATTGTAACTTACACTTACATGATACTTTAAATGTGTGAGGCATTGTTCAAAATGGTTTATAGTATTAGTTACATCCTATTTCATCCCCAAAACAATATATGAGGTCAATACAGCTATAAACTTCATATTATAATTGAGAAACCTCACGTCAGAGAAGTCACTTGCCTAAAGTAATTAGCTACTAAGTGACGGGGCTAGAATTTGAACCCATGCAGTTTGACCCAGAGGCAATTACTCTTAGTTCCATTATGCTGCCTATTAGGGACCCAAACAATATTTGGTAAATGTGTACAAGAAGGAAAAAGGAAGAAAAAGATTAAATAAATGAAGCAAAGAACAAATGAACAAGGAGGTGATAGTCATTAAATGTTTGCTAAGTAACAGAAGAGCAGAATCTAAATGCCACAGCAAGAAAACTGAGTATCACAGGAAGGAAAAAAAAGTTCTTTTATAGTATTAAGTACAATATTCAAATGATAAAATATTGAATTGATATTAAAAATGATAATCTTGATGAATTCTTTACAGCATGTGAAAGTGTCTGTGCTATAATATTAAGTGAAAAAAATAACAGAAATCAGTCTACATCAGCTCTGTCCAAAGGAAATAGGAGACCCAAATATGAATCACATGAGTGATTTTAAATGTACTGGAAGCCATATTTAATAAACAATTTTTTAAAAATAGCTGAAGTATATTTTAACTTTTAGTTAACCCAATATAGCCAAAATATTGTCATTTCAAACAGGTAATTAACATAAAAATTATAAATGAGGTATTTTACTTTTTTTCATAATAAATCTTCTAAACCTGGACTATATATTCCAATTAGAGCGCATCTCAAAAAAGACTATCCACATTTCAAATGCTCAATAATGACATGTCGCAGTGGCTACCACACTGGACAGCACAAGCTTCAGAATATTCCTATTAAACATAGTTGGTCAGCTCATCTATGTGTAAGAAGAAACTGTTGACAGGAAATGTACTCATATGTTCATTGCATTGGATTATCAGAGACTGCTATGAAAAATTACATGCTAACAAAAGGGAAAACAGTAAAGAAATGGATACATTCCTAGAAACATAAAATCTTCCAGGGCTGCATCAGGCAGAAACAGAAAATCTAAACAGATTGATTATTACTAACAAAATTGAATCTGTAATCAAAACACCCAACAGACAAAATCCAGGACCAGATGGTTTCACAGGTGAAGTCTAACAAACATTTAAAGAAGAATTAATACTTAGCTTTTTCAAACTGTCCCAAAAAATAGAAAAGAGAGGAATGCTTCCCAATTCACTCTGTGAGGCCAGCATCACCCTGACATCAAAATCAGACAGATAAAAATAGAAAATTACAGACCTATATCCTTGATGAACAAAGATGCAACATTTATCAACTAAGTATCAGTGAACTGAATTCAAAAACACATTAGAAGTATCATTCACCATGATAAGTGACATTTATTCCAGGGATACAAGGTTGGTTCAATATATACGCATCAATCAACATGATATACCACATTAACAAAATGAAGGGTAAAAATCATATGATCATCTTGGGGCACCTGGGTGGCTCAGTTAAGTGTCTGACTTTGGATTTCAGCTCAGGTGTGGGGCTCTGTGCTAGGTGTGGAGCCTACTTAAGATTCTTTCTCTCTCTCTCTCTTTCTGCCCCTAACCCCGCCCCCCCCACCAAGCCCCAGGGCTCATATGTTCTCTTTTTCTTTCTCTCTCTATCTCTCTCAAAAAAATCATATGATCTTCTCTAAAGATTCATAGAGAGCATTTTGATAAAATTCAACATCGATTTATGAAGAAAACTCTGAACAAGTGGGTACATACCTCAACATACTAAAGGCCATGTATGACAAACCCTCAACAAACATCATACTCAATGGTGAAAAGCTAAAAGCTTTTCCCCTAAGATCAGGAACAAAACAAGGATGTCCACTCTCACTTCTATTATTCAACATAGTACTGGAAGTCCTAGCCATAACAATCAGAAAAAGAAAAAAAAAAAAAAAGAAAAAGAAAAGAAGAGAAATAAAAGGTATCCTAAATGGTAAGGAATAAAAAAACTGTCACTATTTGCAGATGACATGATACTGCATATATAGAAAACACTAAAGACTCCACCAAAAAACTATTAGAACTAAAAATTTAGTAAAGTTGCGGGATATAAATTCAATATACAGAGATCTGTTGTGTTTCTATACACTAATAATAATGAAGTAGCAAGAGAAAGACATTAACAGAACACGTCCATTTACAACTGCATCAAAAAGAATAAAATACCTAGGAATAAATTTAACCTAGAAGGTAAAAGATCTGTACTCTGAAAACTATAAGATGTTGTTGAAAGAAATTGAAGATGACACAAATAAATGGAAAGATACACCACACTCATAGATTGAAAGAGTTAATATTGTTAAAATGTTTGTACTACTCAAAGCAATCTACATATTATTATTTTTTTTTAAGATTTATTTATTTGAGAGAGAGAGAGAGAACATGAACAGGGAGAGGGACAGAGGCGGAGAAACTCAAGCAGACTCCATGCTGAGCACAGAAGCTGACATGGAGCTTGATCCCACAACCCTGAGATCATAACCTGAGCTGAAATCAAGGGTTGGATGCTTAACCAACTGAGCCACCCAGGTGCCCCAGCAATTTACATATTCAATGCAATCCCTATCAAAATACCAATAGTATTTTTCACAGAACTACAACAAATAATCCTAAAATTTGTATGGAATTTCACTAGAGCCCAAATAACCAAAACATTCTGGAGAAAAAAGAGCAACTCTGGAAGTATCACAAACCCAGCTTTCAAACCATACTAGAAAGCTACAGTAACCAAAACAGTATGGTACTGGCACAAAAACAGGCACAAAGTCAACAGAACAAAATAAAGAGCCCAGAAGTAAATCCATATGTATATGGATCAAGGGACCTATGACAAAGAAGGCAAGAATATAGAATGGGCAAAAGACAGTCTCTTCAATAGATGGTGCTGGGAAAACTGAGCAGCTACATGTAAAGGAAGGAAACTGGACCACTTTCTTACACCATACACACAAACTAGAAATGGATTCAAGACCTAAATGTAATACCTGAAATCATATAACTCCTGTAAGAATACATAGGCAGTAAAGTCTCAGACATCAGCCTTAGCAAAGTTTTTGTAATTATGTTTTCCCAGGCAAGTGAAACAAAAACAAAAACAAACATGTGGGACTACATCAAACAAAAAAGCTTTTGCACAGTGAAGGAAACCATCAAACGCAAAAAGGCAACCTACTGAAATGGAGAAGGTATTTGCAAATGATCTATCTGATAAGGGGTTAATATCCAAAATATATTTTTAAAAAGTGATAAAACAATATAAAAAACCCCACAAATAATCCAATTAAAAATGGGCAGAGGACCTGAATAGACATTTTTCCAAAGAAGACATACACATGGCCAAAAGACACATGTAAAGAAGCTCAACATCACTAATCAGGAGGGAAATGCAGATGAAAACCACAATGAGATATCACCTCACACCAGTCAGAATGGCTATTATCAAAAAGACAAGAAATAACAGGTGTAGGTGAGGTTGCAGAGCAAAGAAGAGAAACCCTCGTGCACCACTGGTGGTTGGTGGGAATATAAAATGGTGCAGCCACTATGGCAAACAGTTTGGAGGTTGCTCAAAAAAAATGTAACTAGAAATACCATACAACCCAGCAATTCCACTTCTGGATATTTGTCTAAGGAAATTGAAAACACAGATGTATGCACTCTTATGTTTACTGCAGCATTATTCACAATAGCCAAGATAGGGAAACAATCCTCCATTGGTGGAGGAATGATAAAGATGTGGTATATATGTGCAATGGAATGCCACTCAGCCATACAAAGGAATGGAATCTTGCTATCTGTGACAACATGAATGGACCTAGAAGGTATGATGCTAAGTGAAATAAAGCTGACAGAGAAAGACGATTTTATTTATATGTAGAATCTAAAAACCAAAGCAATTAAATAACAAAATCCAGAAACAAACTCATAAAAACAGAGAACAAATTGGTAGTTGCAAGGTGGGGGTGGCAGCCATTAGTCAAATAGAAGCTTCCAGTCATAAAATATTGGAAATACAAGCTTCCAGTCATAAAATAATTAAGCCATGGAGATGAAAAGTACAGCACAGAGAATAAAGTCAGTAAGATTTTAATAACTTTGTATCGTGACAGTAACAACACTTACCATGGTGAGCATTTCATAATGTATATAACTGTCTAAACATCGTGTTCTTCACCTTAAGCTAATATATGTCAAGTACATTTAAAAATAAAACATAAAAATAAAAGATTTGTTATGTTTAGAATCAAGGAAACAATTATAGTCTTCACTTACAATCTCTTAGGAAATTCAAATATTATAAAAAGGAGTAAAATGAGCATATGACATGTGCAAGAGTAAATTCAACATAAGTGTCCTGAAAATAAAACAATAATCAGGATTCTGATGGAATAAGAAAAGAAGGAAGGAAAGAGCCACAGATGCCTTTGAGACAATTACCCTCCAGAGAAACATATCTCAACATAATAAAGACCATCTATGAAAAACCCACAGCTAATATCATCCTCAGTGGGGAAAAAACTGAGAGCTTTTCCTCTATGGCTAGGAACAAGACAGGGATGTCTACTCTCGCCACTGTTATTTAACAGAGTACCAGAAGTCCTAGCCACAGCAGACAGACAACAAAAAGAAATAAAAGACATCCAAATTGGTCAAAAAGAAGTCAAACTGTCACTATTTGCAGATGACATGATACTATCTATAGAAAACTCCAAAGACACCAAAATACTGCTAGAAGTGGTCCAACAATTCAGTAAAGCTGTAGGATACAAAATGAACATATAGAAATCAGTTGCAGTTCTGTACACCAATAATAAAGCAGCAGAAAGAGAAATTAAGGAATCAATCCCATTTACAATTGCACCAAAAACAATTAAGATACCTAGGAATAAACCTAACCAAAGAGGGAAGAGACCTGTATTCTGTTTGTTCTCTATATTTAAGAGTCTCATGGTTTGCCTCCCTCTCTGTTTTTATCTTATTTTCCCTTCCCCTCCACCATGTTCATCTGTTTTGTTTCTTAAATTCCACATATAAGTGAAATAGTATAATATTTGTCTTTCTCTGACTGGCTTATTTCACTAGTTGCTGGAGGGGAGGTGGGTGGGGAGATAGGCTAGGTGGGTGATGGGCATTAAGGAGGGCACTTGTTGGGATGAGCACTGGGTGTTATCACTATATTCTATTCCTGAAACCAATACTACACTATATGTTAAATAACTTGAATTAAAAAAGAATAGGAAGGTAAAAAAAAAAAAAAAAGCCCTGTATTTTGAAAACTATAAAACACGGACGAAAGAAATTGTAGATGACACAAAAAATGGAAAGACATGCTTATAATTGGAAGAACAAGTATTGTTATGATGTCTATACTACCCAAAGCAAGCTGCACATTTAAAGCAATCCCTATTAAAACACCAAGAGCATTTTTCACAGAGCTAAAACAAACAATCCTAAAATTTGTATGGGGCCACAAAAGACCCTGAATAGATGGAGAAACCTTGAAAAAGAAAAGCAAAGCCAGAGGCCTCACAGTTCTGGACTTCAAGTTATATTACAAAGCTGTAGTGATCAAAACAGCATGGTACTGGCACAAAAATAGACACAGAGATCAATAGAACGGAAAACTCAGAAATGAACCCACAGTTAATCTTCAACAAAGCAGGAAAGAATATCCAATGGAAAAAAGACAGGCCCTTCAACAAATGGTGTTGGGAAAACTGGACAGCAACATGCAAAAGAATGAAACTGGACTACTCTCTTACCCCATTCACAAAAATAAATTCAATATGGATTAAAGACCTAAATGTGAGACATGAAACCATAAAAATCCTAGAGGAGAACACAGGCAATAACCTCTTTGACATTGGCCATAGCAACTTCTTTCCAGATATGTCTCCAGAGGCAAGGGAAATAAAAGCAAAACTAAACTATTGGGACTTCACCAAAATAAAAACTTCTGCACAGTAAAACAAACAATTGACAGAACTGAAAGGCAGCCTACAGAATGGGGGAAGGTATTTGCAAATGACATATCCAGATAAAGGGTTAGTATCCAAAATATATAAAGAACTTATGAAACCCAACATCCCCAAAATGAAAATCTAATTACAACTGGGCAGAAGATATGAATAGACATTTTTCCAAAGAAAACATACAGATGACTAACAGACACATGAAAAGATGCTCAACATCAATGATCATCAGGGAAAGACAAATCAAAACTACAATGAGATATCACCTCACACATGAAATAACAGGTGTTGGCAAGGATGTGGAGAAAGGGGAACCCTCTTGCACTGTTGGTAGGAAGGCAAACTGGAGTAGTCACTCTGGAAGACAGTATGGAGGTGCCTCAAAGAGTTAAAAATAGAACTACTCTATAATCCAGCAATTGCCCTACTAGGTATTTATTTGACGAGTACAAATATACTAATTCAAAGGGATACATATATCCTGATGTTTATAGCAGCATTATGTACAATAGCCGAATTATAGAAACAGCCCAGGTGTCCATTGACTGATGAATGGATAAAGAAGATGTGGTATATATATACAATGGAATATTATTCAGCCATAAAAAAAATCAAATCTTGCCATTTGCAGCAACATGGATGGAGCTAGAGAATATCATGCTAAGTGAAATTAGTCAGAGAAAGACAAATACCATATGATTTCACTCATATGTGGAATTTAAGAAAAAAAAATGAGCAAAGGGGAAAAAAGAGAGAGAGAGAGAGGCAAACTAAGAAACCCTTAACTATAGAGAACAAACTGATGGTCACCAGAGGTGAGGTGGGTGGGTGGGGCATGGGTAAAATACGTGACGGGGATGAAATAGTGCACTTGAGCAGTGATCAGCACTGGGTGATGTATGGAAGTGTTGAATCGCTTTATTGTACACCTGAAACTAATATTACACTGTAGGTCAACTAACTGGAATTTATTATTATTATTTTTTTAAAGATTTTATTTATTTATTTGACAGAGAGCACAAGCAAGGAGAGCAGCAGACAGAAGAGGGAGAAGCAGGCTCCCCACTGAGCAAGGAGCCTGATTCGGGACTTGATCCCAGAACCTTGGGATCATGACCTGAACAGAAGGCAGATGCTTAACTGACTGAGCCACCCAGGCGCCCCAACTAACTGGAATTTAAATAAAAACTTAAAAAACAAAACCAAAAAAAAGGAGAGAAACTACGTGGGACTAGAATTTCTGTTAATATAAAACATCACGGCTTTCTCTCCAAGTTTAAGAAAAGACAAGGATGCCGGATTTTGCCATTTCTATTTAGCATAATGCATGAAGTTCTAGCCAGAATAATTAAGCATGAAAAGAAAAGTCATCCAAATTAAAAAGGGAAAAAATAATTTCTGCTTCCAGATGACATGATTTTAAAAAGAAAACTTTAAAGAATCTACAACAAACCCTGTTAGAGCTAATAAATAAATCCAGCACATTTGTAAGATACAGTCAACACACAAAATCTGTATTTCTACACACTAGCAAAAACCGTCTAAATAGGATATTAACAATTCCTTTACAATATCAAGAATCACATAATTAGGAATATATGTAACCAAGAGGATGAAAAGCATGTGCACTGAAAAGTATAAAATATTACTGAAGAAATTACAGAAGATATCAATAAATGAAAAGACATTGTGGGGGCACCTGGGTGGCTCAGTCAGTTGAGTGTCTGACTCTTGATTTTGGCTCAGGTCATGATCTCAGGGTTGTGGGATCGAGCCCCATATCAGGCTCTGCACTCAGTGCAAGGTCTACTTGAGATTCTCTCTCTCACTCTCCCTCTGCCCCTCCCCCATCTATATAAATAAATAAATAAATAAATAAATAAAATCTTAAAAAAAAAAGAAAGACATCCCACATCATAGCCTTGAAGATTGAAACAAAAATTATAATGCTATCTGATACAATGATGATTGAAAATGGGAAGTTAAAGAGACCTAAATGGAAGTGAGTTTTCCACAATTCACTTGAAAAGTGGTAAAATGTTCAAACTAGAAGACTTTGATAACTCATATAATGAAACTGTAATACTCAACCACTACAAAAAATACATTAAGAGATATACTAAAAAATACTATAAATGAATCAAGATGAAATTATAAAAAAAATGTTCACAAAACGCAGAGGAAGGCAAGGCAAGAAAAGACAAACAGAAGAATTTAAGTCAGAGAAGACAAATATGAAAAAATTATAGAATGGCAGACTTAAGTGCTAGCATATCAATTATTATCTTAAATGTAAATGGTCTAAGTAGAACAATGAAAAGACAGAGAAGGGCAGAGTACATTTTAAAACTACATGGTTCAACTATATGTTATTAATAAGAAACTCACTTCAAATTAAATGACATAGGTTGAAAATAAAGGGATAGAGAAAGATACAACGTGCAAGCTTTTACAAAAAATACATGTGGCTATATTAGTATCTGACAGTTGTAGACTTTAGAGCAAAGAAAATTACTAGAGACTAAGAGGGATATTGTGAAATGATAAAAGGATTAATCCATCAGGATGACAGAATGATTCTATGTTTATGCACCAGACTACAGTGCCTCAAAATACTTGAGACAAAAACTGATAGGGCCAAAGGGGAAAAAGACAAATTCATATGATAGTTGGACACTTCAACACTCCCCTCAGCCAGAATATAGAAGATTTGTACAACATCATCAACCAACGTGATCTCATGACATAGGTAGAATACCCAACATCAGAAGAACACAAGGTTTTTCAAAGGCCATGGAGCATTCACCAAGATACACTATGTCCTGACCCACGAACAAACCTTTACAATTTTGAAAAAGTTAAAATCATATAGAGTGTACTCTCTGCCCCTTATGGGATCATACCAGAAAATCATTAACAGAAAGACAACAGTGAGAACTCTAAATATGTGGCAATCAATCAACACACTTCTACATAATCTGTGGATCAAAGAGGAAGTCTCAAAGGAAATAAAAAATTACATAGAACAGAATTAAAATAAAAATATAACATATCAAAATATGGGGGATACAACTAAAGCAGTGCTGAGAGGGAAATCTATAGCACCAAGTGTGGATACAAGAAATGAAGAAAGGCTTCAAATCAGTAATCTAATTACATGCTTCAAAAACTAGAAAAAAAAAAGAACCAAATAACTCGAAGCAAACAGAAGGAAGGAAATAATAAGTACAGAAGTCAAATGGAAGTGAGAATAGAAAAATAATATAAATCAATCTGAATCAATCAAGCTGGCTCTTTGAAAAAAATCACTATAAATGATCAGCCTCTACTAAGACTGACAAAAATATAAGGGAAGAAAACACAAGAATGTCAGAAATGAAATAGGTGATTTGATCGCAGATCCTGCAGCCATTAAAAATATTACAAAGGGATATTATAAACAGTTTTATTCTCGTAAATTTGACAACTTAAAGGGCCCAATTTCTCACAAACCACAAAATACCCAAAATTAACCTCAAGGAAAGAGAAGTACTTAAGAATTATATAGTCCTTAAACAACTTGAATTTGTAATTTTAAAGCTCCCCAAAATGAAATTTCTGGACCTACATTGTTTCCCTAGAGAATTTACCCAGAGATTTAAAAAATTAAAAATTTTACACATTATCTTCAGAAAATACAAGAGAAGGGAACACACCCTAACTCATTTTGTGAGGCCAGTATTATCGTGATGCCAAACCAGACAAAAACAATACAAATACAGAAAAATGCAGACCAATATCTCTCAAGAACTTAGATGCAAAAATCCCTAATATTAACAAACTGGCCCAAACATCTTTAAAAATTTATACACCATGAGTAAATTAGAATTACTTCAGGTGTGCAAAGATTGTTCAAGACTTGGAAAAAAATCAATATAATCATATGAATAAACTAAAGAAGAAAATTCATATAATCATATCAATCGGTACAGAAGCAACATTTGACAAAACCCAACAGCCATTGTGATAACAACTCTCAGCAAGTTAAGCATAGAAAGAAATTGCTTTAATTGATAAAGCACATCCACAAAAAATTTACACCTACTACCATCCTTAATTCTGTCCACCTTTTTTCCTAATATCAGGAAAAAAGCAAGGTTTTCTGCTATCACCACTCATTCAACATAGTACTGGAAAGTGTAACTACTGCAATAGGCAAGAAAATGAAATAAAAGATATACATATGGGAAAGGGACATATAAAATTATCCTTGTTGCTGATTACATGATTGTCTACATAGAAAGCCAAGTAATGTACAACAACAACAAAAATCAGTGCTGTAACTAATAACCGTAGTTTCAGCATGGCTAAGGTATAGAAGATCAACATACACAAATCAGTTGCATTTTTCAATACTAAAAATAAACATGCGGAAAGTGGAATTAAAAATACAATATCATTCACAATTGCAAAAAAGAAACAAAGAAGTAAAAGTAAGAAAAAAAGATACACTTAGGTATAAATCTAACCAAACATGTACAGGATTTGTATGCTGCAAATAACAAAATATTGATAAAATAAAGAAGATCTAAACAAATGCAGAGAAATACCATGTTAATGGACTGGGAGGCTCAACATAGTAACAATATCATCTATCCTCATTTGACCTATATACTTACTGTAATTTCAGTCAAAATCCCAGAAAGGTTTTTTGTAGACACCGACAACACCATTTTGAAATTTGTATAGAAAGATAAAGAAACTAGAATTTTAAAACATTTTTTAAGAGAAGATAAGGTAGGAGGAATCACTCTGATATCAAAGCCCACTATATGGTGACAGAAATAAAAACCATATGGTTTCACAGAGGGCTGGACACATAGACCAATGGAGTAAAAAAGATAACCTCCAAATGGCCCCATACATATAGACAACTGGTTTCAACACAGGTTTAAAAGTGATTCAGTGGAGGAATGTTAGCCTTTCAATGAATAGTGTTAGAGCAACTGGGCATCCACTAATAAAAAAATGAACCTCAATTTAAACCTCATGTTTTATATAAAAATTAACTTAAGATGGATCACGGACTTAAATGTAAAATGTAAAATTACAAAACTAAAAAAGATGTAGGAGAAAAATCTTTGCAATGTAGCTCTATGCAAAGAACTCTTCGACTTGACATCAAAAACAATTTATAAGAGGAAAGATAAATTGAACTTACTTTATCAAGTCAAAAAGCCCATGTGAAAAGGATAAAAAGACAACCTATACCCTTGGAGAAAATATTTGCAAACCATAAATATAACGAAGACCTAGACTTCAGAATATATTAAAAAATTTTTCAAAACTCAACAATGAAAAATGAACACATTAATTAGAAAATGGGCAAAAAACATAAAGGGACATTTCCCTAAAGAAGATCTACAGATAGCAAATAAGCACATGAAAAGATGTTTAACATCACTGACCACCAGAGAAATGTAAAGTAAAACCACAGTGAGCTATTACTATCAACCTATCAGAATGGAGAAAATAAAAAATAGGGATTATTCTAAATGTCAGTGAGGATGCAGAGAAAATGGATCACTCATACATGCTGGTGAGAATATAAAGTGGTATATAGACACTTCAGGAAGACTTTATGTAGTCTTTTATAAAACCCAACATGCAATTCCCATACGACTCAACAACTATACTCTTGAAAATTTATCCCAGATTTCTCTTAAATGTAGGTTCATACAAAAACCTGTCCAGGAGTGTTCATAGCTTTTTTTTTTTTTTTTTTACAATAGCCCCAAAGAGTTTAGATGACCTTCAACAACAGAGTAGTTAAAGTGTGGTACAGAAACACCGTAGAATATACTCAACAACAAAAAGGGACAAATTACTGATCACGATAAATGGAATGCTGAGCAAAAAAAAAAAAAAAAAAAGCCAATTCCAAAATGTCAAATACTATATAATTCTATTAATGTAATATATTTTAATGTCAAAATTTTAGAATTGGACAATAGAATCAAGGTTCCCTACGTTTCCTATCGTTAGGGGTATTGAGGGTGGGAGGGAGATGGTTGTTGTCAATAAAAAGGCAACATGGGTGAACCTCATAATGTTCCAACTGTTCATTATTTTGACCATGGGGGTGAACACACAAACCTACACATTTGATAAAATTATACAGAACTAAACACATGCATACACATATGCAAATAAATACATGTAAAAGTAAGGAAATCTGAATAAATGTAGACTGTATCAGTGTCGATATTCTGGTTGTGAAATGATAACAGTAGTTTTGCCAAATGTTACCATTGGGAGAAACTGGCTAAAGGGTACATGAGATCTCTGTATTAATTCTTCTATCTGCATGTGAATCTACAATTATCTCAATGAAAATTAAGTAAAATTTTGTGTTTATTAGTTTTGAGAGAAAAAGAGCCAATGATGTAAAAAACATACAGACTTAGAAAAAGAGTTGTAAAATTTGAGAAGTGTATAAAAGATTAAGGGTATTATGTGTGAAATGTTGATCAAAAGCATAAATTTATTGTCCTTTTGGGAGAAGGCCAATTTTTAGTAGATAAAAATGAGTTGGCAAGAAGTTACCATTGAGGGAGACCGGGAAGTGTACACAGAGACTCTGTATGATTTCTTACAACTGCATTTGAAACTGTATTTCCAAATTAAAAGCTTCATTTGAAATTAGGGACAAATCCCCCAAAGATGAGAGGTCATGGATAAGAAGAGAAAATAGGGAGATTAATGCCAAGAGAAGTGACCCATATATTCAATGATGGGATAAAGAGAGAAGTTAGACTCACAGCTGAAACTTGACCAAAGAGAGCAAGAGTTTCCATAAAGACTGGAGTGCATATTTCATTCTGTTACCCTTGATAGGGCCCATACTTAATGGTAGTGATACATTAAAAAGAAAACTCATAGGCAAGTTAGCCAGAAAAATCAAAATGAGCATGAATCAGATTCTTTTTACCAGCAATTGTTATTGCCAGCAATTGGAGGTAGAGGAACCCATGTAATGCCACGTCTTAGACCGAATTGGGGAGGCTTAAGGGCTGCATACAAAGGAATAATTTGAGTTTATAGACAGATTCTATTGAGACTTATGTCTAAATATTTCTGGGTATTTCATACACTGGTTTCCCTCACTGGTTCAGCCACCACCAGAGACAAAAAATTAAGCAGCTGTACAGCCATTCTGTCACAATTCTACTAACAGCCATCACTGTAAGAAGATACTTGGACTCAGGGATGGGAAAACTCATTGTCCTGGTAGTCTGCATGGACCTGCATCTTAAGACTGCCTAAAAAAAAGGAGGGATACTAGAATAAAAATGTCAACAGAAAATCTCAAAAATGTTAAAGTAGAAGCACTACAAGGCACATATAACGTAGTAAGAATTTAACGAATTAGAAACACAACCTTCTAAAGGTTCTTAGGTGAAAGAGGAAACCAACAGTGATATTGCAGACTTTTGGAAAGTATCATCAACGACAATTGTATTTATTAAAGTGTAGAGGATACAGCAAATAAGAAAAACTCAAAAACAAAGAATTCCTACTCTTTAGTAGTTCCACTGAGAAGAAAAAAAATAAACAGCATCAAATAAACATTCAGTACAATAATATAAAAAGAATAAAATAACCAATGAGAAATTTGAAAGAGTAAAATTAAAGCAGAAATTAATTTGAAAGCAAAAAAAGAGATGAGAGGTATCTCCAAGAGCTAGTTATGTAAAAGGACCAATAAAATAGATGAGTTTTTCACTGGTTTGAATTAAAAAAAGAACAAAGAAAGGACAACTTTGGAATTAGAAACAGCTAATAGCCACACCTGGAAGAAATTTTTAAACAACAAAACAATTCTGTGTAAAGTTTGTCCATTTAAAAATCTAGGTTAAATGGTTGCTTAAAGAAATGCTTAACAAAATGGATTAAAAATCAGCATATCCACAAAATTGAAAAGGGTACAAAAAACCTGTCTTACAAAAAAAAAAAGCAGGAGAAAAAATATTTGTTGTCTATAAAATTATTTACTATTTTTCAGAGCACAGAAACACATGATGTTACAGGCTGAATTGTAACCCCCCTAAAATTCTTAAATTGAAGCCCTAACCTCCAAAATGACTGTATATGGAGATAGGGCATTTAGGAGGTAAACAGTGTTAAATGAGGTCAGTAGGGCCCTATTCTGATAGAATTGATGGCTTTAGACACCAGATAACTTTTTTTTTTAAAGGTTTTATTTATTTGAGAGAGAGAGAATGAGAGCAAGCGAGTACATGAGAGGGGGGAGGGTCAGAGGGAGAAGCAGACTCCCTGCCGAGCAGGGAGCCCGATGCGGGACTGATCCAGGGACTCCAGGATCATGACCTGAGCTGAAGGCAGTCGCTTAACCAACTGAGCCACCCAGGCACCCGACACCAGATAACTTTTTTGCTCTCTCTCCCAGCCATGTGAATGCACAACAAGAAGGTGACCATCTCTAAGCCAGGAAAAGACTCTCTTACCAGAAACCTAATTGGGCAGTGCCTTGACCTTCAGAATCTTAAGAAATAAATTTCTGGGGACAGTGTGGGCAGGTGAAAGATGAAAGGAAGAAAGAAAAGAAAAGAAAAAAAAAGAAGAAAAAGAAAAAAGAAAAGAAAATTTCTGTTGTTTTAGCCTCCCAGTCTGTGGTGATTTGTTATGGCAGCCCCAGTGGATTAATACAGATGAAAACCTTCCCAGTTTATTTTTACAAAAGTAACATAATATTAATTCCCAAAACTGACAGACAATAGTACCAAGAACTGATAGACTTATCTCCTTAAAGGTTAAAAAACCTAAAGAAAATATTACCAAATGAATTTAGCAAAGTATTCAAAGAATTAACACTATGATATTGTTGGTGTTTTTATTTAAGTAATATAAGAACAGTGAACACTGGTAATTCTATTATTTTAATACATGTATGAGTAGGCTAAAATAGGAGACAGAGAATGTTTTCTATGTAACACCAGCAAATCTTTTAGGTTTTGTGGGAAAAATCAGTCTCTGTTACAAGTATTCTGCCAATGTAACACAAAAGCATCCACAGACAGTATATAAATGAATGGGTGTGGTTGTATTCCAATAAAACTATTTACAAAAACAAGTAGTGGATTTTGTTGACATTTGGGCCAAGGGAGAAAAATAGTATTTAATAAATCTAGATGCTAAAAAGATATTTGATGAAATTCAACATACAACACTGTAAACAGAAGTCTTACTACAATGAATAAAATCACTTTCATCAACATGAATATCAGAAAGCAGTCATCTTTTATAGGGAAACACAAGAAGTGCAGTCATTCAGGTCAGGAAAAAGGCTACTGATGCCTGGTATTATTGCTATTATTCAGTTATATTGGATATCTTTGTCAATGCATAAGGTAAAAAAAGAGATAAATATTCTAATAGAGAAGATGATGTCTATGCAATAATGTTTTCTATTCTAAAATACAAGACAATCAACTGAAAAATTACTGGAACAGACACAGATTTGAATGGTGTGGTTGGATATGAGATAAATATACCAAAAAATCAAAAGTATTCTTCTCTACAAAAATTGACATAAGACTCTCCAACATCATTCTTCTAAACAAATGATTCACCCTGCAAAATTAGGATAGGCCCTGCTGAAGGAAAACACAGCTACTGTGAGTCACTGTTAGGAACAAGAATTGGCTGCATCTTTTTTTTTTTTTGAAGATTTATTTATTTGACAGAGAGAGAGAGGGAGCACAAGCAGGAAGAGGGAGAATGCGGGACTCGATTCCAGGACCCTGGGATCATGACCTGAGCTGAAGGCAGATGCTTAACCAGCTGAGCCACCCAGGCCCCCTGGCTGCATCTTTCAGGTGGCCTAAATAAAGAAGCAACTACTGAAAAATCATTGAAGAATGTCAAGAATCCAGTCATCAAGGGAAATATATCTAGTTTCCCTGGATGAAACATTGACCATTGTAAGAATACTCTGTCTCCAATTAAATCACAAAAGCATGTCTTTGAACTAGAAAAAAATCATTTTTTTCATGCATTTACTCATTCATCAAATGATGACTCCAGTCCTTCTGCTAAGTGCTTGGATTTATTAAAGAATAAAACAGGCAAAGATTCCTGCCTTTGTGGAGATTACACTCTAGTCAGGCAAGATCAGCTTTAAACAAAAAACCCACTAAGTAATGTTTATTAGAAGGCAATGAATATAGCAAGGGAAGAGAGATCAACAATTTAGGAGCAGGCAGGGGAGTGGTGGGTAGTAATTTTAAATAGGGGGTTGGGTGTGACCTTTTTGAAGAGGCACATTTAAGCAAAATTCTGGAGCAGGTGAGGGAGGGAGCCATGTTGATATCTGATGGAAGGAACATCCCGGGAATTGGGGCATGGTGGGGATGGATCACTTGGTGCCAAGGCTTTAAGGCATGAATGTGACTAAGGAACACCAGAGAGAGCAGGGGACAGCCTGACTGGAGTGGAATGAGCACAGAAGGGGAAGAAAAGTAAGACATGATGCTGATGAGGCAACAGGATGCAATCATATGGATCTTACATCATTCCATTAAACTAAGTAAAATGCTAAACTCTAAATAAATAGCACAATGTTAGTATTGCTGGAAATAATTTATTAAAACATCATAAATGAACCTGTTATGTAACAAGTAAATAAAAGATCCTTAATAAAACAGAAGAAATAATTTAGGAGAGCCACATATATTTGATAATTCAGTATATGACAGATGTGGTGGTTCAAATTTAGAAGAGCTGTCTATTTGGGGGGAAAAAAATCTAACTTAACCATACCATGGAAGAATAGGGAGGAGATTGAAGGGTAAGAGAGAACTGACCTACTGTTGTTGGCTTTGAGGACAGAAGAAGCAGGTCCTAGCCAAGGCATGTGGTTAGATTCTACAGGTGAAGAATGATCCTGAGCAAAGAAACTGGGACTTCAGTCTTAAAACTGGAAGGAAGTGAACTCTGCCATCAACCCCAATGAGCAAGGAAATCGATCATCCCATAGAGCCCTGTCAACAACGTGACTTTACCCTGATGTCTCGTTTTTAGTGTCTTGTCAATTTTTCACCCATAGAACTGTATGATTAATAAATGTTTAAGAAAAACATTAATTCCCTCTGAGTTAAAAAATTAAAGATTAAATAATTTCTAGGAGAAAATACATGAAAATATGTTCATAGTGTTGGCAGTAGAAGACCTTTCCTGGAATAGAAATAAACCCAGAAATTTTAAGGCTTTTTTTTTTTTTTTTTTTTTTTTTTAGGAAAAGGATTTTTAGTTGTAGTATATGTTAGTTAAAATTTCTAACATAGCAAATGGTATAATAAAGTTAAAAGAGAAACAACCTAGAGACATTTTTGCAGTATATTATCACAATGTATTAATATTTTTCAACATGCAAAACAGTAAATTATGAAGATAAAGAATAGTCTCTGAATAACAAAATGCACAAAGATAGGAGACCAAAAGTTTTAAAAAAGAAATACAGTTACCCACAGAAACATATTTAAGCTTATCAATAATGAAACAAATGCAAATTAAGCTCTAAGTTTGTTTTTCCTATCAGATGGAAAAGGATTTGGGCTTGCAATAATGCTCAGGAGTGGAGAAGGAAGAGGGGGGGATCTCTCACACCGTGGTAGGCTGGTGGGCATTTAAATTGTTATGCCCTTTGAGCTAGTATCCAAAATCTATAAAGAACTTATCAAACTCAACACCCAAAGAATAATCCAATCAAGACTTGGGCAGAAGACATGAACAGACATTTCTGCAAAGAAGACATCCAGATGGCCAAGATACATATGAAAAAGTACTCAACATCACTCGGCATCAGGGAAATACAAATCAAAACCTCAATGAGATACCACCTCACGCTAGTCAGAATGGCTAAAATTAACAAGTCAGGAAATGACAGATGTTGGCAAGGATGCAGAGAAAGGGGAACCCTCCTACTCTGTTGATGGGAATGCAAGCTGGTGTAGCCGCTCTGGGAAACAGTAGGGAGATTCCTCAAAAAGTTGAAAATAGAGCTACCCTACCACCCAGCAATTACACTACTGGGTATTTACGCCAAAGATACAAATGTAGTGATCCGAAGGGGTACGTGCACCCCGATGTTTATAGCAGCAATGTCCACAATAGCCAAACTATGGAAAGAGCCTAGATGTCCATTAACAGATGGATGGATAAAGAAGATGTGGTACACACACACACACACACACACAGGAATATTATGCAGCCATCAAAAAAATGAAATTTCGCCATTTGCAATGACATGGATGGAACTAGAGGGTATTATGCTTAGCGAAATAAGTCAATCAGAGGAAGATAAGTATCATATGATCTCACTGATATGAGAGAATTTGAGAAACAAGACAGGATCATAGGGGAAGGGAGGGAAAAATGAAATAAGACAAAACCAGAGAGGGAGACAAACCATAAGAGACTCTTAATCTCAGGAAACAAACTGAGGGTTGCTGGAGTGGTGGGGGGTGGGAGGGATGGGATGGCTGGGTGATGGACACTGGGGAGGGTATGTGCTATGGTGAGTGCTGTGAATTGTGCAAGACTGATGAATCACATTGAAACAGCATAATTGAAACATACTGAAATAAATAATACATTATATGTTAATAAAAGGGAAAAAATTGTTACACCCTTTGAGATCATGATGACAGGATAGCATGATTCTAAATGTGGAGTTCATTTAAAATTTCATCTCTATAAGTTTATCTTAAGGATCAAGTATGATCCTTAAAGTAAAGATATGTAAAATTACATATATTGTAACACTGCGAATAATAGTAAAAACCTGTAAAACTGGTAAATATCAATTCATAATGGATAACCAAATTATGGAACATTCATATAATTGGATTAATACGAAGCTATTAACAATGATTAATTAATTCTATATGCATTATCAGAGAAAGTTTTCCTCTCTATGTTAAGCTAAAATAGCAGGTAACAAGTAATATGGGCACACTTAGGAAACAAGATGAATGTTACACAGAGATTAAACATGTAGACAAAATCTGAAAAGGAACACTCCTCAAATATTTGGAGTTGGGAAGTATTTGGAGTTGGGAAAAATAAATACCAACAATAACAATTATCTCTATGTACACTATATTGAGTGTTTTTTTTTCTTGTATTTTTGGATTATTCCTTAATGAAATACATAGCATTTATAAAAATTATTTTATATAAAAATGTGTTAAACAGTAAGGAAGACAGTGAATAGATGATAAAGGATCTAGGAAATCGGTTGTTGCTATATACAACAGCTTTGTTAAATACATCCAGAATTCAGGCCAAATAAACATGTAAAAGTACAGGGAGGAAAGGGTGGAAAACGAAGAAATACTTACAAGGAATCCCTGAAAGACAATAGAAGTGTTGGAACACAAGGAGTAGCAAAGAAAAGTACAGAATGGTCAATTCTTCTGTCCTTAAGAAAGGCCTGAAGAAAAATTAATGAAAAGAGCTAAATGCCTAGGCTTATCTGGTGACATCTCCTGAATTTTATGAAATTAAAAATCATCTTATGTATCACCAGGAAAAATGTCACTTACAAAGGAACAAAATTCCAGGGGTATGTAGAGACTGTAAAACTAAACCAAGAAAATAAAACAAATCACATACATTTGAGAAAAACATCTAATTCAAGAAATCTAATTCTGGTTAAATAATTTCTCATCTCTGAAGACAGTAGTAAGATGTTCTTAAACATTTAATGGCTCAGAAAGTATCCTATACATATATCCTTCCTCAAAACAATTACATATATATGTGCACATAAATTTTATATACACATTTAAATTTAGGTATATATGTAAAATTTACATATAGATGTAATGCTTTGAGATGAATTAGTTATTGTGTAAGAGCAATTAGCCCTGAAATAAAACAGGAATTCTACATGACAATTGTGAATGGGGTACCAGAACAATGGAAAATTAAAAATAAATCATGAAAGATTTATAGTATTTTAAAACTCAGTCCAGCCTAAGATTTAAGATATAGCATTAAAACTGAGCAGTGGATACAGAGAAGATACAAAAGTAAGCTTAAGGACTCATCTACTAGAGACCAGATATTTTTTTATTTCCAATATTAAAAAATTTATAACAAGTTAATTTTTTATGTTAAAGATTTTATTTATTTATTTGACACAGAGAGAGAGACAGCGAGAGAGAACACAAACAGGGGGAGTGGGAAAGGGAGAAGCAGGCTTCCCGCTGATCAGGGAGCCCGATGCGGGGCTCGATCCCAGGACTCTGGGATCATGACCAGAGCGGAAGGCAGTCGCTTAACGACTGAGCCACCCAGGCGCCCTTAATTTTTTATATTAAAGGTAATCATTAGTCAGGAGGGGGGGTGGGATAAAGAGGTCACCTTTTGCCTTAAGAAAATGTCATTTTCTAGAAGTTTTCTAAACACCTGTGACTATACAACAGATTTAATCTAGCCAAATAGATATTTGTGTTTCTCCTCCCACTGGTAATTAAAATAGACTATGTACTGTGTAGTAGTGTTTTTTCCAGCAGATTAAGTGCATTGAGAACACAGGGATTTTTGCTGATGATGGATGATGGAAATGATCTTAAACATTCAATCATGGTTCATTATCAGAGAAAAAGTCCATGGGGGAAAAAAGAAGAAGACAAAATGGGGAGATTGGGTTAGCCGACACTGTCTTTCCTTCCAAGGTCAGCCCACATAAAAAGTGTGTCCTATGCATGCCTGTGCCATATATTGACACAGAGAAATATGTATTTAAAACAGTAATAAATGAAGAGGATGTCTGTATGGGGCTTGCTTTCTTAGACTCTCAAGACCAAAGAGCAGGTGTTTCTGAAATGGCTGGGTAGAAGATCCAGGGATGGCTTTTGAGAAAATCCCTCTCAAATTCTAGTGCTTTTCAATGAGACAGCTCTTTGAAGGGAAGCAATCTCAGTTTCCATAGATGCAAACTTCTGACAGGTATTTTTAAAAAATACAGAGAGCCATTATGTTGAGTTCATATAGGAAAGAGCATCACTTAGAAAAGCGAGGCTTCTACTTTGAAGAGTGAAACTTATTCCTAATTATAGGGATGACAATTAAATGCTTGAGTAGGCTTATAGAAATGAGAAGGGGCATTTGAACAATCCTGCACTGTGGGCATTGCAAGGTCTAAGATGGGGCTGAGGAGGCCGGGGAGCCCCTCAGGCAGGGATCAGAAGGCTGGCCTCAGTTTCCGGGTGGTCACTGGGAGGTCCTGTGCAAGGTAAGGAGCCTCCTGGGGCCCTGGTTTTCTCAATCCGTGTCCCTGCCTGATTTCCAAACGCTCCTAAATTAGCCACTGAGGACACATCAGCATACCATATTGGATGAGAGCCCAGCGGTTCAGGGTCCAGCAACTCTAGTTCAAGTCCTGATCTGACCACAGAATTGCGGTGAGACCATGGGCAGTCTTGCTTTTAATTGTCCTCATCTTTGAAGAAGTCCACAACCCCTAATCTTATAGGTACATACCGACTAAACAGATAGATAGATCTTACGTAGTCTGAAAGTGTTCAGTAATTCCTTTATCAGAAGGAATATATTCTTGCAATAAGAGAATGATAATAATAAAGGCTTGCTTCTTCTATGCCAGGCACTTAATTGTTACCTACAATGATTCCAGGAGAAAGGTTTTATTATTCCCATTTTACAGATCAGGGGACAGGCTGACAGGGATAAGAAACTCGCTCAAATAAGAAAGAGAAGCACAGGGCTTCTCCTGTATTTCAGGTCTAACTTATTTCAGAGCTCAACTTTTAGCCACCACCACTTAATGCCTGGGTAATTATCTATATATTTAAGACATTTTGCATACATTACACATTTTACCTAAAAATGACTCTGTTATGATAGCGTATCCATTTTCCTTTCCTGATCTTAAATTGAGGTGACTAGTTTGGTGGTATGCAAGCTGGTTCCTTAGAGAGTTAGAACAATTATAAGTCCCTTGGGAATCAGTAAATGGTGAAGTTTGTCAAAAAGTAAAATATTACAAAGGCAGTTGCTATTAATTTTTTAAATAATTGCTGGATCCTACTTCCATAAGCAAGGAGCTACATATATATTCTGACTAATTTGATGGGGCTGAACTTCAGAAACAGATTAGATCTTTTTAGCTTTTTACCTCAAAGATAATTAGCTTGAAATATAGGAGAGGAGAATAAATCACAAATACTGTTATTTCAAAGACATTTCCCTTTACTCGATCCTGATTTGCTTGACATCTCGATGCATAAAAAGTAATATTCCATCTGTACAAAAGTTTTGCACATTTTGCTCAGAAGTACCATTTTTATATTTTAGCCCCTGGAGGGTAATTTGCATGGCTTTGTCTCCTCTTGTGTGACAGTTACTCAGTGCAGTGATTCCTTGGGACTTCCTGAGTATAAACAGCAAATAAGAAAATGTGGTAAAAGTGAGAAACATCAGGAAGCTAAAGATGCAGTGAGGGAATTGTACTTTATAAACTTGAGAGAAATAGTTAAACTCTCCTTGCTGCTTTGGAAGACCAGGAGCCACTCCTAAACCCTTCTCCTGTGGCTGGATTATGTCAGCTTGTGCTCTCACTGGCCTAGAAAGAACCTCAAGATATTTATGTCTGTCTGACAGTTTCAAGAAAGGTTTTACCCAATATAGCAACATGGACATCTGGGCAGTGCTCAGGAAATTGAAATAAGCATTTGTCAACAGAGCGTCAAGTACACCCTAAAGGACTTTTTTTTTTTTTTTAAGTATTATCTCATTTCTAGCAGAACCTCTACTTTGGGACCATGTCCAGGGGACCCTAGACAAAGTCCAAGTTAATTTTTCTCCTTGGCTTTGCCTGATGTATCATGCATCATGCTCTCTCCTAACTTGTTTACCGGGAGTTAACGTTTATGTTAGCCTTCTGAAGAATTACTCTTAATACCGCTCGTGTATCTGATTCTATAGATCACTATCAATAACAAAATACTGACTGGAGTAATTTTCTGTTTGTCATTCCTCTTGGATTCACCAGCCACATCCTGACGAAAGTGTTGGTATTTGGGTGCTACGGTGGTCAAGGAAGGGAAATATTTATTTTGAACAATTATCTGCCCTTTTCCAAATCCCAGACTCTGACTGCCAATCTTTTAATAAAGTATTTCAAAACCTGACCAAACCGTTGGAAATAAATTTGTAATACAAGCTTGCCTTTTGTATCACTTCCCATTGTTTACCTCATTACAATGAGAAAAATTGTATTAATGACTGAACATCTCATCAGTTCTGAGAACTGTAGGCAGTTCATAAAATGGAAATCAGTAACTGGTTGGATTCATGTATACCACACCCACAACTGTTTAATTTGTGATAAATGTGTATACTTTGGACTCAAATCATACATGTGTACTGCACTGAGAGTGGGGAGGGGGCTTTGGTTGATGGTGGTGGAAGAAGTTCTAATACGGTTTGAGAGGCAATTTAGGGTCACTTGTGCAGTAGGTAAGAAACTAAAACATTGTAAAATATTCTTTTTTTAAGATTTATTTACTTATTTAAGAGAGAGAGAGAGACAGAGAGTAGAGGCAGGGGAAGCGGCAGAGGGAGAGGGAGAAGCAGACTCCCCACTGAGCTGGGAGCCTGATGTGGGGCTCTATCCCAAGACCTGGAGATCATGACCTGAGCCGAAGGCAGACGCTTAACCATCTGAGCCACCCAGGCGCCCTCATTGTAAAATATTCTATTATTCTAAAATAATACCTTACATGTCCTCTTTTTTAAATTGACGTATAATTGACATATAGCATTATATTAGTTTCAGACACAACAACGTGATTTGATATTTGTATACATTGCAAATGATCACCATGGTAAGTCTAGCTAACATCTGTCACCAGCCCGAGTCACAAAACATTTTATTTTTTCTTGCGATGTACATATCCTCTTCTGATATCACTGGTATTTATAGTCTACCTCCAAAATTCATTCTAGGGCTGCACTGAGTGAATTATGCCCCTGTATGGATCAGATAACAGAATCACCGCCTGTCTTTTGAAGTGTTTGTGTGAGAAAAGAAATTGATCAAGGTGAAATTGATCTGTGCAGATCACCTTGGCAACTCCCAACAACTCAGTTTTTTTTTTTTTCCCCTCCTGTGTCAAAGCTCTAACCAGACAGGTAGGGGCCACGCACAACATATTTTACTGGGAAACATTTTTCTGTAGGATGGCAGAAGATCATTTTGATATCCACACTATCCCCTATGTGCCACAGTCTTTGCAGGCTGCTAAAATAACACACACACACATATCCAAACATGAGCCTTGGCATTGCTGTCCTGAAGACCCGGTGTAGAGTGAGTGTTCACCCTGACTTGTATCTGCTAAGTGCCCGTGTAACCAATACAATACATGATAAAGCCCAAGTGATTACAGAACAGGGTTTCAGGACACGGATTTTTCCCGTGATCTCTGTTCCTGGACTTCAAACTCAGGGCACCTCCTTAGTATCTCTATTGATTGTCATGTGGGCAAAGCTTGCAAGGGCTGCAGTCTCAGCTGCTGCCAATCTCTAATGCTCTCCTTGCAGTTAAGGTCACTTCAAGGTGAGTGATTAAGAGGGTGCATTGCCAGCTCCCAGACCAACCCATTGGAGCAGGTTGGGGGAAGGTAGCTCTGCGGGTTCAGGAGCCATTTTAAACACCAAAACTCAGTCTCCAAATTTGACTTACGCTGCAAAACAGATTGGAGTTACTGGGGCAGACACAGGCGGAATGTGTCCCCTAGAGGGCAAGTGTCCCCTGCTTCTCAGGGGCAGCTCAGGAAGCTTCACTGTTGGACCGCAGAGGCCAGTGACAGAGGAGCCCTGAGCGGCTGAGACCTTCACTATGACAGGTGAAGATGAGACTGACAGATGGCAATACATCTTCCATTGAAGAAACTGGTGATTGGCTCTGCTATTTTTGTGTTGGCAAATCCTCAAAAGAAGAAAAATCCACCCTAATGAAAGGACTTCTTGAGTGCCTAGTTGGCTCAGTCAGTGGAACATGTGACTCTTGATCTCAGGGTTGTGAGTTCAAGCCCCACTTGGGTGTAGAGATTAATTACTTAAAAATAAAATCTTAAAAAAAAAAAAAGAACTTCTTAAATACTAGAATTGGGCTCATCGCCTTGAGGGGATTGGGCCAGGTGGACTCATGCTTTAGACAGATACCAACCTATCATTTATTTTGGTATTTAGAAAATATTTTCTTTATTCTGTCTTTATCTCTTCTGTCCTGTATCTTGACAAAAGCAGAAAACTTATTCAATTGTCAACTGGCCCACAATTACTGGTTGACTAGTGTAGTCAGTAGACTAGTGTAGACTAGAATAGTCACTCTGGGAAATACAAAACCATGATCCTCAAAAGGATTTTATGTGATGCAAAAGGAAAAACCTTATACTGAGAAACAATTAGAGAACAGTTATATTTTAGGAGTATTTTAGCAGATCATTACATTCTGGGGTAGTAAAAAATGTTTCATAGAGCGTGAGGAATTGAGCTTTGAAAGCTAAATAGAATTTAAATAGGCATTTTATTTATCTACCTATTTTGACATTGGGCTAGTTACACCACAGTTTACTTGATTACATGTTCCTCCCTCATCCAGGAAAAAGGAGCTTCCAACTTTGTGCCTGTGAGAATCATATACAGTTCTGGGCACTTTCTCAACTAGGTCTGTGTCTTCTCACATTCAGAAAGTGGCTCTGAGCCCCTCCTTGGGTTATACCCTCTTAAGAAGATAGTCAAGAATTGTACCAAATATCAATTTCTTCTCTTACAACCATTTAGAAGTATTACTTAAGACAAAGTTGTAAGACCCCTTACAACAAATGGATTAGAAATCTATTATTCTGATAAAGATCCTGACTCTGGGTTGTTCATCTTGGGTAGCCCGCACAGGGCTGGGGAGGGGTCTGTGGATGGGATGCGGCTGGACAGGTGGATCAAGGAGAGGAGGGGAGGGACAAGGGGACTTTGGCAGGACAAATTTATGCTGCAAAATGTGACTGTTTTAGTCCCTGTGGGGTTTGAGTCCTGGCTCTGCCTCATGTGTGACTAGGCTCAAATTTCTCAGCTTTTCTGGATGTTAGTTCCTTAGGTAAGTGGATCTCGGTGCTGCTTATCTGAAATTGATATTAATATGAGCAACATTTACTCAAAAGTGTTATTGTGGATGTTAAATAATTTAACATCTAGGAAGCTTGGTGGAATGAAAGTAAATTAGATTTATTTTGTGTATTTAGTTTATTTTTGACTTTTCAAATATGCCCTATCACTGTTTACATTTTATTGTATCAGTAAAAATGTTTATATGGCATGCAATACATGTGTTACATTTTTAATAGCTAAAGTTTTAAATTTTAAAATGGGGAGAAATGAATACAATTTCTTGCATCTCATCCTAAGAGATTAGGATCTGCAGAGGTGTCCCGAGAACGCTGCATTTTGGAAGTAAGTCCAGGTATTGATAACACAGACGATGCCTGAGCTACCTTTTGAAAACCAGTGTATAAACTCCACACATCTTGTTGGGAAGACAGCAGGTCGCTTTTCTGGATATCTTCAGCAGCTAGTACAAAGCATGGCACATAGTAGCTACTCAATAAACATTTGATGAATGAGTAAAGGAGTGAACTGTTGGATGAAAAGGAATACTAATCCCGAGTCTCTCAACCTCAATGTTGACATTTTGGGCCAAATAATTCTTTGTTGTGGGCACTGTCCTGAGCACAGTAGGACGTTTAGGAACATCCCTGACCCTATACCCACTAGATGCTAGGAGCACTCTGTCCAGTTGTGACAGCCCCGAATGTCATCAGACATTTATCAAAAGGGGGCCAAACCACACCCAGCTTAAAACTACTGTCCTAGACTAAGGCAACAGTAGAAGCTTTGAACACAATAAGCATTGAACAAACATTGGTGCTATTGCTTAAAATTATTTGGGATGTTGAGTCACTGCAGGTGAATTGGACAAAGTGCCAAATGAAAGGGTTGTAGGATAGTTCTGCAAGCCTTCTTGTAAGACGAGATCATTACTTTCTCCTTCAGAATGGTCATCTGAATATGGTCGTAAGAAAAAAAAAATTAATTTGATTTTGAGCATCCCTAGCGGATGTCTAGCCCTTAATTAAAAAAAAAATATTATGTGTTGTAATTTATCGGTGTGGTTCCTGTTAAGTCAGTGGGGAGTCAATGAATAAATCTATATACAAGACTTGAAGATATAACCTTGGGTGTTATCCACTTGTTATATTCATGAGAATTATAATCGATGGCCTATAAATGGGCACATTTTTTTCTATTCCCCCCGCCCTTTAAAAATTTAAAGCCACACACACTTTGTAAAAGGAACTCACTTTGCCAAGAAAGCAAATAGACAAACGAAATATAAAAGATTAGTGTCCTAAACATCATTTTCACTTTATTCTTTTTCACATATGGCCATTTGTATAGCTTCAACCAAACCTTTGAGTTTCCCTCGGGCACCTGACAATTACAATTTGAAGTACAAGTAGGTGTGACTTGGTGCTCTCCTCCATCAAAGGAAAAAGTGAGGAGTAGCAGCCTCAAAGAAGCACAGGTCGCCATGGGCCTCAGATGGAATCCTGTGTTTCACGGTTGGTTCGAAATCATGAATTGGGAATTTTAGTGAGACAGGTAAAATGAAAGAAATAATAGAGAAGTCCATTCTGCATTCTGCTCCGAGGTCCCCACCACGCAGCTTCTTGCTATACCGACCCAGTGGCAACAGACACCAACCGCAAGTCAACACCTCTCTCTCCTGCAAGAAACACCACCAGCACCACTAAGTTCTGCAACCACACAGTCGTGGACAGAGTGCTATTCTTCCTGCGGGTCCGCGCTGGGAACAGCAGGGACAACAGCCGTAACTATTCTTGCTGCTACCCCTCCCCCACCACTGGGGACAGTAACCGTGCTGACAACCCCAAACCATCCTACGAGGTAGGTGTTTACTCCATGTTCCCAAATTGAGGCTGAGAGTGTAACTATCACTAAAGGCAGTAAATAAGGGTTCCTGGGAGACCAGTCTGGCTAGGAGTCCTTGCCTCCAGTTCAGTGATAGGAGGCTACACACCGTAGCCAGATGCCTCCGCCTTCCGGGAACAGGGCCATCTTGTTTACTGAATGCCGCCAAGAATGCATATGGGTAAGCAGCTTCCTCTAGTTCTTCTCAGATGAACTCTGTCACTATGTCATGTAAGCCCAGAGCAGCGTGGCACCACTCAGTGACACGGAACTGGATGCTCAGATGTGTCCCTCCCATGGGGGCACCTGGCTAGAGCTGTGACTCAAGCCAACGGGTGTTAGGTGAATTTGTCCTCTCCTGGCCAAGAGGACAGTGTTGAGATCAGAGCCATCCCCCCGCTTTGCCCTTGTCCACACCAAGGCTGGCCATAAAATAAGCCATTTTTATTTGAACTTTGAGAAAGTCCAAAAAGTGCTGGCTATGGAAACCCCCTAAGTTAGACATCCTTTAAAAACACATTCCTTCAAGGAGATCTTGCCATTTGCAACGATGTGGATGGAACTGGAGGGTATTATGTTGAGCGAAATAAGTCAAACAGAGAAAGACGTATCATATGATCTCACTGATATGAGGAATTCTTAATCGCAGGAAACAAACTGAGGGTTGCTGGAGTTGGGGGGTGGGGTGGGAGGGATGGGGTGACTGGGTGATAGACACTGGGGAGGGTATGTGCTCTGGTAAGTGCTGTGAATTGTGCAAGACTGTTGAATCTCAGATCTGTACCTCTGAAACAAATAATGCAATATATGTTAAGAAAAAAAAAGAAGAAGGTAGCAGGAGGGGAAGAATGAAGGGGGGGAAATCGGAGGGGTAGACGAACCGTGAGAGACGATGGACTCTGAAAAACAAACTGAGGGTTCTAGAGGGCAGGGGGTTGGGAGGATGGGTTAGCCTGGTGGTGGGTATTGAGGAGGGCACATTCTGCATGGAGCACTGGGTGTTATGCACAAACAATGAATCATGGAACACTACATCAAAAACTAATGATGTAATGTATGGGGATTAACATAAGAATATAAATAAATAAATAAATAAAAGATAGAGCAGTTCAACTTAAAAAAAAAACACATTCCTTCAAAAAGAAAGCCTGAGGGAGGATTTGAGAGCAGGAAGAACACATTCAGGCCTGTTTGTAAACAGAAGCATCAATGGCAGCAATGTTCCTAGTAGTGTAGTTTATAATACCAAAAACATTGGATACCATTTACACACTCATCAGGAGGGGGCTGGCTACCTAAATTAGGAGATCTCCCTACAGCACAATGCTGCAAAGCCATTACAAACGACGCCCAATTCTACATATGACACAGAATGATACACGTTTCATGTAAGTGACAAGATAAATTATCATCATAATCCCATTTACAAGAGACAGTTCCTCATTTCAAACTCTGTATGAACAAGGAGAATTAAAAATATATATACATATATATACACAAAAATATAAATCACTGGTACCTCTTGGCAGTGGGTTAAACTTGCTCTTTACTTTTGTCTGTATAAATTTTAAATAATAGGCAGAAAAAAGATATAAAACTATTTTGAAACTATTTCTAGTGACGATTTTCTGTCTCATCCCAACTTTGCATGCAAATTGGCTGTAGATTTAATTTACATACTATATTAAGAAATCAGACCTCTTCTCTTTAAAAATCCCAATCTCCTACCTCCACATTGTTAGCTTTGATTGTGAACAACTGGTAGCTTCTCACGAAAGTCACGAAAGTCTAATCCCCCAAAAGGAGATGTACTTTTTTTTTTTTTTTGCAGGTACAAACCCCATAGGTTATGACAGCAGTTCATGTGAACATCATTACAATAAATACGAAGCTTCAGAGTCAACTACAGGGAAGGAAACAATGCTTATCTGAACACATACATTATAAGGTGTGAGGTAAGAAAAGCACCTTTTTTTTTTTAAAGCACGTAAGTGAACACATAGAACGATACAGTCAGCTCCCTTTAGCCTAAATTTTATATGATTTTCAAATTAAGCCTTTCCAATCTCCAGTCTTGCCTTCCTGACCCAATTTGGTTTGCTGATCTATTTTCATCCGTCAATTTTCTGTTTGAGTACAGTGCATTTTGGGCTCATCTTTTCCTTGAGGCCTGGAGGCATTTTAATAGGATGAGTCAACAAATGAGCTTAATTGATCCTGTTGGGTCTTTGTTTATGCAAGGACGGTGAGGAGCTGCTGGCTCAGTTCTCTTCTGAAAATTTTAACTTGGGAAAAATGCATTTCTATCTAATTTTACTTGCTGAAAGGATAGTCACCTATCTATTATTCAATGCATATTGACCACTAGATTACAAGCATCCTCACTTTTAAAGACACCTTTCCCCAACCCTGCTGGATTTAACGCTAGAACGCCACTGGGTGATTCACAGCAGCTGTTCTCCGAAAAAGGTTCAGGGGCTTTTAAATACCTTTTCACAGTTTCCAGCCCCTGCCCCACCCCCCACCAAAAAAAAAACCCCTTGGTAGTGTGAAGGTGAGAAGGAAACCTTATTTACCCGAGGATTAAGAACTAGCCCAAGGCTGATATCAAATTTACACTAAAAAGCTCAACCAGACATAATTCGCAGGTGCCTTCCACCTCGCATTCCAACTGCCAGGGTTTGCCTCTCCAGCATTTTCTTAGGCTGCCAGGACTCAGTGAATTCCTTGGTTTATCCTGAACACATTCCTCAAAACAAGGCCCAGTACTGGAGATGTTGTCCTATCTCCTCTGCCCCCAACACAACAAGGAAGAGAGTGACTTGGTCACTGTCTTATACCCTGACCCATCGTCTGGTGGTTAGCCATGCTTCGGTTTCCTCTCCCAGCCACCTCCTGACACCTCCCTTCTCAAAATGCTATCTCCTTCTGCTTAACATTCTTAGCTGACCACCTTGCTCTTTCCTTCTTTGAGAAAATTAAAGCAATAACAAGAGAACTTCCACAAACTCCCATGTCCACATCAACTCACCTTTCCATATGCTCTGTCTCCCCTCTTGTTCCTGCGGGTAGACTCCCCGTGCTCCTCTCCAAAGGCAGTACTGTCCCTTCTGCGCACCTTCCTTCTCTCTCCTGCTCATAAACTCCACTCCTGCAAGCCGTCCCTCTCCCTCTCACGTCATCAGTTCTTCCCTCTCTACCAGATTGTTCCCAGCTGCGTGAAACCACTGACATGTCTCCAACCTTACAACAGTCTCCCTTCATTCTGTTGCTTCTTCCTTCTGGAGCCTCATTTTCCTGCTCCCTTTAGCGAAACTCCTCTAGGAATTGTTTATGCGAATGGTCTTCACTTTGACCCTGAACGTATTCAATCATTTTTTCCCCAGGCTTTTACCCAGATCACTGCACTGAAGTCACTTCGTGATGTCACCAGAGAATTCCTTGCAACTGCTTCTAATAACCTCCTAACTAGTCTCCTTTTACCCATCTTTGCCTCCCATGCAGTACATTAAACCCATCAATAAAAGTCAAATCATGTCACACTTCTGCTCAAAACATGTTCATGACTTCCCATTATATGAAGTCCTTATAATTTTATGCAAGGTCCTATGTGATATCACTCCCTCCCTCCATTTACTCTCGACCCTCATCCATTCCGCTCTGTGTCAGCCATGTCATCTCCTGAGTACTCCTTGAATAAGTCAGGCACATACCTACCTCAGGGCCTTTGCACTGGGTGTTCTCCCTCGGATATGCTCTTCCCTCAGTTGCATGTTGGCATACTTCCTTAAATTCTCCAGGTACCTGCCCAAATACTACTCTCTCATTTAGGTCGCCCTGTCTACTCTATTTACAAATATAATTTTTATCTCTGCTCCTGGAACTTCCCCTCTACTAACCCTACAATTAGGTTTCATTTTTCCTCACGTCACTTACCACATTTTATGATACTACCATTTACTTATGTATTGCATTTATTGCCTGTCTCCTCCCCTGGAATGAGAGCTCCTTGAGGGAAGTGGTTTCTGTATTCTACCTTTTAGAACAATTCTTGGAACAGCACAGGCTCAGTAAATAAATCTTGAATAAAGGAACTAGTGGCAAGATGACCAGTAGTACTCGAAGGAACTCGTATCAAAGTACTTATTAAACAATGCAAGGTTTTTGGCTCCCTACATGACTACTTAATTATAGTCTCTGGGAGTAGGCCCCAAGAATCGAACAATGATTTCTGATAGTGATGATTTGAAGACGGTTCAGAAGCTAGAGCTACAGAATTCTGAATGGCTCTTTGGTAGTAAACCAGGGAGAGGTGGTCACTCAAATGGCTTGACTAGGCCAACGATTCTGAACCAGGGATGATTGTGCTCCCCATTGGACAATGTCTAGAGACATTTTTCTGTGTTCACCCTGAGGGGGAAGGAGTACTACTCGCATCTAGTGAACAGAGGCTAGGGATCCTGCTAGACATCCTACAATGTACAGGAAGGCTCCCAACAACTAATTATCTGAGCCAGAAAGATAATGGTGGTGAGGTTAATCTTGGACTAAGCTAGTTTGATATCCTGATCTGTTCACTTGCACAATTTCTGATCCCCTTCTCCAAATTAGAAGCCTGGCAGAGATTTACAGAGAGAGACTGAAAGGCAATCAGGCAAAGGGAACATTGCTTTAGGAATAGTGTACAGCCTTCCAGTCTCAGCCCTGCTTTGAATTGTATGATCTTGATGATCTCACCTATTCATTCTATTTAGATCACGTTATGGACTGAATTGTGTCCCCCTCAAATATCCTATATGAATGCCTTAACCCTTAATGTGGTTGTATTTGCCATTAGGGCTGTAAGGAGGTAATTCAGGTTAAATGAGGTTGTCCTTATAAGACGGTACCCTTATAAGAAGAGGAGGAGACACTGAAAGTGTGTGAGCCCAGACGAAAGGCCACATGAAGACATAGGGAGAAAGTGGCCCTCTGCAAGTCCTCATCAGAAACCAACCAGGCCAGCACTTTGATCTTAGACTTCCAGCCTGCAGAATGGGGAAAAAATAAAAATAAGTGTCTGTTGTTTAAGCCACCCGGTCGGTGGATTCTGTATGGCAGTCCAAGTTGACAAATGTAGATTGCAAATAAACTGTTTATGCTGCCTAGCATATGCTCCCCTTTCTTCTTATGGCAGCATCTTGATTTTCCTTTGGAGAACCACCTCAACTGTTACATCACTCTCTGCAGTTCAAGTAGGGTTAACCTCACCCTCCAGCTCCCAGGGCTGACCCACGAACTAGACTTGGCTAATCAAAGCATTTGTTCTCTTGAACACACTAACCAAAACTCAGTCAAGAGAAAGTCTAGGATTTTTGTTGGATTTCTTGGAAAATTGGATCTTGCCTTCTGCTGGCTTGAAGTTGGGAGCCTGGGAGACTGCAGCTAGCTGCCAGGTGTCTCTGCAAGTCTCCTCTGGGCCCCTAAATGTGGCACGTGAATCAAGTTTGAGGCACACAGTAGGGCTTAGAAGACATCGTGGGACTCTTCCCTGGGATGAAGGTTAAATTGGAAACAGGAGAAGCATTTGTGAGGAATTCAAGTTCAAGTGGTAAGGCAAGCCAACTCTAGCCTCGTGGAAGATGAGAGAGATGAGAAGAAATACAACAATAAATTAGTATTTAATGTGTGCAGGCCAGGTGGCTTTGCTGCTGAGTCTTCATGTATTACATACATCCCATGATGTACCTAGTGTGGAAACAGGGTTTATTGTCCCTAGGAAAAGACAGTCAGAATTCAGAGCTATTAACAAAAATAATAGGGCTGGGGCCCTGAGGAGCCTTTCTTAGAATGCCTACACATATTCTACCTAACCTAATTTAAGCGATGTCATAAGTCAGAATAGATCCCCATCAAGTCTGTCATGCTTGTCATAACATGACATTTGAATAGAAGACATCCCTTCCCAGGAGATATTCCTGCTAAGGAACTGTGTTATTTAATGGGGTTTAAAGGTTCCTTTTAAGTTGCAGGGCCTGTTTGTAGGAAATTTGCATTGGAGAAAGCAACTGTTGGCTGAGCTCCTCTTAAAGGGAAAGAAGCTTTCTCCAGGCTAGGATTTGGAGGGCAGGCTCCATAGCCGTAATTAGCTAATGGTGGCAAGGAAATCTAACAGAGAAAGGAAGGGGGGTGGGGGGTGGGGCTTTGGTTTGAGTTTGGAATGACAGACACAGTTTTTTAAAAGCTACCAACTGTGATTCTCACTTACTTCCAAAATAACCCTGTGCTTATTCATGACGATGTTTGCATTTCATGGTGTCTTCTCTCTGGATGAGGTGACTGGACCAGAGGTGGACACCTGGCTTTAAGTGTAGTGTAAGTGTGGAACTGTCTGGTTTCCAGACACAGGGTGATTCCTTACCAGGTTAGTCATTTCAAGACGAGTGTTAAGAGAAAGTAGCATATTTAATTATCAAAACCACATTATAATTTCATTTCAAAAGTAGCATCTCAAACTCTTTGCATTTCTGCTGGTACAAAAGTGACAGAGTAATTATGTTCCTGGAGTTATGTAAGCAGAGAATTACTGAGGCATCTTAGTCTTATCCATCTTTAAATTCTTTCCTTCTTGCCATCTTCACCTTTTCAAATGATAGTCACCGACTCCATACACATTTAGTTGTACCGAAGAAAGGAACATTGCCAAAACAGCACAGGAGGATTCAGCTTACGCAATTCAGAGAAGGATATCTGCTCACGAAAAGGTAGACATTGATTGCAGATACAAAAAGGCTGGCTGGGTATGTCACTCATGAACCCGAATATTGCAGTTTCGAAATATCCACCCTTATCTTAATGTCGCGGGAGGGGTCAGTACCCAAGTGATTCGTTATTCCTCTGGATATGTTTCTCAAAGTTTATTTGGCAGTTCAGTAGCAAGAAAAGTTATATTTTTCACATCAAGAAAAATTTGGGAGTAAAATGAAACCTCTCATTAGTGACTCTCGTTTCCAGATGCTATGTTGCCATATTTCTCGCACATCATGACAGCATATCCCTTGAACCTTACACTTTTGTGTTTCAGATCTCCTTGCTTGCTTTACTTACCTATTGTTATCTGTCTCTTTTACCTCCCTGATTAGAAAGACCTCTCAAGTGCTATTTTAGGAGAAGTGCCACTGGGCTTTCTGGAAGAGGACATGGTTGGGGTAGAAGTGAGAAAAGTAGCCTCTAATGGTTCGTATTTGGGGGACTTTGGGCAGCTTGGGGCAGTGTAGACAGAAAGTGAATCATCCCCACAACCAGCAACAAATGTTCCGACTGTGGCTGGGGTCAGCCCGCTAAGCATATGCAAGTGGTGCTGGAGCTTGGCTATCAGTACAAGTTCCCAACCAATTAGTCCTGGGGTGGTTCCAACAGCATTCCAACTGCAGCTAGACTCTCTGTTTGGCTGAGAAAGCAGACTCATGAACAGGGGTGATTTTGCCCCAAGGTGAAATCCTGAAATACTTGTGGGAAAGCACATTCATCAGGAGTTTCACTGTAGGGAGCCCGAATTTGTTCTGGCATAAACATTAATTGGCTCAAATCCCTGGGAAGTCAAGGGAACCAAGAGCTGCAGGAATAGCTGTATCCAGGAGACCTGTTGAGATCAGTCGCTCTCCATCTTTCTGTATTGGCTTTTTAGTTTCATACAGGCTTCTCAGCATGGTGGTCCCTGACAGCTCCACACTTACACTACACTTAAAGCCAGCAGAAATTCAAAAATTCCACAGAAAGAGATCTTCCTCCTTAGTAGTTTTCCCTCCCCCCTCCCCCATCACTCTCACATTATTCCTGAGATTGATTTACTCCCTGACCAGTCCAGGGAAGTGTTGTTTTCTGGAGTCAGATGTGTGTGTGTGTATGTGTGTGTGTGTGTATGGGACAGGGTGTTGTCAGCTCCCACTAAAACCCATAGATAAAGTGTGAGAAAAAGGTGACTTCCCAAAGAGAACCAAGTTACAATTACCAGAAGAATGGGGGCTAGAAGACAGGTTTACAAAACCAGCATTTGCCAATATCTACCCTAAAGGAAGCCCTACAAGGACTGCCCTTCACCCCTGAGGACACAAAGATTGGTAATTATCCAGACCAGGCATACATGTTCACATATCTTCATTCACACTCACAGGCTAGCTAAATGTGGCTCAGTTAGGTGTGACCTGTTTTTAAATTGACCAGGATGAGCCTAGATGGTAGGGGAGCCCACTTACCTTCACTGAGTTCCTGCCACATACGGAGTACTTTCATATACGTGATTTCATTCTCTTCTTAGGCTCTTTCAAGGCAGGTATTATTAGCTCTGCTTTAATATGGAAACCAAGAAAGTAAAGCAACAAAGAAGCCTGTCTATAATCATACAGCTAGTGAGAATCTAGCTCTTGTCTTCAACCTAGCACATTATTTTTATGTTTACATAATTCAAAAAATTAATGAATAAGCCAGAGGTCTCATGTTTGGTGATGATGATGCGGGGTCTCTCCCAGAGCCTCAAATGTGTTATTTTTCTAGCTCTTGATAAAATTTCTATGGTTCAGCTGATTGTCTATCTTAGTGCTTACACTGCCGTAACAAAGACCATAGACTGGGTGGGTGGCTTACACAATAGACATTTATTGCTCATAGTTCTGGAGTCTGGGAAGTTCAAGATCAGTATGACAGCATGGTTGGGTTCTTGGTGAGGGCTTTCTTCTTGGCTTGCAGACAGTCACCTCATTGCAGTGTCCTTGCATTTGGAGAGAGAGTGCTCTGTTCTGTTCTTCTAAGGACACTAATCCCATCATGGGGCCCTGCTCTCATGACCCCATCTGTACTTAATTATCTCCCACAGGCCCCATCTCTAAAAACCATCACACTGGGGGTTAGGGCTTCAACATAGGAATTTTGGGGGGACACAGATATTCAGTCTATAACATCGTCCTACCTTCCATCCTAGCTGAACTTAACTCAGAGTCATTTATTCTGGTAATCCTTGCCCCAGTTCTGACTGCCTGCTGTATCTCCCTCCTAAACCTATCTATGCCACAATAGGAATTTCTTTTGGAAAACGAGCTGGAGTCTCTTTCTCTCTCTCTCACTCGTCTGCTATCAGGCAGCCTTTGGCAGGCATGTGAACTCAGAGAAGGGAGAACTGGCTTTGTAAAGGTCACTTTTGCTTCTGTGTTCAATAATGCCCACATCTTAGAGCCAGAGGAATCACTTTTACTCTTTCACACAGGCTTTACAGTATTTCATCCCAATATATCTTGGGATTTTTGAACCAGTAATAGTTATGAGTTGGATTCCCAATTAACTTTCCCAAACAAAAAGGAGGGGCACAGTGCCACCCAACTCATTTTGACAAAACACTTTATTTGGCATCTACTGAGAGTAACAGCCTTAAGGTGTTAGCTGGCTGGGCTGAGTAGATTAATAACTTGCTTTGGGTTATCAACTGAGTTTTATCCACAAATAAATCCTGTCTGATCTCTTGGTACAAGCCATGAGATTATTCCGTCTAGTCCAGAGGCAAGGATTTTTTTGCCTTGTAATTGAGCAGTAAAATGACTCTGACTAAAGCATATTTTGTGTGTCTCAGGGTTCGGCTAATTTATGAGCTCGGATCATGGGAGAAAGATGGTTTGCTCACTGTCATCAGAAATTTTATGGTCAAAGAGCATATGATTAAGCTACAACAGTAGTTCTCAGCCTGGGGGCAATTTTGCCGCCCTTCTTGTCCCCCAGCAGACATTTGGTAATGTATGGAGATATTTTTGATTGTCAAAATTGAGGAGAAGAGGTACTACTGGCAGCTCATGGGTAGAAGCCAGAGATTCTGCTAAGTATCCCAGAATACTCAGGACATCCCCCACAACAAGGGGTTATCCAGCCAAAACGTTAATAGTGCTAAGGTTGAGAAGCATTAAGTTAAATCATATGTAGCCAAAGATGATACTTGGATTTCATGTTGGATAGAATACTTTCTTAAGCTCAAAGAGGAAACACCTTTCTTTTTGGCAGACATGGCTGATAAGGAACTTAGTCCTTGTATTACTGTCCAATGGCTAATGTAACAAATGACCACAAGGGAGATGGCTTGAACAATACAAATGTATTATGTTACACCTTGGGAGGTCAGCAGTCTCACTAAGTCCCTTCTGGAGGCTCTAGGGGAGAATTAATTCCTTGCCTGTCTCATCTTTTAGAGGATGCCCACATTCCTTGGTTTGTGGCTCTCTTCCATCTTCAAGGTGAGCAATCTCATCACTCGGCTCCATCACCAAATCTCCTTCTCTGACTCCCTATAACACCCTGCCTCTATCTTGGAAGGATCCTTGTGATGCCATTGGGCTCACCGGCTAATCCAGGAAAATATTCCCATCTCAAGACCCTTCACTAACCACATCTGCAAAGTCCCCTTTGCCATATAAAGGTAGCATATTCACAGGTTTTGGGGATTAGGACATGGATATCTTTGGGGAACCATTATTTTGTCTATCATGGCCCCCTTCCTCTGCTATAAGAATCTGTAGACTACCCGTGCTTTCTGAGACATCTCTGCCCCAAACTCCCATACATTACTAGAATCCTGAGACTACGGAAAAATAAAAAGCAGTTCTAGACAACAAATCAAAACAACAACATTCCTAACCATACAAAAAAGGACACTTCTTCTTCTTCTTCTTCTTCTTTTGGAACCCAGTGTGGGGCTTAAACTCATGACCTTGAGGTCAAGACCTGAGCTGAGCTCAAGAGTCGCTTAACAGACTGAGCCACCCAAGCACCCCCTAAAAGACAATTCTTTTAAAGAAGTGTCTGGCCACTTGTTCAAGCTATGAAGCTAATTCCACATAAGGTTGAATACAACAATGATTATAATTTCAAGAAAATGGGAGAGTTGAACCATTCTTTTGGTCTTCAATCATTTCTTCTTTCTGAATAGAGATTTGCAGTAAAGAGAGTTTCTTTTTAAAAAAATTTGAATCTCTAGTAGTCTTTATTCTCTCAGTCTTGCCTAATCAAAATTTCCAAGAACAGAGCTACTATTTTGATCCAGGTGGGTGTCAATGTTCAACTCAGTCCTTCTTGGCCTCCCAAAATGCAGATTCTGAACTTGAAACTCACCATAACAGAATTGTGGGGTTTGTATTAATTGCATCAGTTTGAGCACCTACATGCTTACCATTGTACTTTAGAGGGCAAAAATGGGACTGGAGAAATGCCAGATATCCTCCAAGTGTTCAAGGAACTTAAAACTTTTTTGGCTCCACTTAAACGGTTTGGGAACTAGAAGAACAAAAGTCAAGCCAACTGAGTAAACATTTATGGAACATGTACTCTACACTAGCTTGGCATAAAATGCTAAGATATAAAGATAAATACACAAATGCTGCTCTTGAATTTAGGACCCAGAAGGAATTTACCCTAATCTTTCTCATTAGGCTATGTTATCAAAGATATTTCTATAATAGCAAGGCTTCAATTTGTCCCCACCTCTAAAAAAAAAAAAAAATCTCTAAATAAATGTGACACTGTGCAAAGAAAATCAAATCATTTCCTCCCATAATGAAACTATCAAACGTAGAATTTCTCTCGGGGTCTCTTTTTAGAAAGGCAACATGACATGGTAGAAAGCATGCTAGTTCTC